>NW_006921760.1:4732444-4749288 GCF_000298275.1 Orycteropus afer afer
TATAGTCCGGAATGCCATTCTTCCAGCTTGTCCCTGGGATAGCATTGCAGGTAGGCCACACCCCTGGGGAAACTCCCCCTGGGCAGACCGGCTGCTCAGAACTCAGTCATGTGATCCATCATGGGAACCACCACTCACAACTGGAGTCCAGCCAAGTTGACACATCTTCAACTATCACAGGGGGGGATCTCATTACCGTCAAGAAAGAAGAGCCAGCACATCCTTTGGAGTGTGAGCTCTCTGGACCGAACCTCCTTGATCCAAGAGACAGGGCTGTAACACTTTGCTGTGATGGCAAGAAGCAGTGGCAAAGAGATGGTGAAGCAGAACCAGGAAACCCAGCAGAGGACCTGGCAGGTGACAGAGTGGTGGGCTTCCAGGCCTACAGAGTGAGAAAGCTAAGTGACTTCTGGCAGAAGGCTTACTGGAGGGGTGGGGTGCCTCTGAGCACTTACTGGCAGAGTTAAAAGAGTGTAGTAACACTTGCCCAAGGAGGGCAGAAGCCAATGGTCGAGAGAGAGGCATGCTTGCGGGCACTGCCAAGAGCCTGTCCTGATCAAAGAACTGTACCCTGAGTTGTTTCTGATCTTGAATTTTAACTTGTTTCTTCCCTAATAAACCCTACCTGAGAGTTCTATTGCCATTGCAATGAATTCAACCCAGCAGAGAAGTAGAGTGTCATGGGAGGGACAGTTGGTGTCAGAAGTGGAATTGGCTTTGGGCTGTTGATCTGGATCCTCCTCCTCCTTTGTGAAGTTTAAGGATGTTTCCTCTGCACCATTTTACAGCTATTCAAAGTGGAACCAGATAGAATGAATAACTGGCTTCCTGAGTTGAAGGAAAGATGTGGGCCCCTGGGGAAGGGAGATGAAGGAATTAAAGTGATTGAGGGCAGCACAGGGAGAGGTGAGAAGGAGCAGGTCCAAAGGGAGAGATCTTGCTTTTCTGGAGCCAGGATAATACATGTGGGTCAGCTCCAGCTGAGATCAACTCCGGCACTCCTTTCAACTCGGGGCCATGTTCCCATATCTCTGAGCACTCGAGGTTTGTCATTTCACGAGTCTTCTTTTGCATTTGTGAAATAGAGTCTCTTCATGGGTGGTGGGGGAAGGGAAGGAGACATAATTCATTTTTTACAAAATGCTCTGAGATTCTTGCATGAAAGGTGCTAAACATGCAAACTGTTAGATTTTATTTTTAAATTGTGCAAGCTATATATTTTCCCCATTAAATGTTCACTTGCCAGTTATCCTTTTTCTGCCTGAAAAATAATAAAAGGAATCATATATTATCCAACCACTAAGATAAATTTGAAATGTTAAAAAACAGTTCTTTCTTGTTCCTATGAACAAATGTTTCCAATAATTTAAAGGATAATATTAACCAAATGGCTTCCCTATCTTCATTCACAGCCTATAGTTATAGACCGTTATCTCTGAATCAAATAGAAGAGGATTAGGTTTGTAGGATGTAGGAGCTGCCTCTATCTTCCACCTCTTGCCCAGCTCAGTTGCTTGAACTTTTCCAAAGGCAAATGCCTATCTTTCTACTTTTCTTAAATTCTTTAAATCTATTATAAGTGAGAAATATAACATTCTTTCCTGGTGGGAAAATTGCTCAGATAGTCTCCTTTCCAATGCTATACTACCTTTTGCCTCTTAAGAAGACCTCTGCTTTCCCAAATCAAATCCATCCTGTTGCTACTGGATAATTTTCTTTTTCAGTCTTCTGTAGGGCCCTACCCAGGGTGGAATCACCCTGCAAGGCCAGGATGAAACTGTGGCATTTATAAGCCTAGGCTTTGCAGTTGGGCAGACCTGACTCCCAGTCTGGCCTCTGTCATGTGTTATGTGGAGGACCTTGGACAAGCCATTTAATCTCTGAATCTCAGTGTCTTTTTCTTTGTAATAGAGATAATAATACTGACTTTTCAGGTTGTTTGAAGGATTAAATTAGATATGTTGTTAATTCTCTTCAACCCCCAAGCATCAGGAAATCAATCTACCTGTAGTAGTTAAGCAAGTTGGGTTTCCTACTCTTTGCGGTGAGGGAGAGCACACACTAGGGGGAACTGTGGGATGTCTCTGCAAGAGGGAATTATCAAACTGAACCAAACCAAACCCACTGCCTTCGAGTTGATTCCGACTCATAGTGACCTTTAGGACTGAGTAGAACTGTCCTCACAGGGTTTTCAAGACTGTAAATCTTTATGGACACAGACTACCTCATCTATCTCCCATCGAGCAAATGGTAGGTTTGAACCACGGACTTTGGTTAGAAGCCAAATACTTTCACCACTACACCACCAGAGCTCCTTAAGATGGAATTAGAAAGAACCAGTTACAGGATCTGAGTTTTGGTTGGGTGATCACCTGGGTCTCAGTTTGCTCTACTGTGGTGGCTTGAGTGTTGCTGTGAGGCTGGAAGCCATGCCATCAGTATTTCAAATACCAGCAGGGTCACCCACGGTGGACAGGTTTCAGCAGAGCCTCCAGACTAAGACAGACTCGGAGGAAAGACCTGACAATCTGCTCCCCCAAATTAATGAGAATTCTCTGGTCCATAACAGAACACTGTCTGAATCACTTGCTTTGGACATGTCATCAGGAGGGGATCAATGGCTGGAGGAAGGTATGTTTGATCAAGTAGAGGACAGTAAGGTTGAGGGAGACCCTTAGTGGGATGGATTGGCATTAAGAGCTGCAATCATGGACTGGAGCATGCTTGAGATCATGATGACAGAGGACCTGGCAACATTTTGTTTCTGTTGTACATAAGGTCACCATGAGTCTAACTTGACTCAATGGCAGCTAACAACAATAAGTAGGAAACCTACTCTAGACTCAGTGCTGTCAAAAAGCAGCGCAATTCTATGTGTGGGTATTGCACTTACCTACAGGAAGTGGAGACTAGTGCAACCATGAACCTGTGATTGGTAAAGAAGAAGCATTCACTCATTTTGGGAAAGAGAGAGAATGTTTGGTATTTTGTAGGTCACACTGTGACTACGTTTTTCTCTGTACTTGGACAAAATTCTGAAGTGGCTGGCTTTGTCTCCTTCTGTCACCATCTTGGCACAACCTTGCCAGAGCCTGGTGTTCTGTGAGATGGTTTATGTCAAAGAGGGGAATGACCTCGTCTGCTGACAATGCCAGGCCAGCTCTGAGTGTCAGGGGTGGCATTTTTTTCCTTCTTCTTTGACATAAACCCTTGACCCAGTACCCAGTCCTGAAAGACTTAAAAAATTGTGGCAATTTTCGTTTTAAAAATCTAAATTTCACACTCAGTGTTCTCAATTCCAGAACAAATAATTCCAATTCCTTCACCTTAGCCTTTGGGTACTTGTGGGTAATAAAGATCACTAGTATTTCTTTAAACTTTATGCCAGCATCATACCAAACCTTTTAGATGATCACACTTAATCTTTACCACAACCCAATAAGAGATATTATCATTATTTACATTCCGCAGATGAGGAAACGGAAGCTGAGAGAGGTTAAGAGACTTCCCCAAGGTCACACACACACAAGAGAATAAATGAGGGAAAGGCAGACTCACTCACAGGAATCTTAGAACCCAGGCTCTTATTCATTCGGAGATGCTGTTTTCTGTTTCCTGACCAACAGCAGATGATCTCAACCTGGCTTCTCTAGCATCAGTTACATTTCTTATTCTTCATCTGAATTACAATGAACATTGTATTCCTTGCACTTCTTTTACATCAAGCCAGTTATAGCATCCCTTAGCTGATAGCAGAAAAGCATGCAGCTTAATTCATGACAATCAATTGTGCCTTCAGTATTAATTGAAAGACAAACCTAGTAAAGTTTTAAATTGGAAAGTTTTTAATCTCTTTGGACTAGAGGAGAGTGGTGATCCCAGACTGTGAATTCAAAACACATTATGGTCATTGTTCTACTTAAAAAAAAAACGAGTTTAAAGTTTCTTATCATAATGGTTTTTGGAGCTAACAGAATGACAACACTAGGCAACATGGACCAGCCTGAAATTAGAATGTGCTCAGCCTTATTATGTAGTTACTCTCTCAACATTCACTTGATGAGAATTTAAGTCCCTGACATTCATGGTCACATGCGGTCTATGTACCTCTGAAAGTTCTTTGTGGAAATAGATGTCTCTGCCATAGTACAGAGTTGGAGGAAGGGAATCCAAATATTGTGATGACCCTCTGTGTTCCAGGAATTGTCTTAGAGGCATTTGCACTACTTCATTCATAACAACTTGGAGAAGGAAGACTTGTTTGTGACTCAAGCCATCATCATCTTATTCTGGGTTATTGCATTATAGCTTTCCAATTGCTCTGCCTTGCTTGCTTTCTTCAAGTCTAAAGCTAAAAGTGTCTTTCAATATTGGGTATTAAAACGCATCACTTCACGGCTTAAACCCTCCAGGGGCTTTCCACTGCACTGAAAAATCCACCTTCTTGTCCATTACCTAGAAGCCCACTTGATCTGGCACCTTCCTGCTTCTCTCACCCACTTTCCTCCTTGCTCACAGTATTGCTATGATGTTGGCCTTTCCTTTTTCTAACACTCTAAGCTTGTTCCCACCTTAGGACCTTTGCACTTGCTGTTTCCTTTACCTAGAACCCTCTACCTCTAATTCTTTCTGTGCCCAACTCCTTTTTATCATTCAGTTTTTAGCATTAATGTGTAATTTTCTCAGTGAAATCTCCACTGACCATAGAACTTAGAATAGTCCCCCATTTCCAACCAATCATTTTCCAATACTCTGCCATTTTTTAAACCACTTTTCACCATCTGAAATTATGTTGTTCGTTGATTTCTTTACCTGATTATTATTATATATCTTTCCTCACTTTGGAAGTAAGTTCCACCATGACCAAAACCTTGTCTATCTTGCTCGCCACTATCTCCTTAGAACCCAATTCAATGTTGAATGGATGAATAGATATACATTTTTACAGATGAGAAAATTAAACAAGTACAATAATAATCACAATAACAAGACATTGCAATAACCACCTTTTGAGTACCTTCAAAGTGCCAAGTACTAAGCAATGAATTTTACAAACATTATTGCACTTCTTAATTTCATCTCCCAAACAACCCTCTGAGATAGGTAGCTTGACTCACTGCACAGAGAAAGTTGCTGCAGCATAAAGTTACTAAATATGTTAAGTTCATTCAGCAACTGATGGATCTTAGCATGAAGTCTTGTTTGTCTGATTTTTATAGTCTTTTTCATTGAAAATAATGAGAGAGCAGACTATGGTAAGGGCTCATTTAACACAGGAAATCATCCTTTTCATTGAAACCAACCGTTTACTGTTGAGTCGATTCTGAGAAATGCCACTTTTGGTATGATAGAGTAGTTATAGGTCATAAGAATGTTAAATTTCAGAAAGTATTTTATGAAAAAGGAGCAAACATGCTTCCACTCAAGTTGGCAGTGGCCTGATTAGAGAGGAAGGGTCTAGTGGGTGAAGTTTGACCTCAGCAGCTATGGGCTGAAGATGGATAAGTTGATGCAGGACCATGGTGAAAAAGGCCCTGTCTATTGAGCCATGTATGGTCAGCCAAGGTCAGTGGAAACCCATCCCCTGCTTTATTAGGGGCAGCTACTTTCTCTCTGTTAGCAAACTAACATTCTCAGTCTCACCTAGGATTGTTTAAAAAGTTCTTCATAAACAGTTCCCACACATTCCAGCTACCTTTCTTCCAAAGAGTGAGACTATTTCAATATACCAGAAAGCAATATTTATGGTTGATTTGTTGGGCCCCGATGTGGTGTAGCCTATCCATCATGTTAGATTCTTTAGGTACCCAGACCCCATCCTTAACTCCAGGACTAACACCATTTGTAATCTCAAGTCCTGCACTGACCTGGGCCGGAATCTATCTGGAAAGTTCTGTACTCATTCTCAGTTGGCTTCAGGGTGGATCTGGGGCCCTTAAGATATAGATCTTCTTGTGGGAGTTTTGTTAGGAAGTTTGACAACTGGGTTGCATAAGCACACGTTGGAAAACAAGGTGTCCTGGGAAATGGAGAAGGGGGGAAAGAGAAGGATAGGTAGGGAGTGACTGTTTTCATTAAAAAGTGTTTAGGCTTTCAGTGAGCCCATTAAAATTGTCAGTATGTTACTCCAGTTTTTAAACCAAAGAGGATATCAGGAATCATACAACTCTGAAATGGTATAGCGGTCTAAAGTAGGAAAATTACTTACTAAGAATATGAAGGAGCCAAGGGCATTGGTGTGATGGCTAGAATCTTGAGTCCTATTCTGGCCTTGTCCAAGACGCAATGGTTAGAGTCCAAGATACAGTCAGCTAGAGAGACTGCATGGTGACTCACTGTGGCGTTGAAATTGTTAAAATATCCACATCTCACTAAATCCAGTTCAATTAATTTAGTCATTTGGCATGATCCATCACTTACAGAGTAAAAACGTCTCTCCAAATTGCCTATCACTTTTAGGGTAGCAGGTATAATACATTTATATATTATCTCAATTATAACACTATTCCTGCAATGTCAGTATTTTTAGTTCCATTTAAAGATGAGGACGTTGAGACTTGGCCAAAGTTATACAGTTAGTTAAGGACAGATTTGGGATGAAATAAAAGCTTATCTAACTACAAAGCTTGGGTTTCGTTTTGTAGTTTTCTTCTATAAATTATTCCAATAATTCACTTTGTTTTGTTTGTTCCTTGGTGCCTTTATATAACTTAAGTCATACGTTATCTATTAGTTCCCTCTTTGATGGACTGTTTTATCTATATGGTTTCTCAGTGTTGGCACTATTGACATTTTGGACCAGGTAGTTCTTTGTTGGGGAAGCAACCCTGTGTCTTGCAGGACTTTTAACAGCATCCATGGCCTCTACCCACTAGATGTCAGTAGCACCATGCCACCCCCCACCCCCACCCCAATCATGACAATCAAAAGATCTGCAAATATCACCAGCTGTCCCCTTGGGGGCAAACCACCTCTTTCGGTTGAGAACCACTGGTCTACACAATTAAACTGTAAACCTCTGGAAGATCAGAATCTTTATGCATTTCTCAAAAAACCTGTGGCTTTCTAGGTCATTTGGGTCATTCACTAAGCAACTATAAACACCATTCTGGGATCAAACACCATTGGGGTCATTGAGTAAACACTGGAAAAATTCACTCTAATCCAACATTTCCCACCTCCTTTACTAAGTAGCTGAACGGGCATAAGCTACTTAATTGGATAATTCTCAGTTTTGTGTTCAGTGCTTTGAGACTTAAATGAGGTAATGTATGAAAAATGCTTAGAATAGTACCTGAACTCAGATAAGCATTCAAGTCTTAGAATTTTTTTTTTTTTTTAATTCAGGTTTTAGCTCAGGGCTTGCATATAGTAGGTGTTTAAATGTATTTAACAAATGAATGAATATAATGTTTAGCTATTGTATAAGTATAGCTACTCATGAAAGTTACAAGACACAAAGAACCAAGAAAATATATTGTCCTTCTGCCAACAGTGCTATCCGTTTAGTCAGGAGAACCTGACCGTGATAGTTCTGCTTTAGATCATAAATGCCTGTGTTGCTGTACTGGCTTCTACGATCCAATAAAGAGCTTTAAGTATGGTAGCAAATGCCTATTTTATTGGGGATCATAGGAAGGGAACATACAAAGTAAATGTTAATTAGATGACTCCAACTCTAAGACTGCCAGGGCTACTCACTGGGAACTTGATCACAGAAGTGCTCTCTGCAAGTCAGGGATGTGATGTTGGTTCTTTAGAGAGTGAGGCATACTTGAAATGAGACCAAAATGGCCAGGGGAGAAATGAAAACCTTAGGCAATACTCTACCTGCTTTGTTTAAATTGTGGTTAACATAGGCTGATTGCGTGGACTCCAACTGCATTGATTGGGTAGACATAGCATAAATTCCCTGGCCAGGACATCAGATCTATTAAAAATGTGACTTGAGTCTTTCATGAATCAGAGATGGAGTTAAATATCCTCAAATGAAAGGAAGCACATCAATTAGTGCATCTGGAACAAGATGAGGAATGGACGTAAGTTAATGAGATGGGGACTCTGGGTTCCTGGGTTACAGAGAAGAAGAAAACAGCAAAAGGACTTTGAAATCATGCAAGCCTGTTTTAAATTCAGGCTCTTGCTATTAGCACTAGGACCTTGGCCAATTCATTTAATATGTGTCTATTTGTTTATTTATTATTGGTGGAATGGTAATGATAAAAATACTTAGTTATGGGGCTGTTCAAAAGGTTAGGGCAACATAGGTAAACTGCACAACATGGTACCTGATATGTGGTTACTCAATCAATAGTAGCTATTCTTATTGGATATTCCATAAATATTGGGGATATATCTTCATTATTTTGGCTATATTTATGCAGTAGGCACATCAGGGGGTTGGAGTTGATCGATAGGTTTAAACTTTTTCCAAGAAGCCTTAAGGTTTTGCTGGATGATAAAGTAATTTAGACTATGAAAACCACCGAATTCAGCAGCTACTCCACAAGGGGACAATGTGGCAGTCTGCTTCCATAAAGATTTACAGTCTTGGAAACCCTCTGGGATAGTTCTACTCTGTCCTACAGGGTCACTGTGAGTTGGAATTGACTTGACAGCAGAGGGTTTGGTTTTAATTTGGTATATATATGTATCTATATCTATATCTGGGAGTTCTGGTAGCATAGTGGCTAAGACACTTCCCTGCTAACCAGATGGCTGGCGGTTCAAACCCACCAGCCACTCCTCGGAAGGAAGGTTGGGCAATCCTACTTCCGTAGTGATACTGCCTCGGAAACCCAAGGAGGGGTTGCTATGAGTCGGGTTTGACTCGACGGCACATAACAACAACAACAACAATATCTATATCTATATCTATAGAGAGATGATCTATTTAATATTTATCTATATATTTATATCTATTAATTAAGGAGCTCTGGTAGCATAGTGCCTAAGGCACTTGACTGCTAACCAGAAGGCTGGAGGTTCAAACCCACCAGCCATTCCTCGGAAGGAAGGTTGGGCAATCTACTTCCATAGTAATACTGCCTCGGTAACCCAAGGAGGGGTCCCTATGGGTTGGGTCCGACTCGACGGCACACAACAACAACAACAAGGTTAATTATCTGGGAGCTCTGGTGGCATAGTGCCTAAGGCATTTGACTACTAACCAGAAGGCTGGTGGTTCAAACCCACCAGCCACTCCTTGGAAGGAAGATCGGGCAATCTACTTCCATAGTGATACCACCTTGGAAACTAAAGGAGGGGTCGCTATGAGTCGGAACTGACTTGATGGTTTTTTTTTTTTTTTTGTATTAATTATCTATCTGTTTATCTATCTATCCACTCATCTATCCAGCTAACATTCACTGGGATTTTTTTCTGTGTGTTATATACTGCTAAGAACTGTATATGAAGTATCTAAAACATCCAATGTTGCTATGATGCTGAACAGGTTTTAGCAAATCTTCCAAACTAAGACTGAATAGGAAGAAAAGCCTAGGAATCTATTTCTGAAAAACAGTCAATAAAAAGTCATTGATCATACAGGTCAGGTTCAGAACCAATCAGGGAGATGGTTCAGGACCAGGCAGCATTTGCTCCTTGTGTGTGGGGTTGCAATGAGTCATTGGCTGACTCAACTGCAGCTAATAACCATACAACAAAGCTTGGGGCTTGCCATGCTCAAATACTGACTGCCCCTTGCTTCTTCATTGGATACCTCCTGTGGCTGCTGGGCAATCAGTTCCTCCTGGATTTCCTCACATATGGTGGATGATCACTGTCCTGATGACCAGGGGTATACAGATGACTATAAGATGTAATCCCTGTGACTGAGGCATTTTCTTTTTTTGGCTAATAAAAAAATACTCATGTCAGCAATCAATTATCTCTGTATCCAAATGAATGTTATTCAAAATCCTAAACTGAGGTCTGTTATGCTGCTGTTTTTCAATGTGGTTATGAAATTGCCTTTAACGCTCTTTTCTAAAAATCTCTGCCTTTTATTTTATATTCATACTTCAGATTTAAAACATTTCTTTAGCATTGAATTTTGGCTACACCTGATTCATTCCTCCAACATGTTAATGAAATCCGATAACATGGATATCTTTACTTCCTTATTTATTTTGAGTTGAATATGCTATCACAAGTAATGTCTCTTACATTAATTAACATTTATACACACTATTACTATATACTAGCCCCTATTCTGAGTACAAACTTGTCAAAGATTCTCTCACTTCCTTTTCATAGCAACCCTACGAAGTGAGCATGAATAAATTCCCATTTTACAGATTATTCACATGCCCTAAAAATATGCCAAAAGTTGCAATTAGTAATCGGGGGTACTGGGATGTGACTCCTGGGAAGGTGATCCTGGAGCCTACATGCCTGTCCACACTGTAGCCTCTGCAATGGCCAAGAGCTATTCAAACCATGACTACAGTTTTTGGCTTGTAAGTGTATCCTTAGTGATCATCTGAGCCAAAATATTTGCTTTGAGGGAATGGGACTTTTGATGCATCAGGCTGATTCTTATAAAGCATTTTCTTGAGATGAAATAATGGGATTCCCTACTAAAATCTGGAAGAGCAAATACCAGTGTGACAACTGAATACAACTTAAATGCCAACAAAGGTAGCTCCTTCTCAGGAGGCCTTCTCTGGCCATACTATAAAATATTTAGCCTTGTTCAATTTGTAACATTTCAAGTCTTCTCCCTAATTTGTTTTCTGTTTAGTGCTTAATGCTTCTAATATATACTATATAGATGTTTCTTGACTGTGAGTGCAATAGATATAACTTTCTGAGGACAGAAAGTTTTGTCTGTTTTGATCACTGGTATATCTCTGCTCCGGTGGTGCAGTGGTTGAGTACTCAGCTGCATGCTGGAAGGTCTATGGTTCAAACCCACCAGCTGCTGTGTAGGAGAAAGATGTGGCAGTCTACTTCCACAAAGATTGCAGCTTTGGCTACTCTATGGGGGCAGTTCTACTTCATCCTATCAGGTCGTTATCAGTCGGAACTGACTCAATGGCAGGGGCTTGTATCTTTGTCCACTATCCGTTAGTTTGTCACACCGTGATGGCATGTGTGTTGCTGTGATGCTAGAAGCTTTGTCACTAGCACTTCAAATACTACCAAAGTCACCCAAGATGGGATGGTTCAGTGGAGCTTCCAGACTAAGACAGACAAGCAAGAAAGGCCTGATTTCAAATTGGCTTGTGGAAGCGCTATGGATCACAATGGATATTGTCTGTTATAGTGTGGGAAGGTGAACCCCACAGATTGAAAGGTACTAAAAATACACGGTGGCTGTAACACGTGGACTCGAACATTTGTTGTTGTTGTTGTTATGTGCTGTCGAGTCAGACCCGATTCATAGAGACCGCTTCTTGGGTTTCCGAGGTGGTATCACTACGGAAGTAGATTGCCCAACCTTCCTTCCGGGGAGTGGCTGGTGGGTTTGAACTGTCAGGCTTCTGGTTAGCAGTCAAGTGCCTTAGGCACTACGCTACCAGAGCTCCCTGTATGATTATGAAGATGGCTGAAAACTGGGTAATGTTTTGTTCTGTTTCATGTGGGATTGCTATCCATTGGAGCTGACTTGATGCCAACTAAGAATAACAACATATCTTTAGCAACAAAAACCATGCCCGAGACAGAGCAATTTCTCAATAAATAATTTGTTAAAAATGAATGAATGACTCATGGCAACTCCACATAGGACTCAGCCATGGCATATTTCATTTTCATGTGACCTCTCCTCCTTGCAGAAGTATGATCAGAGTGTGGCAAGATACAGTGTGATAGAATGGCAGTGGTACCAGAGGTTCTGCCAGGCTCTGCCCTTCACTGGGTGACCTTAGTAGGCCAGTTAGCACTCCAGCCATTTCGACCACTGTAAGGTGAAGGTGATTACAAACCAATTGTAATGGGAGTGAATTTACTTAAAACCTGGCTAAAAGTATGTGCTTAATTAATATAAGCTGGACCTGAAGCCAAACTATGTTATATAACATAACATAGTTTTCATAAAAAGTTTTCTTTCAGAAAACATTGATTTTAGCTGAGGGATAAAAAGCTAAAGGCAGTGTGACATTTTTATTCTCCTGAGGGGCCCCTAAAACATTTTAGCAATTTCCCTTCTGGCAGATACCAGAATGAAAACCGGCTGCTTGGCAGGCCTACCTCCCCCTTTTCCTTGGGCCCACATCAGCCTGGAGAGCCCCAGGGAAGCCCAGGCAGTTTCACAGCCACCTGAGAACTGCAGGTGCCTTGTGAGGCGGCCTACAACTTACACAGAGGCCAAACGGACAAGAGTCAGATGTCACGGGACCCAAGTAATGCCCTAGATTGAGTAGCTTGTGAGTAGGTTGTAAGAAACTACTCCTTAGTAAGTGTAGATTAATGCCCCATTTCACTGCAGATTTTTTTTAATGCCTCTTGTACATAAAATGCTGCTATTAAAAATGGAAACCCAAATGAAATCAATCAGAATGCTGACTATGCTCAAGGTACTGAAATATTATGGTTCATAATACTCCATGTTTTCAAATGAATCTTTATATATCATTCCTTTATATAATGCCTGTGATTAGCTCTGAATTGTGGAGGATAATTAAGGAGTAATGTTCTTGGTGGAAGACTCTATGAACCAATAAATGACCATGCTGAGGAGAGTGATTGGGCCTGAAGTGAAGCTGAGAAAATGGTTTTGTTGGCCGTGCATGGGGGCACCATCATGAGTCTTTCTAGTCTGTGACAAGATGAATTAAGGGAATCCATTAGCCTTCACAAGGCTGGATAAATAGAATAAATTACATTTCCTTTGCTTCTAGGGGAATGGTTAGCTTTGAATTGTTGTCTTTCAAGACTCTTAACATCACTTTGAGGAAGGGCTTTGAAAGAATAGAGGTGGCAGTGGCAGGACTGACATAATTAAGAACCGTGCATGGAAGTGTTCCCCTTCAAAGGAAGTGTCTCCAAAGCCATTTAAAAATAAGTTTTGTCAGCATGGCTTAAAGATGCCTTTTTATAATGTGTGATGTAAAATAGAGCCAGGGATTGAATTTACTAATAAAATAAGATGGGTTTTCAAAGATGGTTTTGCCCCACAGCATTTCTCTTGAAAATGTCATGAGAAAAACAGCTGAGCAAGAAGACATGGAGCTCTGTGTTACTTTGAAACAATATGCAGGTCCCATCCTCCGCAGAGAGATGTGGGTCTCTGCTTTGTTGGCACGGGCCTGGAGAAGGTGGGAGAAGTGGATTAAAGAAAAAAGTAATGTGATAGGAATCAGAAAGTCTGGGTCCCACCTATCTTGTCACCATGTGACCTGGGACATGGCTATTGAGTGCTATGGGTTTCAGCTTTGTCTTCTGTGAAATGTCTGGCCCACATATCAAGAAAGATTTGTATAAATTCAAATAAAACACAGTCTGTGAAAGACACTGAAAAGTTGGCTGTACAACATGATTGATGGAATTGGCTTTATTGAATCGTACATGTGAAAAATGTTGAATTGGCAAATATCATTGTTACCCATATTTTTAAAACTGTAATAATAATAATAAAAAGAAGAAGATATACAAGAGAGAACAATACTTTTTATATTGTGTGGGTCCAAATCACCTCTTGACTTTTCCTACACTTCACAGGTTCTATTTATTCAAGGAGGACCATAAACAGGGAGAAAGACATGGCACACTCCAAGCCATTACAAGTACCAGGCAAGTTACACCCAAGTAGAAAAGGAACAGGGTGAAGAGCAGTGTGTTTGTCACCAATGGCTCCATGGTGATGTATTTCTTCTCAAGCATCTGCTTACATCATTTAGAACATTTTTGTTTTGCTTACTTTTGCGTCATCATCTTTTTAAATTGTAAATTAAGTGCTGGCATGCATGAGGAAACCTTTTATATCAATAATATGTAAAAAAAAAAAAAAAAAATGGAGAGGACATCATATTGACTGAATGAGCACAATAGATAGACCAGGCACTTGAATGACAAATATGAGTTCACTTAGCCTTGTTAACAATCCATTACACATCTGAGAGGACCAGTCAGTGATGGAAGACAAATGCATGTTCTCTCTGAGAGAAGGCTAGCTTCCACCAGGCTCCTGAGCACAAGACTAAGGTCACGACAAGGGTCAAGGGGATCAGCCAAAGTCCAGAGTGGCTTTATTCTTCCCAGGCCTAAACTTCTGCTCAGGTGGTTCTGAACCATGCCTTTATACCATTTGTACCTTGACCAAGCTCATAAGTAGCCCAAGAAAACAAAACATTTGCTTGTTTTATAACATAGAAACACTGATGAAGTATTTTTGAACAAATACAAATGAAGATATTGTTTAACATACATTAGTATGAGATAAAACTATGATACAAACAAACAAAGCAAAGGAATGATAAATACTGGATATGGTTTCAGTAGATGGAATAGAAGGGGAACAGAATGAGAAGAAAATACTTCAATACACATTAAGGTCAATGTTCTAGTCCTGTAGTTGGAAGTAGGGATTAAGGGAATTCAGTGCGTAAAAATAAACCAACAATAAAATAGAATAAAGTTATGCATGAAAAAAGTATAATGGTATGTTATAAATTGAGGATTAAGATTAGATTGATTCTGTGTTCTTGCTTATTATAAAAATAAATGAAAAAAAGAAATGAACAAACAGAAGAATAATCTATGGAATGAATGAATGAATCAGTAAAGAATGTGTTCTCTGTATATCTCTTTTTACACTCTAGTTTTTTATTTTCGTGATCTGTTTGATGACCAGGATCTCCCCTAGTGTAATTTATTAGGAGCAGGTAGAATCTAGTCTGTGGAGATACTGGACCTAGGAAGGAAGCGATTAAATTGTAGGGTGGTTTCACCTATTCTGAAAATGCATAATCTGGCATTGAAATGCTGACCAATCTTGGCTAACTTCTCAGAGTCTTAGAACTGCAGTTGCCACTATCTGAAGACTCAGATGTCTGTTGCATTTCCATTTTTTATAACGTGCCTTTCTTATCATTTGTTTCTCTCCAAAAAGGAGCACTAAAGGTTTATAAAACTGATAATGACCCAGATTTTATCCTTAGGGATTTGCCATCCTATTGGGTCTAATAAGACACATACACGAGCAATTCATACCGATTTTGTTGTCATTGTTAGTGCTGCTGAGCGGGTTTCGAGTCGTAGTGACACTATGTGTGCAGAAGGATGCACTGTGCAGTCCTGCACCATGCTCACAATCGCTGCCCAGCTCAAGGCCATCATGACAGCCGTTGGGTCAAGCCATCTTGCTGAGGGTGTTCTCCTTTTTGCTGACTCTGTTCTATACTTAGGGATTGGTCCATTCTGATCATGTGACCAAAGTACATGAGATGAATTCTGGCCACTCTTACTTCTAAGGAACATTCTGGCTGTATTTCCTCTAATGTTTGTTCTTCTAGTAGTCCATGGTACATTCAATATTCTTGGCCAACACCACAATTCAAATGCATCAGTTCTTCTACAGTCTTCCTTATTCATTGTCCAGCTCTCACAAGCATATACAACTATTAAAAATACCATGGCTTGGGTCAGGCACACCTTAGTCTTCAATGTGATATCTCTGATTTTTAACACTGTAAAGAGGTCTTTTGCAGCAGTTTTGCCTAGTGCAATATGTCATCTGATTTCTTGATTCCTGCTTCCATAGACACCGATTGTGGATGCCAATAAAATAAAATCCTTGACTACTTCAGTCTTTTATCCATTTATTGTGGTGTTGCTTATTGGTCCAATTGTGAGGATTTTCAGTTTTTGTATTTTGAGATGTAATCCATACTGAAGACTGTAGTCTTTGATCTTTATCGGTAAGTTCTTCAGTTTCAGCAAGGAATGTTGTGTCATCTACACATCACAGGTTGTTAACGAGTCTTCCTCCAATCCTGACGCCACTTTGTTTTTCATATAGTCCACCTTCTCAAATTATTTGCACATCACACAAACTGAATAAATATTGTGAAAGGAAACAGTCCTGATACACACCTTTCCAGATTTCAAACCATGCCGTATCCTGTTGCTCTAATCAAACGACTGCCTCTTAGTCTATGTACAGGTTCCTCATAAGCACATCAAATGTTCTGGAATTTCCATTATTCACAATGCTATCCATAATTTGTTATAATGCACACACTTGAATGCCTTTGTGTAGTCCATAAAGCACAGGTCAACAGGGAAATCTTCAAGGAGAATGTGGGGCAATGTGGAGGATGAATTAATTCTAGTTATTTTCGCTTTCATGATTTTTGCTAATGGATGCACATTTACCAATTGCCTTTGAGGTAACTCTGACTCATGGCTGTGTAAGAACAGAACTATGATTCATAGGATTTTCAGTGGCTGATTTTTCAGACATAGATTGCCAGGCTACTCTTCCAGAGGTGTCTCTGGGTGGATGGACTCACACCTCCAACCTTTTGGTTAGCAGGCAAATGCGTTAACTATTTCTACTACCCAGGGACTCTGGCTGGGCAGCATTAAGTGTTTCAAACAAAGTTTGTGTAGGAAAGTTGGGAGAGGGTTAGGGTACCAGAACGATCTGGTCCCCAATTCTCCGATCAAAGAGGACAATCAGGGGTGTTAAAAAAAGAATTTCCGGGGTTCCGGCAAGATGGTGGACTAGGCAGAAGGATTGCACAGACCCTCTTCAACAAAGAAAAGGGAAACCAATTAACACAGACACAGAAGATAATCGTGGACCCCTGAGCCTTGAAGGGAAGGATACAGAATTGGACTAAACCCCAATTAGCAGAAGAATTTGCGTGAAAATACTAAAAAAAGGAGACATATGG
>NW_006921760.1:4752378-4762560 GCF_000298275.1 Orycteropus afer afer
AATTTTGGTCAATGACATGAGACAAAGTATATGTGAACTGCTGTATGAAAAGTGAATTTACTCTGTAAATCTTCACCCAAATCAAAATAAAATTAAAAAAAAAAAAAGAATTTCCTTAAACTGTTCATTTGTACTTTTAAAATGCCTGCCTCTTTTTCTTTTATGATGAAGTTTTCATTTTAATAATACATTTAATAATTTCTAAATTAATCCAAGTAGATTATCTGTTAAGTAGAGATTATTTCTAAATTCTTTTAAGATTCTTGAGAAAGTGAACCAACTTTGCATGAATTTTAAAAGATCTTTTCAAGCAAAACTGTGAAGAACTTGGCTGAATTTTCTAATTTTGATTTTTTGGCACATTACACAAGCAAATAGCAGTCTCATTTTCATATACATAGAGTCTCTCTATATAAAAGTCTACTTGTCTGTATATAGACACACATATGTGTATCTATAAATGTATGTGTAATTACCGAAACTTTATTCTAGCACGTAGTAGTATGCATAATATACTATAAGAGCAGCATTGCAATGCCGGCTAATGTTTATTCTTGAACAAATCTATACAAAAACAGTCAGTTATCAGTTTGAGTTAAAAAAAAAATTGAGATGTGTTTTAGGATGACCAAAGCAATAACTCTTCAGAGATGAAGGAATTATAAGAATAAATATATAAATGATGGAAATAGTCATCTTTTAGTTCCATAGTTTACAGTTTTGGAATACCTGGCAGGTTATAGTTTATTAACTTTGGGAAAAGTTGGGGAGGAAGTTGGCAGTTATCTGATGGAATAGCTTCTATGACTGCTGCAAAGTGAAGAAACTTCTATTTGATTTATTGCTCATTTCTTTGTTGATTTTACTGAAGCTGTTATTTATGTAATCCTCACAGAACAGTTTCCATTTTAACAGTAAACAACTTGGAAGACATTAGTCACCATTTAATACCCCCTCTCTCCTTTTTTCTTATAACTGTTATCTTATTTAAAAATCACATTGAGTCAATTTCATCAACTATTTTGACAAAAATCTCTTCTTTAGGCCAGACTGTTCCCAATGAAATAAGCATGATTAGAATCATTAATCATGCCAAAAATATGCTGGTATAGTTTACAGATGTCTTATCCACTGTCATGGTATCCCACACAGCACCACCTCAGATCAAGGGATTGACTTCACAGCAATGGTCCATGGTCACAGAAGTCATTGGTCTTTCCATCATCCTGAAGCAGCTGGGCTGAAGGAATGATGAAATGGCCTTCTAAAGACACAATTATGGCACCAGCTAGGTGGCAATACCTTGCAGGGTTGGGACAATGTGCTCTAGGAGGCTATATATGCTCCAAGCCGGTGTCCAATATATGATGCTGTTTCACCAATAGCTGGGATTCATGGGTCCAGGAACCAAGGGGTGGAAATGAGAGTGGCACCATTTACCATTATCACTAGTAACCCACTCACAGAATTTTTACTTCTTGTTCCTATGATCCTATGCTCTGCAGGTCTGGAGGTCTTATTCTCAAAGGAAAAAATACTCCCACCTGGAGATACAATAATGATTCCATTGATCTAGAAGTTAAGAATGTCACCTGCCCAACAGGCATGTCTCTGACCAACAGGCAAAGAAGAGTTACTGTGTTGGCCGGAGTGGTTGATCCTAGTTACCAAGGGGAAATTGGATTGGTGTTATATAATGGAGATAAAAAAAGAGTATGTTTGGATTACAGGAGGTTCTTTAGAACTTCTCTTTATACTACCATGCCCTGTGATTAAAGTCAATGGAAAACTACAGCAACCCACTTGCAACATGACTGCTAATGGCCCAAAACCTCCAGGAATGGAATGTTGGGTCATCCACTAGGCAAGAAACCACAACCAGCTGAGGTGTTTGCTGAGGATAAAGGGAATATGGAATGGGTGGTACAAGAAGGTCATTCTAAATACCAGCTGTAACTACATGACCAATAGAAGACTGTGATTATTATATTTCTTCCTTGTATGTGTGTGAATCAAAATTTTTTTTTCTTAACTTATAAAATCCAAAAAAACCAAAACCAAACTCACTGCTGTCAAGTTGGATTCGACTCATAGTGACCCCTCCTTGGGTTTTTGAGGTGGTATCACTATGGAAGTGAATTGCCCAATCTTTCTTCTGAGCAGTGGCTGGTGGGTTTCAACCACTAGCCTTCTGGTTAGCAGTCAAATGCCTTAGGCACTATGCCACCAGAGCTCCTGTAACATGTAAATGAGGCTAATGTATTTTTGGTTGTATGCATTTAATTGCATCATGTTAGGCTCAAGTGTGGTTTATAGTTGTCTTTCCTTGTAGATTATGTAAGGTTTAAAGAAATGTGTCAACAGGTGCCAAGTTGACAAGGGGTAGACTGCCAGTTAAGGTTGTGTGTCAAATTGCCTGGGCCATGATTCTCAGTGGTTAGTCATCTGGCTCATCGTCACTTGACCTCTGGTTCTTTGGACTTGAGTCAGCAACCTGCTGTATTGCCTGTCAATCTTGAGTTCATCAGCATCTGCAGCTATATGAGTTAGGAGAAGCCTCCAGCCTGACATCTGACACACACAGACTTGAGACTTGCCAGCCTCTCCAACCACATGAGCCATTTCCTTGAGATAAATCTCTCTCTTTCTCTAAGCTTCACTGGTTTTGCTTCTTTAGAGAACCCAGCATTAGACAGTGATAAATGGTGATTTTTATTTTGACTTCTTTATGACATAGCTGTTAAATGGTGAGAAAATTTTAATCAACATGGTATTTTGGTAAGTCTGATGTAGGTGTTTTTTCACAAGAGAGAAAAACACTAGTTTTTGAGGATTAAAGGGCCATTAGCTCAAGGACACCTTATCACAATATTTGTGGAGAGTTCATCAAAGGGGAGGACTATTCTAGAAACTTAGCTTTGGAAGGGGTTCCTGACTCAGCAAGATTTATAAATTAGCCATGCTCATAACTTGCCTTTGATCTAGATCCACTCTTGACTAAACTTAAAGTCATCTGCGCGGGGGCCATAGTCAGACTGGAAGGAGAAGAAAACAGAGAAGATCGATATTCTTCTGTTCATTGACTTGAAATGGATCCTGCACCACTTCATTCCTGGCATCTGAACTTGTGAAAAGGAATTTCCTTTCATTAAATGTGTGAGTTCTTTTTCGTCATAGATACTCTGCATGCTGTGATTTGCTCTGAAAATTGATAATATGAGAAAAAAATTCTTAGGTTGAATGTTTCCTCACAAATTTCTGGCACTCTGCCCCCCTCTCCCAATATTCTGTATGAATGGGAATTTTGCAGAAGCAAATTACTTTCTTACAGAGTGAAGCCAGTTGATAATGATATGGCTTCATTATGGTAAACAAATTATATTATCTTGAGTCATGGGGCACAGAGAGAACATGGTCGCTCCACAATCACTCTTGTATTACAGTGTACAAGCAGAGAATTTTGGTGAAGACAGAAGCTGATCTGACCATGGAAAAGGCTCATCACAATTTGAAGCTTACTGATGAGAACTTCATTTAGGTTTCAAAGCCAGAGATGAGTTCTAGCCACAGCTCCCTGGCTTTGCTCCTGAGTCCCTTGGAGGGAAGATAGTTTAGCCTCCATTCTTACTAGTGGACAGATGGCTCAGGACTAGGGAGGAGGTTTGGCAGTGATGAAATATTCATGGAGGAAGTGATGAAAGAGGACCACCACCCTTGATATGTGGGAGGGTGGAATAAAAGGGGAGGATAAGGAAATGGGGACATACCATTCATTCACTCATTCACCTAACACTTATGAAGTGGTTCCTAAGGTGTCAGACACATATGTGTGCTGGGGATCCAAAGATAAATGACATGGATCCAGTAGTGGTGATGGTAGTGGTGAGAGTGAAGATGATCAGGGGACATGGACAAATGTCAAAGAGGACATTACAATGTGGATAGAAGGCTGTACTAGTGCTTTACATGGTAGTATGAAAGATGAGGAGAGGAAGAGTATGTGGTGGGGGAAGGTGACCTGAGAGGGTGAGAAGAGTTGGAGGGTTTAGAAGAAGAAGTTCAATGGAAAGAGGGGATGGTACAGATAGACTGTAATTATGGAATTAGACTTCTAATTACACAGTGAATAAATAGTTCTGTGAGTTGATTCCTAAAAGAATGACTAGTGTATTAATTTTAAACCTTGACTACATATTGGAATTACTTGGGGACCTTAAAAAGAACACAGATGCCTGGGTTCCCCACACCCTTTCCCCTCTCCCTCACAATGGAGATCCTGATGCAATTAAACTGGAATGCAGTCTGGGCATCAAAGTTTTTAAAAGCTCCCCCAAGTGATTCTATTGTACAATCAAGATTAAGAACAAGAATAAACTTTGTGCCTGAGTTTTGTTATAAGTAAAGTGAGGAAAATAATACTAAACTCAAGAAAAAGGAGCTCTGGTATCATAGTGGTTAAAGCATTTTTGCTGTTAACCAAAAGGTCAGTGATTTGATCCCATCAGCTGCTCTGTGGAAGAAAGATGGGGTGATCTGCTTCTGCAAAGATTTACAACCTTGGAAACCCAATGGGAGTTACTATGAGTCAGAATCAACTTGGTGGTAGTGAGTAAGAAACTCAAGGAAAGGGACAATAATAATCTTTAGAACAATGAAGAGAGTTGGTTGGCATACAGCAGTACTTCTCAACCAGAGAAAATTTTGCCTCCATGGGGACCTTTGACAGTGCCTAGGGATATTTTTGAATGTCACAACTAAGGGGAAGGTACTACTAGCACCTAGTGGGGGGAGGCCAGGGATGCTGCTAAACATCCTGCAATGTTCAGGATGTTCCCCCACAAGAAAGAATTCTTTAGCTCAACATTTCATAAGTGCTGAGGGTGGGAAACCCTAAGGTAGCAGGTAAACACAAAGGCTCTCAAGCTAGGTTGCCTGGCTTCAAATGCTAGCCACAGCCTTGGGTGAATTACTACTCAACTTCTTTCTTCCTTAGTTTTGTCTTAAGTTAAATGAGGAAAATAATATTACCTAACTTATAGGAATTAAATTGTTAATACATGTAAAGGCAGAGGAGTCACCGGCAAGTGCTTAACAAGCGTTAGCAGATTTTGGGAATAAGAAGTGACTGACTACCTCATTCACGCAGTTTGAATTATGTCCCCTAAAAGATATAGTGAAGTCCTGACCTGTGCATGTGACCTTGTTTGGAAATAAGATCTTTGCAGATGTAATCAAGTTAAAATTAGATCATACTAGATTGTTGTGGCCCCTGAACCCAATGACTGATGTCCTTATAAGAAAGTCATGTGAAGACACAAACACATACATAGGGAAGATGACCACATGAAGATGGAGGAGACTTGAGTTATGCTTTCACAAGTCAAGGAACACAAAGGATTGCTGACAACCACCAGAGGCTAGAATAAGCAAAGACATTCTCCCTTAGAGACTGTGGAGACAACATGACTCTTACAACACTTTGATTTTGACCTTATAGCTTCCCAAACTGTGAGAGAATAAATTGATATTGTTTTAAACCACTCAGTTTGTGGTACTTTGTTGTGGTAGCCCTAGGAAACTAATATACCCACAAACACCAACCTAATTTCTTGGAATTTTCCTTGTTTAGATCTTTGGGTCTAGGAGGTTATGAAGTAAAAAGTAATAATCAATCAAGTAGAAATAATGATGTTGTGGTGTGCCAAGTTAATTACAACTCATAGTGACTCTATAGGATAGAGTAGAACTGCCCCATAGTGGGAGCAGATCAACAAGTCTTTTTTCTTGTGGAGCAGCTGGTGAGTTTGAACCTCTGACCTTTCCTCTAGAAGTTGAAGTGCTTAAACCTTGCACCACCAGTACTCCTTAGAAATAATAATAAGCACCATTTAGTTAGAGCTTACTACAGGTAAGACACCATATTAGGCATTTATATATACAAACTCATTTTGTTTTTACAACAACTGATATAATGTAGGTACTGCTATTCCTATTTCACAGAAATGAAAATGAAGTTTAAAAAGTTGAGGAGCCAATCTGCATAACATGCTTTTCAAAGACTTGTTCACCCTCCTACTGTGCTGAGGAGTAACTGGGGTCTGAAAAGTCAGGAAGTAGCCATCTAAGGCGTGACTATTGGTCTCTCTCTGTCTTGGTTCTCTAGTGCTGCTATTAACAGACATACCACAAATTAGGGGCTTTAATAAATAGGAACTTACTCTCTTACAGTTTAGGAGGCTAGAAGTCCTAATTCAGAGTGCCAGCTCTAGGGTCGAGTGGAGGCCCCTAGGCCTTGGGTTTCAGCTCTGTCTCTTTTTCCAGGCCCACTGCAGCTGAAGGCTTCTTGTAACTCATGCAGCTGCTGGCTGCTGAAGCTGACAAACTCAAGGTTGGCAAGTAGACTGTCACAATCCCAAGATCAACAGGCATACAGCAAAGCACTGGTTCAAGTCCAAAATCGGCAGGCAACATGGCTGACTGGTGGTTGAAGACTCCAAATGCAGGATCCAAACATGCCAAAAAGCAAGAGGCTTTTCTCAAAGCCTCTCCTTATATACTGGGAAGCAGTATATATGTGGAAATACAAATAAGCAGTATATATGCTGTGGAAGCAGGTCACACCCCAAAGACATCCACTTAGCTGCTCACAGCAGATTCTACCATGGAGGTGATTATAATCTCATCATGGGGGAATAACTATATCTAGCTGTCTAGCCGCTAAAAACCACAACCCAGCCAAGTTGACACACAACCTTAACTACCATACTCTCTGTCTAAAACAAAGAAGAGTGAAGAAAATCAAAGATGCATGGAAAAAATAGTTCAAAGAACTAATGGACTGTGTGAACTGTAGCCTTCTTGACTCTGAGACCACAAGAACTAGATGGTGCCCAGCTACCACTACCAACTACTCTGAAAGGGATAACAATAGGAAGTCCTGGATAGAGTGGGAGAATAATGTGAAACAAAATCCCAAAATCATTAAAAAAAAAAAAAAAAGGCCATGTTTATTGGGCTAATAGTGATTGGTGGAACCCCTGAGACTGTGACCCCTAGTCACCCTTCAAGCTTAGAATGAACTCACTCCAGTGGCTCAATTTTCAGCCAACAAATAGGGCTATAAGGTGAACAATAACACAAGAGGGGTTGTACTCCTTAGAAAAATTGGCCACATGAGATCAAAAGAACAGCTTTTGCCCGGCGATAAACCTCAGAAGGAAAGAAGGGAAAGGTTGTGGTTCTCTACTGCTGCTCTAACAGCCATACCACAAATGGGTGGTTTGAACAAACAGGGTTTTATTCTCTTACATTTAGGAGGCTAGAACTCTGAATTCAAAGTACCAGCTCTAGGGGTTGGGTGAAAGCTCCTCAACCTTGGGCTTCAGCTCTGCCTCTTGCTCCCGGCCCCATGAAGCTGGAGGCTTCTCTAAATCAGGCAGCTGGTTGCTGCTGAGGCTGACAAACCCAAGGTCAACAAGTAAAATGGCACAGTCCCAAAATTATCAAGCAACATGGCAGGCCACTAGTTCAAGTTTAAAAACAGTCTCAAGATTGGCAGACAACATGGCAGGTCACTGAGTGAAGACTCAGCCGAGTCCAGGATCCGTATATGCCAAAGAACTTGAGACCTTCCTCAAAGCTTCTTCTTATATTCTGGAAGCTGTCCACCTGCTCCAGCTGCTTAGGGCAGCTACTCACCTGCTTCAGTAGATTCAATCATGGAGCTGATTACCAGTGTCACCATGGGGAATAACCACATCCAGCTGCCCGGACCTCAAAATCAGTCCCAGCCAAGTTGACCTACAACCTTAACTACCACAGATAGGAAAGGAGGACAAATGGAAATGGAAACAGTGGAAGGAGGTGGAAAGAGTGCTGATACGTTGTGGGGATTGCAGTCAATGTCACAAAACAAAATGTACATGAATCATTGAATGGAAAACCCATCTGCTCTGTAACCTTCACTCAAATCACAATAAAAAGTTAGGAAAAAAAAAGTTGAGTGAAGAATCCAAGTTCTCACAGAAAGTAAAGTAGACAGGATATAAATTATCTGACTGCAAAACCCATGCACTTAAAACCGTCTTATGCAGATGGCCAAAAATGTGCTAGTAAAGAAAACCCTAGACAGGAGGTGAAAAGTGTCTTCCAGTACTTTCATTCCTTCCTGACTGACTCTTTGCCCTCTGATCTGCCACCTACTTTCCCTAGAATTGTGAGCTGGCATGGAAGCTGCCACCACAGTATCACTCTTAAGGCAGTGGTTTTCAAACCATTCTCCTGCCCCATGAAAAATTTTTGAGCCGGTATGTCAATATATGAATATTTATTTATTTAAACGTTGTTGTTGTGAGCTTTTGAGTTGATTCCAACTCATAGAGACCCTATATGACAGAACAGAACTGCCCCATGGAGTTTTCTGGGCTGTAATTTTTATGAGGGCAGATCACCAGGTGTTTTCTCCTGTGGGGCTACTAGTGGGTTCCAATGGTCGAACCTCAGGTTAGTAGCCAAGTGCCTAACCACTGCGCCACTAGATCTCATTATTTAAACATTATATAAATATATATGTGCATGTGTGTGTGTATTCCATTGGTTTGCATATTATATGTGTATATTAAATATACAAAAAAAGTTAACAATTAAAAAGGATAAGGCAAAATAAGTTCTTATTTTCTTATTCCATCATATTGGGTGAGTGTATCCATTTTGGGAGCCACCACTTAGACAGTTCCTATTGCTTCTGTTACATTTACTAAAGGCTTCCTTCCCTTTTGTTTTAGCAAAGGCAAGGATACGTTTATTTTCAAAGTAATATTGGCTTGGAAACTAAGAAGAAATAAGGAGAGAAAACAAAACAAAACCATAAATCTCCTAGGCGACTTAACCAAAGCTCAGCCATAGCTAGTTGACCAGGGTAGGTTCCAAGACTCTAGCCCCTATTCCTTTTCTGCATTTCAAACTCTTCCAGGGAAGGAAGGAAGAAGCTGGACAAAGCTACTCAGAGAGTTGGCCTCAGCTGGGCTTAGGATAGGATGGATGACACCAATGTCAATGAAGTTCTTAAAGAGGTTCCCAGTACTCCCTGGAGCCAGAATCCATCACTAATTGTTCCCTTACTCCCTACCCCCATCTCCATCCGCTGAATCTATAAAGGCCCTACTTTTCAAAACCTCTTCTTTCTTGTGAATGTCAGTCATGTTGCCTCATTATGTGAAGAAGGCACTTTGTACCCCAAGGTAGTCCTCTCTGGATTCGGTCTTCCTTGCCTGGGCCTGATACTTTTAGGCTTTTCTTGAAAGCCTCAAAGTCTTCAGGCCCTGAATTCTACCCTTAACCCAACTCCAGCTCTTAGACCTCATCTAGTTTTTCAAAAAAATTACCACTTCCTCAGTGGTGTTTCAAAAATTTCACCTGGAGTTATAAATCAAACCATTTTAAAGGAAGTGTTCTTAAAGAACTTTGACTTCAACTCTCCCTTTCTTTTTCACCCAGTAATGAAGCAGAGACCTAAAGAGTCAAACTCTAACTCACTGCTGTCAAGTCTGATCCAACTCATAGTGACCCCTCCTTGGATTTCCAAGGCAGTATCTCTACAGAGGTAGATGGCCCAATCTTCCTTTCGAGGAGTGGCTGGTAGGTTTGAACCACCAGCCTTCTGGTTAGTAGTCACATGCAGGTAGATAAATACTGTACACATCTAGAACCCAGATCTCTGTAGTCCATTTCACTGGAATCTTTAGCCTTAATGATTCTTGGGAAGCACTGATCTCTCTAGAGGCAAAAGAATCCTTGTGGTGGTCACCATGAATCCATGTGGTGGCCACCATGAATCCCCAAAGCCTACTTTTTGTTTTATTGATTCCTTATAATGACCAGCAGGAAAATTTAGCTCAAATTCTTACTCTTGAGGGGAGAGTGCGAAAGGAAAGAAGTGAAGAAAACACTCACAAATTGAGGAGAAAAAGTTTGACCACAGGGAAAGATTCTTCAGATGGGGCTGAGATTAGAAGAAAATGCAGATGGTCTCATCAACTGCCTCAGCCACACCCATGCATGATAGACATTCTCCTGGTGGGTTCTAACTCATAGGTTGGACCGCTGACCTTTTGACCTTTTGGATAGTAACCAACTGCTTAACAATTATAACACCAGAGCTCATTATTTAAACACTATATATGT
>NW_006921760.1:4763615-4765142 GCF_000298275.1 Orycteropus afer afer
CATGGTTACATGGGACTTCCCAGTTAATTGGCTTAATGACATTATTAGTGCATGTGTTCTACCTTCTAGTTCATTGTATAGCACCTTGGGTCTTAAAAGTTTGCAAATGACCATCCAATGTGCAACAATTGGTCTTTATTTGCCTGAAGCAACAGAGGGAGAAGGAGCATCAAGAAGGAGCATATGGAATGCATGGCCAATTGCCTTCACGAGCAACTGCCTCCTTTGTCATGAGATCAGAATGATGCCCAGCTACCATTACTGAACATTTTAATCAAAGATTCTATAGAAGAATCCTTATCAAAAGAGGGAAAATGCAGAACAAAATTTCAAATTCTTATGGACTCCAGACTTCCTGGAGCCAGGAATTTTGGATGAACCACTGAAACTTTTGCCCTAACATAATCTTTAGTCCTTAAACCAAACATATACCCAAAGTCTTCTTAAAACAAAACTATAGTTTTGCTTAACTAATAAAAAGATCTTCCTGGAGCATTAAACTCTTTTAAGAATGACCAATATGGGATAAAATTGACAACAGCAACTTGAAAAATTAGATAGGAACCTTAGAGAGCAGTGAATTTATTTTAATGGGGGAGGAACAACTCAGAAAAGAGGGTGAGAATGGTTGCACAACTCAAAGAAGGTCATCAGTGAAACCACATGGTACATGTAGAAGCTAGTGAATTTGTGTGTATTTTGCTGTCCATATTCTCAACAACACCAACAAAATAAGTACATTCTTGAAAAATTCCAATTCCTTCTTGCCAGAACCAATAGGAAAGGGAGGTAGTTTCTTATAGCTTGGTTGTTTGGTGAGGAGCACACACTCAAAGACATCAGCTGTGCTGGTAGCTGCAGCCATCTTGGTTCAGGATCCCAGGAATTGTTGGTAGAGTTGAAGCAGACCCATACAAGGAAAGAAAAACCAGGATTCAGGAATGAAACATGCTGAGGTGGAGACACGGCTTTCTTTCACAGAGTTGGACTGCTTTGTCAGAAATCTTGAATCATCATTTTACATCTAATTGCTTTTGAAACTTTTAAATATTATGCCCCCTAATTCCTTGAAAGTTGGATAATGGAAGATAGAAATTTGGATTTCAATTAGAAGAAAACAGTTACGTTGTTGTTGTAGTACTAATTTAAGAAACACACTTGATATTTCTGTGTTCTTGCAAAGTTAAGAATGTAAAAATAATGCCATGGATTACATAATTCTAAAGCAAAAGTTATTGAACTAAGCTGAAAAAAGATACTTATGAAATCAGACAAGCAGTTATAGGGAGCAAAATGATTAGCTCTCAGTGTGTGTAGTCATCTTTTATAACTCGGGATGAAGAAGCAGATGGTCTTGTTATCAGTTTGCATATTTGTCTGAAAAAAGCAAACACCACAGGTGTAAGACCAATATTCCTTTCCACAGCACACATGTAAGAGGCTGGCTTTGGGTTTGTGATTATCAACTCTGCTTATAGAGCCTGATACCATTTTACTACTTTCCAGAGTGCACTGAATCTTTGGGAA
>NW_006921760.1:4767523-4778977 GCF_000298275.1 Orycteropus afer afer
GACCCCTCCTTGGGTTTCCGAGGCAGTATCACTATGGAAGTAGGATAGTAAATTATAGTTATTGTTATTATAGATCTGGTGGTGCAGTGGTTAAGTACTTCCAGCTACTTACTGAAAGGTCAGTAGTTTAAACCCACCAGCTGCCTGTGGGAGAAAGATGTGGCAGTCTGCTTCCGTAGAGATTTATAGCTTTGGAAATCCTGTGGGGGCACTTCTACTCTGTCCTATAGGGTTGCTATGAGTTGAAATGGACTCAACAGCAACAGGTATTGTTATTATTATTACAACCTAATCCTAGCTCTCAAAAAGGTCATATTCTAGATAAAGAGATATACATATGAGCAGATAATTCAATTAAGATAGTAAATGTACTTATCCTACTAGTGGGTGTCTCACTGTATAGAAACTGCTAACCATTTGTTTTGTCTGTGTTGGACACTTGGCTTATGGATTGGAGTGGGGAATAGGTGTTTTAGCAGGTTACTGGTCTTCCTTTGCCCTATGACCTCACTGAGGATCCAGTATGGACTTTTAGGTCTGTAGAGGTTACTGGTGAAGCAGATGAAATGGCTCATGAAGCTTTATGATGGCTGAGGAAAGTTTAATTCTATTACCTCTGTTCAGAACTCAGTACTAGTATTTAGAACAGCACTTGGTGCTCACATAGGGGATCAGGGAATTTTAACATCCTCAGAGGTACCTGGGACCTGATATTGAATATCTGCTTGACTATGTCTCTGTTTCTCAGAAGACTCTTAGCTTTCTTTCTCTACTTTGTAGAATATGGTTATGTATACCTTGGGACATTTTTGGATGTATCTATAGCTTCTTTAGGAGCTCTGGTGGTGTTGTGTCTAAGGCATTTGACTGCTAACCAGAAGGCTGGTGGTTCAAACCCACCAGCCACACCTGGGAAGGCAGATTGGGCAATCTACTTCCGTAGTGATACTGCCTCAGAAACCCAAAGAGGGGTCACTGTGAGTCAGATCAGACTCGACGGCAGTGAGTTTTGTTTTTGGTTTTGTAGCTTCTTTGGTGGAGACAAATTCTGATGATTATATCTATACATCTGCAAAGTGGTGGTGTTTTATTTCTTATAAGTCATGTGTGAACATTTTCAGAGGAGAGTTTCATAAGAAAACCGCTCATAATTACAACTTACATTCCGGCATCAGCAGCACAGAGATTCTGAATGCTACCTGAGATTGTGAAGCAATGTCTACCTATGGATTCCATTGGAAGGCAAGTTTACAAAATGGCAGCTTGTAAGCAAATTCTACCTTCCAATGTTTTTTTCTTAGTAAACCAGGTGTCGTGTGTGTGTTCATTGTGTTTTGAATGTTTGTAGACTAAGTAGATATATTCTAGTTCTCCACAGTCTTTATCACTCACTGTTGTCTTATTTCTGCTTGGCAACATATTTACATTAGGTAGGCTGTGGGTCTTCAACTTTGTCAACTCTGATAGCCTTGGGAAAAAAATTAAGTAAGATTGAAGCTGTAGGAAAAAACTAAGGAGAGAGAAAAAGAGATGGCTTGAACTGCACACAGAAGATTATATAATGTAAAGTATGAGGAGCACTAGACCAAGGGCCTGGCTTAGAACTGGTGTTCCCCAAGACCAACACAGGAGCATTAGTAGGGTGACAGAGGAAGATAAAAGAAGGGAAAAGTTACTAATATTTACTAGGTATCACCTCCCAGGCATTTTATTCACATTGCTCCATTTAATAAAAACAAAAATCTCACACCAAGTATGTGTTCCTTCAACCATGTTATAGCCAAGGAAAGGAAGATTGAGAGGTTAAGCAACTTGCCCAAGATAATGAATAATAAACAGCCAATGGTTTCCTAATTTTTATTTTTGTACCAAGCCCAGTTTTGAAGAAAATAAAAATATTCATTGGCTACCTTCTTTTTCATCCAAAATTAAAATAATTTTATTGAGTACTATGGGAGAAAATATATATTACTTTCTAATAATATATAATAACGAAAATTACCTATTTTACTAAATAAAGGTATGCCAATGAGGAAATTAGAATTATTTTTTAGCCCTTAAGAATATTAACCTTTTAGCTTTAATAATATTGGCCAAATACCAGCTCTGTTTGGATTTGAGTGAGGTTTACTCAACATACACTACCCAAAGCAGTTCCAGGTTAAAATATGACAGCAGGAAGTGGAATCAATATTGCATTCGTGATTTTCACCCTAAAAGCAAAGTTAAAGATGCAGAGGAGACATGCCACTGTTTTGGTTGCAAAAATATCTTTCAGTAAAGCAGCTAAACAATTATTAAAAGTAAAAGAATGGTTTATTACATCTCACCTAAGTTGCCAGGGAAAGGGGGAGACAGAGAGAATTAGTTAATTGTACAGCAAAGCATCAGTATAGAGAACAAGAGAGAAAGAATTAAGGGATGTCTTACAAACAAAGCAGAAAATAAATGTATGCATGAAAAAAAAGGAGGGAAAGTAGATCCCAATAATAAATCTATACCTTCTTGTTGTTGAGTCAATCCTGACTCACAACGACATTACGGGGTAGAGTAGAATTGCCCCACAGAGGTTTGCAAGGTTGTTATCTTTATGGAAAAGAAGATAGAAGGGATACATCAAGTCACTATATCAAAAAGAGTTGGTCAACATTCAACCATTTCAGGATGTAGATCAAGAGCTGTTGGAACTGAAGGAAGAAGTCCAAGCTGCACTGAAGGTATTGGCAAAAAAATAAGGCTCCAGGAATTGACGGAACACCAACTGAGATGTTTCAACAAATGGATGCAACACTGGAAGCGCTTACTGGTCTATGCCAAGAAATTTGGCAAACTGACTAGAAGAGATCCGTATTTGTTCCTATTCCAAAGAAACATGATCCAACAGAATGCAGAGATTATTGAACAATATCATTAATGTCACATGCAAGTAAATTTTGCTAAAAATAATTGAAGTTAGCAGCACATTGACAATTAACTGTCAGAAATTCAAGCCAGATTCAGAAGAAGATGTGGAATGAGGGATATCATTTCTGATGTATATGGATCTTGGTTGAAAGCAGAGAACAGCAGAAAGATGTTTATCTGTGTTTTATTGACTATCCAAAGGGATTCATCTGTGTGGATCATAACAAATTATAGGTCACATTTTAAAGAATGGGAATTCCAGAACACTTCACTGTGCTCATGAGGAACATGTACATAGACCAAGAAGAAGTTGTTTCAACAAAGCAAGGGGATACTGCATGGTTTCAAATCAGGAAGGGTATGCATCAGGGTTGTGTCCTTTTGCCATATTTACTCAATCTGTATGCTTAGCAAATAATCTGATAAGATGGACTGTATGAAGAAGAATGCAGCATTAGGATTGGAGGAAGACTCGTTAACAACCTGCAATACACAGATGATACAACCTGGCTTGCTGAAAGTGAAGATGAATTGAAGCACTTACTGATGAAAATCAACCTTCAGTATGGATTACACCTCAGCACAAAGAAAATGAAAATGTTCACATTTGAACCAATAAGTAACATCATGATAGATGAGAAAATATTGAAGTTGTCAAAGATTTCATTGAACTTGGATCTACAGTTAACACTCATGGAAGCAGCAGCCTTCATGACTTACATGACGTATTGCCTTTGGCAAAGCTGCTGCAAAAGATCTCTTTGAAGGGTTAAAAAACAAAAGATATCACTTTGAGGACTAAGGTGTACCTGACCAAAGCCACAGTATTCCCAATTGCCTCATATGCATGCAAAAGCTGGATGATGCATAGGGAAGACCAAAGAAGAATTTATACATTTGAAATGTGGTGTTGGCAAAGAATATTGAATATACCGTGGCCTGCAAGAAGCATGAACAAATTTGTCTTGGGAGAAGCACACTCAGATGCCCTGAGAAGCAAAGATGGCAAGACTTGGTCTCACGTACTTTGGACATGAGAAGAATGTCATACTTGGTAAAGTACAGGATCAGTGAAAAAGAGGAAAATCCTTAACAAGATGGATTGACACAGTGTCTGCAACAATGGTCTCAAACATAGCAACAACTGTGAGGATGGCTCAGGGCCAGGCATGTTTTGTTCACTTTGAGTTGGAACTGACTCGATGGCACCTAACAAAAACAAGCTTTATGGAGACCGACAGTCACATCTTTTAGACTGCCACATCTTTCTACCATGGGACAGTTGGCAGGTTTGAACCACTGACCTTTTGTTAGCAGGCATGTGCTTAAACCACTCACCATCAGGGATACTATGAGTCTATATTGACTTGAGAGCAATAGGTAATAAATCTATAAACAATAAACCCAACCCATTGCCACTGAATCCATTCTGACTCTTAGTGACCATAAAGGACAGAGAACTTCCCCATAGGGTTTCCAAGGCTGTCAATCTTTACAGAAGAACACAGCCTCATCTTTCTCCCAAGGAGAGCTGGTGGGTTCTATCCATTGACCTTTTGCTTAGCAGCTGAATACTTTAATCACTGTGGCGACAGAGCTCCTAATAAATAAATAAATCTACAGGATGATAAATTTAGTTATGTCTGAAATCCCAAAAGGTCTAGAACTTCTTTGAATGTGTGATTAGCAAGGGAATATCATAAAAGAAAATGTAAACAATTAGAAAATAATTAAGAGCCTATAAAAGTAGCTCTTGATAAAATGTGGTTAAAAGACTACTTAGTATGTTTGGATATATGCACACTAGGAACTTGTGTTTCTATGCAATGCTGGTCACAACAGTAGTTAACAAATGTTGTTGGCCTCTGAGGGCTATTATGAAAATCCATAACAAGTGAAAAGTGGTAACAACTTTGTTTTACTGGTGGGCTTTATGGTAGTCCAGGAACTCACAAGATGTCTGTTTTACATCAAGCATTTCTTCTGGTAAGTCATTTGAGTAACTCACTTGTGCCAAGTAGCCCCGGTTTGCCCCTCTAGGTTCACTTTGTGGCTTCTACCCCCAGCTCTGTGCCCTGGGAGTCTGATGTGTACAGATCGCATCAACAGGACTCCCTGCCCTCTGATTTCCAGTTGAGTTTGGTCAATGGGGTGGGACAGAAGAGGACAGAAGGAGGGCGCGATCCGGGTGCTAATTGCTTTGCCTACTTCTCTTGGACCACGTGTTGTCACTGTCTTTGTTTCTCTACTGAAGGCCACAGTTCCTCTCTCTCTCTCTCCTCTCTCTGTGTGTAGCATTTTCCTGTAGCCGTCCTTTCACTGACTTTAAACAACCACACCAAGGATGGGAACAGCTCCAGGTGGCTTCACATGAATTCTACCTACATCTTTTTTATGTTGTCCCTTTATAAAGCTCCCCTCAAATGCTTTGTGCTCTCTGTTTCCTGACTGAACTTCAATTGTACAATTAGATATTTGAAGGTCAGGCTAATTCATGGAGTTCTTCTAAGGGCTTATGTAAAAAAAGAAAAAAAAAAATTAAGTAAAATTTCAAATTAGAGTGAAAAAAAAAGAGTTGTGAATAATATTACCAGCCAAAAAGAAAATATGGAAACTGCTTAGAATGAGAGGAAAGAAAGGCCAAAAGCCATACAGATACTCATAATACAGGCTCTGCAGGAAGAAGTCCTGCTAGTCTCCAGTGGCAGGATTTTCCTGGTCATTTTGGTTCCCTTTTACCGACTGATGTTGTGTTGGCCACAGCTGGCTCCGTGTCAGCCTTTCCACCACACTGTGGGGCAAGGCAGAAGTTAAGAAGGTCCTGGGTGAAAAAAGGCACTGCTTTCTGCAAATAGCTCATGCAGCTTCTTATGAATTGTGGTAAGTCCCTGTGCATACAGAGAACATCTTATTTTGGAAATGTTTTTCATCTGGAGGTATCCCTAAAAAAGACTCTAAAATTACATATCAACATCAGGTCAACACGCTCAAGTTAACTCCTCGTTCCGGCTGTTGGTTGAGAAGTGTGTTGATTTTTCCCATTGTGTGGACATTCATGGCTTCAAATTGTCTTTCATTGCTTTCATTCAACAGGATTCCAAAATACTTTCCACAGTCAGTGAGCTAATGGCCAGCTATTGCACTGGGGAGTCCCAGGCTCTTTGAGGTGAAACAACTTTGTAGGTGAAATAAGGATAACTTTTTAAAGAGTACATCACAGCATTGCTAAACAGGCAGGGGATAAGGCCTGGGAAATAAAGCTCCGCCCTTCGCAAACCTTTGCAGCTCCTGAAGGTATCAGAAGCAACATCTTTAAATACTCAAAGAAGAAGGGGCAATCTGCTTCTGTAAAGATTTACCACCTCAGAAACTCAATGGGGGTCACCATGAGTCAGAATCGACTTGATGGGTCGATTTGGGTTTGCTTAACTGGTCCTTAGCCAGAGGGTCTAAGCCAAAGAGCCTGGCTGCTAACTAAAATGGTGGTGGTTCAGACCCACTCATTGGCTCCAGGGAAAAAAAGACTTGGTGATCTGTTCCTGCAAAGATTATAGCTGAAAAACCCGATGGGCAGTTCTACTCTGTCATACGGGGTCACTATGAGTCGGTTTCTCGAAGAACCACCACAAGCCAGGGGAGAGGGTTGATTCCTCTGTTCAATGTTTACTGGATTAAACCATGTGAGGCAAAGTGGCTATTGTCCCGTTCTGGGCTTCCTCGGCCCCAGGGAAGACTTTAATTCTGTCCACTCCCTTTACAAAACAGGGTGGCCTGTGTTTGTTTATATAGTAGCCTCACTTTTAATATGCTAAGCTTAATACAAAGTTATCACTAACTAAAACCAAAAGAACCATTGCTGTTGAGTTGAGTCTGACTCATAGCGACCTTACAGGACAGAGTAGAACTGCCCCACAGGATTTCCAAGGCTGTAATCTTTACAGAAGTATACTGCCACATCTTTCTGCCTTAGAGCAGCTGGCGAGTTCGAACCATTAACCTTTTGGTTGTGCAGCTGAGCACTTAACCTCTGTAACACCAGGCCTCCTTAAAGTTACAGTTAGGAATGATTAAATATAAAATATCAATTTCCCATGTTAAAAGGCAGCCGTAAAATGGAAAATTCAATTATGCTTTGAGTGTCCTAATGAGGCTGCTTCCTGGGCAAATAATTTCAGTTTCAAGACTTTCAATTTGTTTGGTTTGATTATTGCAACATGCAGAAAGGCTCTTAGAGACCCAACTCATCACTGTTTCACTCTTAGGAAATGGCGTAAGTCATTCCGAGCCCCATTTGCTCCCACAGTCTTTCACACAACGGAGAGGACAATGTTGTTGTCGTGTGCCGTCGGACTCGGATCTGTCCCACAGTGACCCCTCCTTGGGTTGCCGAACAATATTACTACAGAAGTAGATTGCCCAACCTTCCTTCCAAGGAGTGGCTGGTGGATTTGAACCGCCAGCCTTCTGGTTAGCAGTCAAGTGCCTTAGGCCCTATGCTACAAGAGAGGACAATGGACACACATTAAAATCCTAGGTCTCCTTCCATAAGACTGATAAGAAGATCTGTTCTACGGGATCTCTGATTTCAACGTCTTCCTCAAAGGAATGGAAGGTGGACAATTTGAAAACACAAATGATAGGAATACAAGTACGGGCATTGTGAACTGTACACCATCTATATCCCTTTTTTCTCTCCTGGAGAAACAAGGGCAGAAAAAGGCAGAGAAATCGCTCGTTACCAAACAGGAGGGGTGTGAGATTCAGCATTCGCTCTTCGGAGGCAGCTTCTGAGACCGTGTTATGTGCACAGCTTTCCAAGTTTGCAGCTCGGCAGAATGCTGCTGAAAAATGAACAGTCCGTGGGCCGGCAACGCTCTTGCTATGAGCCTCTATTTTGTAGGAAAATAAAAAATAGCTTTTGCATGATTTGGTAGCCTCTGCCATAATATCATATTTTACTGGAAAACATAGTATCCTTTCCTTTTCACAGCCCCAAATTGTCTTGTTTAACAATTTAAGGAGGAATTTAAACTAGGTCTTAATTCAAACTTAAAACAAATATTAACTTAGTTATGATTTAAAGCCAAATAATCTGTCCTAATGCATTTCCCTTGTGGGGAGGTACAGGGCAATTTAAAGAGATTTTGCAAAAATAATAAATTCTACCTAAGGAAAACGGAAATCTACAATTTTTTAAAAAGTGATTCACATTAGCAAGGAGCTGAAGGAAGGAGGGAGTTCTGTGTTGGCAAGCTTCATCAGTTACAAGACATGACATGGTCAAGGCAACCCAACAGAATATGAATATATTTCTAGTTTTGATGTAATCTGAGATTTTTTTTTTTTTTTTTGGTCCTTAAACAATAAGCGAATCAAGTCACGGCTGAATGGATGTATTGCTCTGGTATTTTAATGTATTATAATTTACGGCAGTATTTACTTCAGTTCTTGGCTTGCTGACACTAAAATTATCTTAAACAGGAATTATAACATAAAATTAGATTAGATATACTTCAACAAGTTTATCTCTAACAATAAATATATACAAATTCTGAAATGAAGTACCCTGCAATTTTCAGCCAGTGCTTAAAGTAATTACACATTCTGTGGTGATAACACATTCCGCTTTTTATTGTGCCACAAGCTGGTGAGATACCTCCACTGTGCATGTTAATGCTAATTAGCAGATAAAGTGTAAATCAGAGGGAGCCTCAAATTCTGTTGCTTTGCCAGTTTTCTCTTGATTGGAAATTGCAGGCCGAATTTCCTCTCATTTCGACTTGGCCTATCCAGGCACCGCTGAGATGTCTTTCTTCAGTACGTTTTAATCCATCGGGTCTGGTCATTGAATGCCTCACTGTTTGTTTTTAATTCAGCAGACTCAAACAAGTTTCCTCTATAACTGCCTTTTATAATCAATCATAGGAGAATTTCGACTGTGCCGAACAATAGGTGGGGCTGACATGTTTACTCCACGCTCCCTCGTCTCTGTCCAAGAGGTGTTTTTGTTTAGCTGCTAATAAAGTGGCATTCTGAAATACGTTTCTGAACCAAGAGTGAGGGAGGTGAGTTCTGTAGCAACCTTTGTTTCCATCATTGGATTCAAAGCAATGGACCAGAGGGAATGTACCCAGTGCTCCTGCCGAAAATGAGCATTCCACAGGGACCCTTATGTTTAGGAAATGGAGAGACAGCCCACCTTGTTTCCTGGGGTTGAGTAGGCCAAGAAGGAGTGGTGAGTAACCTACTAGGTCTCAGGGATTTAATTCTACTTTCCCCTTGACTGTACGCCAAGCTTCAGGCACATTCCGTAACCTCTTTGCTTCTCCACCCCCTGGCCTAGTTATACCTTTGAAGTCAGTGGGAGATCATTTATGGGGAGATTTTGCTTTTAGCTGTTGGGCTTGATTTAATTTGAATTTACTTTCTGAGACTACAGCAAATATCTTTGGGTTTCATAAGTGAAATTGTGCTCACCCAGGCACTTCCATATTCCTTTCTCCATTTTCACCTGCTTTTTTGATTTCAACATCAGATATTCACCAAAAAATTCCCCCTCCTCAACTGGCGTGTCCTTCGGGATGTCCATGTTTACTAAATGCCTACTGCATTCCAGGGTGTGTAAGCTTCAAAGATGAGCATGCAAGAAGAAGGTAGGGAAGAATCAAAAGTCCTAGAAGAAAAGGTGGTCCAGGAACAACATTTGGAATTCTAATGGGAAAGAAGGCCATTTCCTCTTCCACCTTTTGATAACTATGGGTAACAGTTATTAAAAAATGGTGGTCATGCTCAGAAAGTTAATGATGAGGTTAGTTATCGAAGCATAGTAATAACAGGTAACGCACAGCCATTACTGACAGCTGATAATTGATTCATAGATGACTCTGTTGGATGATAATGTTTTCTTAGGCACCAAAGACAGCAGAGAAACAGACTAGCTGTGATGTGGATCTTGAATATAAAAAGATCCATTCTTTCTGGACATGTGGTATGATGTTTAACTATGTGAAGTTATGATTCCGTTTTTATTAAATTTTGAAAGAAGTAACATTAATTTTCCTCTTTATTGAAGCTCAAATATTCAAGCTGAAGCTGAAGAGAATTAAAATGAGACCATGAGAGCCAAAATATGACCCTGATTATATCCCACCCAAACTTAGAGACCATCTGAAGAATAGATTTGACACACTGAGCACCAATGACTGAAGACTAGACAAGTTGTGGGATGACATCAAGAACGTCATACATGAAGAAAGCAAAAGTCATTAAAAAGACAGGGAAGTAAGAAAAGACCACAATGGATTCCAGAAGAGACTCTGAAACTTGCTCTTGAATGGAGAGTAGCTAAAGCAAATGGAAGAAGTGACAAAATAAAGGAGCTGAACAGAAGATTTCAAAGGGCAATTCAAAAAGCAAAAGTAAAGGATTAGGCTGAAATGTGCAAAGACCTGGAGTTAGAAAACCAAAAGGGAAGAACATACTCGGCATTTATCAAGCTGAAAACACTGAAGAAAAAAATTCAAGCTTCGAACTGCAATTATCAAAGGCTTCTATGGGCAAACTATTGAACAATGCAAGAAGCATCAAAAGAAGATAGAAAGAATATACAAAGTCACTGTACCAAAAAGAATTGGTCGACACTCAACTATTTCAGAAGGTAGCATATGACCAAGAACCAATGGTATTGAAGGAAGAAGTCCAAGCTGAACTGAAGAAATTGGCCAATAACAAACTTCCAGGAATTGACGGAATACCCGTTGAGATGTTTCAACAAATGAATACAGTGGTGGAGATGCTTACTTGTTTATGCCAAGAAATTGAAGAAGATAGCCACCTGGCCAACTGACTAGAGGAGATGAATATTTGTGCCTGTTCCAAAAAAAGGGGATCCAATAGAATGTGGAAATTATTGAACGATGTCATTAATATCACACATAAATAAAATTTTACTGAAGATATTTTAAAAATGTTTGTAGTAGTATATTAACAGGGAACTTCCAGAAATTCAAGCTGGATTCAGAAAAGGTTGTGAAATGAGGGATATCATTGCTGATGCCAGATGGATTTTGCCTGAAAGCAGAGAATACCATAAAAATGTTTGCCTGTGTTTTATTGACTATACAAAGGCATCCAACTGTGTGGCTCATAAAACTGCATGGATAACATTGTGAAGAATGGGAATTCCAGAATGTTAATTGCTCATGAAGAACCTGTACATAGACCAAGAGGCTGTTGTTTGAACAGAACAAGGGCATACTACATGGTTTAAAATCAGAAGGGTGTTTGTTAGAGTTGTATGTTTCACCACACTTATTGAATCTGTACGCTGAGCAAATAATCAGAGGAGCTGGACTATCTGTAGAAAAATGCAGCATCGAGATTGGAGGGAGAATAATTAACAACCTGTACGATATGCAGATGACACAACCCTGCTTGCTGGAAATGTAGATGACTTGAAGCATTTACTGATGAAGATCAAAGACTTCAGTATGGATTATACCTCAACACAAAGGAAAAAAAAAAAAATCCTCAAAACTGGACCAATAAGCA
>NW_006921760.1:4780137-4810767 GCF_000298275.1 Orycteropus afer afer
ACTGCTGCAAACGTTTCTGAATTATCTTCAGCAAGATCTTACTTGCATGTGATATTAATGATATTGTTCTATAATTTCTACATTCTGTGGGATCAGAATGTTGTTAGGGATTTCATTTTACCTGGATTCATAATCAACACCCGTGGAAGCAGCCGTCAATAAATCAGACATTATATTATACTGTGCAAATCTGCAGCAAATGACTTCTTTAAAATATTAAGACACAAAGATGTCACTTTGAAGATTAAGGTGTGCCGAACCCAAGCCATGGTATTTTCAATCTTTTCATATGCATATGAAAGCCGGACAATGAATGAGGAAGACCAAAGAAGAGCTGATGCCTTTGAATTGTGGTGTTGTCAAAGAATACTGAAAATACCATGGACTGCCAGAAGAATGAACAAATCTGTCCTGGAAGAAGTGAAGCCAGAATGTTTCTTAGAAGCAAGAATGGCCATACTTCACCTCACCTATCTTGGTCATGTTCTCGGAAGGGGCTAGTCTGTGGAGAAAGATATCATGCCTGGTAAAGTAGAGAGTCAGGGAAAAAGGAGAAGGGTCTGGCGAGTTGGATTGAGACAGCGGCTGCAATGATGGGCCCAAGCGTAGCATGGATTGCAAGGATGGTGGAGAACCAGGCAGTATTTCTTTCTGTTGTTCGCAGGGTTGCTTTGCGTCAGGGTCAACTCGACGGCACCTAACAAGAACAAATATGTTCATTGTAGATGATTTAGAACATATAGCTAAAGAGAAAGAAAAAAAATTCTGGAAAATTCACCACCCAAAGAGAGTTTCTGCTAACACCTTGGTGAATATCCTCTTAGGGTTTTCCTATGCAAGCATACATGTACATATACACATATCCTATATCCCGTATATTCTATTTTCAAATATAGATTCAAATTATGTTTGCACTTAAAACTCTGCTTTTTGCCTCTACCAATATATCTTGAATATTTTTCCATGCCATTAAATGTTCTTTTATAACATGTGTTTCCATTTTTCTAATGAAAAAAAAAAAAGTGGTTTCTGCTGCAGAATTTCATGGTCAACTTGTTTAAATTGATGCCAAGAACATTTTTAATTGAAAGTGTATCAAAATGACATGCCCAGTTCTGGGGAGGAAGTGGAACAGCAGTGAGCACAGTGATGTAAATCCAAGGGCCTGGAAACACACAGCGGATGAAATCACTGAACATGTTAACATGTTAACACACAGAAGAGGAGGGAGAGGAACAGTGCCTTTCCCATGGTTTCTAGCAAAACTTGTTCTCTCTCTTGGAGACGTTATTTGCGACAAGCCTGGGACCCAATAAAGTTTGTGCTCACTGATGCGATATCAAGTTGATTTAATAACCAGGGACTCTGCAATTTACTCAGCTGGCATGTAAAAGCTGGTCCTGGGATATAACAAATGTGTGAATCTGTTGGCTTATGTGGAAAAGTAGCAATCAGCTGCTGTTTGAATACTTGTGGTGATTACTTGCCATCTTTTAAAATCAGTAACATAAAAACACCTTGTAAATTTACTTTCCGAACAGCCCTGTGTGTTTCATGTAGGAATGTTAATTTGGTGATGGGCCAGAAAGTGACTGGCAGGAATTTAAATAACAATGGAACAGATAAATTGAGGCTAAAGATATTGATTGCTTTAGGAAATGTGGATAAAGACATTAAAATTGAGGAAAAAGAAGGAAACAAAAGTGAAGGGAGAACTGCGAGTCTGGTTAGTATAATTTAGAAAAGATGACACCAACTGGGATAGCCAGTCATGTGTCTGAAGTACTGTTTTCATTTCATGAGGGTCAAATACTTTTGGGACCATGACAAATGATTCTCTTTTAATGGAGAGGAGACATGATGGTGAAGAGTCTGAAAACCATGGTATATTAAGAACATTTGAAGAGCTGTGGGCATTTAGAGGAAAAAAGAGGACTATAGTCAGCTACATTTACTTAGTTCGAGGTCTGATGAGGAGGTACGTGCCTGTACTCATGCTGCACTACACCAGATGTCCAACTGGGATCATGAGAAGAAAACTATTCTAACAACAGTGTCTCAGGATGAGCCGGCATTGGCTCAGGGACTATTCTGGGGGGTTGGAGAAACGTCTCTATTTGTAGCATGTTAGATGAGATCTCTAACTTTCTTCCAATTTAGGTTTCCAGAGCCTCAGCTAGGAGGAAATTACCTTCGTCTGGATTAGAAATAGACTCTTCAGTAGAGATGGCTTACGATCCACCAAAAGTTTGTGTTCTCTCTTCCATCATGTTGGAAGCAACCACCCAGCCAAAACTAGTTGCTAACAAGTTGATTTCTGTGTATTGTGCTGCCAAGCATGGCTCTAGTCACAGAATGACTTTAATTGTTTATCAACCATCTTTGTTAATTACCATTTCCGTGACAGGTATGGTACAACGTAATCACAGGTATTGGAAACCTTATTTTAGGTGTTTCTTTTTCATTCATTGCTCTGGAAGTGCTAGTAGCTAACGTGTGTGATGGCCAGGTTTTTCAGGATGCGATACTTTCTTGTCTTATTTTGTGGCAATTCAGTATACTATATATCAAGGATTCTCAAAGAATTTGAAAGAGATCTAAACGTTTTGCATTTCCCTGACATTTTAGTCTTTTCTGCAGTTTATTACCAGCACCACCAGTTGCCGTGGAGTTGATTTTGATTCATGGCAACTGTATGTGTGTCAGAGAAGAACTGTGCCCTGTAGAGTTTTCAATGACTGGTTTGTCAGAAGTAGATTACTAGGCCTTTCTTCCAAGATGCCTCTGTGTGGACACAAACTGCCAACCTCTTTGTTAGCAGCCAAGCAAGTTAACCATTTACACCACCCAAAGACTCCAGGCAGGGATTCCATTTTCCATCCCCTCCTGCAGATGTAGCTATGTGACTTCTCCTACCAATGGAGGGAAAGTGACTCACTTCTTGGTGAAGCTTTTAAGATACAGGTTGGGCTTCTCCTTTCTACATTCCCATGTGCCATTTGGATGTAGAGACCTTTGAGGCCTGAGCATGGTGAACTACGGATGGGCTATGTGGGTTTCTTAATCACTGTATTGAGGAAAACCACCTGTCAACCAGGAACATCGGCTTTGGGCTGTTATGTGAGAAATCAACTTTTAAGGCCGAAAACAGCTAAAATGTTGGGGTTTATTTGTTATAGCAGCTAACCCAGAGCTTTCCTTTTGGTTGATCTTGGGTGCTCCCCTGTAGTTATTTGAAGACTTGTCTCTATGGAAGGAAGATAGAGAAAACTAATCAGTGCTTCAAAGAAAACATCGTGATTGTGAGTGGGCAACTGGCATGAAGAACTTCCCTTTGATAGGACCAGAAGGAGGTGAGGAAAGTGAAAGATTATAGTTATTATTACCAACCACCATGTGCCAGCAGTGTCCTCAGGAATTTACATTTGATCCTCACAGTGACCCTATGAGATAGGCAAGGATTTCCCCATGTTAAAGATGAGGGAACTGGGAATCAGAGAGGTTAAATAACTTGCTGAAAGTCACACTGCAAACACGTATCTGGGCTAGGATTTGAATGGAGTCAGAATAATAGCACCATTCAAAGCTTCGCCTGTGGCTTAAGAAGAGAAATCTCTTTGAACCCTGGGACCGTACTTGCTCAGGAAGGAGAGCTGCATGCAAGGACCTTTAGGTTTTTGGTAACGTTGGAACTTTATGCCATAGTTTGTTCCCCAATCTCTTCTGATAATATTAGACTATTCCCTGTCTTGGGTTTCCTGCAGAAGATGATAGGAAATGCAACTGCTACTCAAGACCCACAGTGCACCCTGGGAATGAACTCATCTGGATTCCTTTCATTGAGGAGAGTGTCACTCTCAGCCACAAACACATGGCACACAGAACCAGGATATTCAGGACACTTGATTCTTCCACATTAACCCTAAGTCTGTGAGAGCTGGCTCTCCCATGTTGAATCATAGGGAACTGCACCATTCATTCATATCCTTGGTGCTATTAACATAAGGTGTATCTTTGGCTTTAGGAAAGGATATCTTATCTTCATTTAGCTGGTTTTTCATGAATTCTCACCTTAGCTACGTAGATTTGGTCATTTTGTTGTTTATCCCAGAAAGCTGGGGGACTCTTGCAAAGTTACCGTTGAACTGAACTAAAACTTCCTGGGTTTCTTGTTAGGTTCTGGTGAGGCCTAGGAACCTTTACCTTTAATAAGTCTCTCCTGTGTACTGAAATTCAAAAACCCTTTGGAGGCTGCAGAAAACTTATATTTCTATGAAGTATGAGTCTCTGTGCTTAAGCATACAGACAATTGAATTTTTCTTTTGATGTTTCCGGCATTGTTCAATTTTTTGTCCATAAAATCCTTCGATATTGCAACTTGAAGCTTAAATTTTTTCTTCAGTTCTTTCAGCTTGAGAAATGCTGAGCGTGTTTATCATTTCTAGTTTTCTAAGTCCAGGTCTTTGCACATTTTTTAAATACTTTAGTTTATCTTCTTGAGCTACCCTTTGAAATCTTCTGGTCAGCAACATGGTGTTTTCAATTGTTTCATATACATGTGAAAGGTGGACAATGAATAAGAAAGATGGAGAAGAATTGATGTGTTTGAATTATGGTGTTGGCAAAAAATACCGAATATACCATGCACTTCCAGAAGAACAAACAAATCTGTCTTGGATGAAGTAGAGCAGAATGCTGATTAGAAGAGAGGATGGTGGGACTTTGTCTTACTTACTTTGGACATATGATCAGGAGGGACCAGTCCCTGGAGAAGGACATCATCTTGGTATGTAGAGGGTCAGCCAAAGAGAGGAAGAGCCTTAATGAGATGAGTGACACAGTAGCTGCAGCAGTGGTCTCAAACACAGCAACGATCGTGAGAATGGTGCAGGACTGGACAGTGTTCTGTTCTGTTCTATGCAGATAGGGTCGCTATGAGTCAGCACCTAACACCAACAATATCCCACAACAACATAGACAGTGGGATACTTTCTGAAAATCTGTATAGTGATTGAGCAACTGCTGCTAACACATGTACTGAGTTTAGAGCCTTCTCCGAGGAGCTGAAGATAAAACACTCTTCCATAGATTCCTGTTTATTTGGGGAGGCAATGTCAACACTGCTGGTGTAGTGAAGGAAATTATTGCTATGTTTTGCTTTGATAGATCTAATAAATGACTATATTATGTCAATGATGCACTGACTTCCCAGTTAAATTTCCTAACAAAGTGGTAGTTACTATCTTGGGAACCTTTTGTAGGATTTCTCAATCTTGGCTATATATTAGAGTCACCTGGGGAGTAAAAAAAAAATCTGGATGCTCAAGGCTGCACCCCAGAGCAATTAAATCTGAGTCTTTGGGCTTGGAGTGCAGACATCTTTATTCCCCTCCAAGGTTTTAGTTTCAGTTTCAAACTTTGCAGGATGTGTTTCTCTATCACACCTTCCCAAGTACGTGTCTTTTTTAGGTGCTAGGGTGGTGGGTCTTTCCCAGAGACATCCATCATCAATGGAGCTCAGTTACCATTCAGATCTGATAGAAGGCCACGTATTTGGCTTTCCATCTGGGACGCTGGGTCCAACTCTTTAATTAGGCTTTCTTCACATCCGCTATTGTCTCTCATTGTAATTATAACTAGTTGGCAGGGATTGTGTTTGAGCAAGGCTTTGAGATATGCAGGCTGTTTTCTGACATTTAAATAAGAAAAATAAATGAAGGGGCTACCGGAGTGCCTGGACCAAATAGTCTATCTTCAGATACATCATTCTCTGTTTGTATAAAGCATTTCAGGAAGTATTAGGTGCTGGGATGATGAGAGAGGTGTAAAGCAATTCCACCAGCCACCCACAGGTAAGATGTTAATTAGGCTGGGTGAGAGCCCAACACCAGCTGAAAACCTGATCCAGGAATATTGAGAGGGTGATTTTCCACTGGAAAAACATTTTTCCATCCTGGGGGTTATACTGCTGACCTGAGACAGTGATTTAAAAGGGGGGCCATTTAGCATATGCTAGATTTCTTCTTTGCCCAGCACTTGTTCAACGTTCAGGATAGCCTAGTGACAGAACTGCTTGGTTTGAAAGCACCAGCTCGAATGTTCTTCATTGTTTTCTCATTCCTCCAGATGCCTGTCCACCTCTGCCTGGGTGGTCCGAGCCTGTGTTGCAGACAGCTGCAGAGGTTGCAGCCGGCTCAGAGCCTCTGACGCAACCTTCCTTGTGAGGACTGATTGGCCAAGAGCTGGCAGCCAGCCACAGGGTGTTTTTTTTCTTCCCAATGTTTGCACTTTTATGTTGAAGCTGCTACCTTTGCTGAGCTGAATAGAGGCAAAGTGTTTGAGCTTCATTTTCCAAACCTGGAAAAATCTGTGAGAAGTAAGCGGCGTCCAGGTTCTCATGTTGGTCCTTAGAAGATCACGGCACAGTTAATTTTTTGGTGAGCATTTATAAATCGAGATATTTCAAGGTTTTGTAATTTATTTATTTCTATTTTATGGGTGTTAAAGAATCTTTGATTCAAGGAGTTTAAAGGAGGCAGTGTGTGTTGCTCACCTTTTGCTTTCTCTCACATTGATACTCAAAATGCACTGCCATGGAGTCAGATCAGACTCCTAGCGACCCCTCCTTGGGTTTCCGAGGCAGTATCACTACGGAAGTAGATTGTCCAACCTTCCTTCCGAGGAGTAGCTGGTGGGTTTGAACCGCCAGCCTTCTGGTTAGCAGTCAAGTGCCTGAGGCACTATGCCACCAGTGCTCCCTCCACATTAATAGAAGCCTCAAACATAAACTCATATGTAATCTGGAGTGAGAATCCCTAGGTGATGGCACCAGTTAATGAGCTCTGCTGATAAACCAAAAGGTGGTGGTGGGGGGGTGGTTTGAGTACAACCAGAGGTGCCTTGGAAGAAAGGCAAAAAAAGAAAGAAAAAAAACAAACCAAACTCACTGCAAATCGATTAGACTCCTAGCGACCCCTCCTTGGGTTTCCAAGGCAGTGTCTCTCCAGAAGTAGGTTGCCCAACCTTCCTTTTGAAGAAAGGCAGGGTGATGTACTTCTGAAAACTCAACCATTGAAAATCCTATGGAGTACAGTTCTACTCTGACACAATGGGGTCATCGAAGGTCAGAATTAACTCAATGCCAACTGATAGGTGATCTGAAGACAGCCCATCCAAAATTTCAGAGGTAAATCAAACTTCTTATGTCAATGTCTTGTCTTTACATATTTCCATTATCCACTGAGGACATTTGGGCTTGAACAAGAGAATGGAAGGAATTGCTTTTTGGTGCTCCAGGTACTTCCAACAGTCTGAACCAGCTAATCCTCAAAACAGTCCTATGAGGTGGGCACTGTCATAATCTTACCATGTAACAGAGGAAATTGAAGCTCAGAGAGATTAAGCAACTTGGTCAAGATCACAATGTAAGGATGCCAGAAACTGAACCCTGGTTATTGTGACCCTAAAGTTCATGTTTTATCATTGCCATCACTTACCTCCAAGCTCAGTCTGATTTTGCAATAGGCCACTCACAAGGGCTCCAAGCTAGGGCCATCTTAAATGTAAGGCCTGCCTTACATTTAAGCAGCACTTGGCATCTGTCTCATGCATCACTCTATCCCTAGAGCCTGGAATAGAGCTGGTGTCTTAGTTGCTGCACAGTAAATCATTTCTAAATAAATGAGAACTTTTTACAAATCAAATTCTTATAGTAATATTCTTGAACTATATAAGCTTTGGTCTCAATTATGTTGTTAGTTTGTTTGGTATTGACCTTGTAAGACTCTTCTATCCTTTTTTGTCTGAATTACGCTTTGAAGGAAACGAGAGACCCTCATTGTCTGCTTCTAACTGGTGGTGTGAGTATCAGCAACTCAAGCTCTTTTTGCTGCCCCCGAGGAAACCAGCTACTGGACAAATACCTGTGGGGAACCATACATTTGTGTCTTACTTCATTTGAAAGGCCTTTCTTCAGGTGTGGAGGCAAACTGGTGAAATCCTGGCCCGTTTTATTCAGTGAGCTCTGTTTAAATAGAAAACTCATTTAAAGAGACATTGCTCTGGAAGTGCTAGTAGCTAATGTGTGGGATGGCCAGGTTTTTCAGGATGCAATACTTTCTTGTCTTATTTTGTGGCAATTCAGTATACTATGTGTCAAGGATTGGGAAATCTGTGATGGCCTTGGCTAAATGGACTATATCAAGCTGCAATAACAAAATAGTGCTCACTTGTGTGCAGGTGGTTTTACTTACTAGGAAATGGAAGGAGGAATTGCAATTTAAATCATCAGTCTTTTCAATGAAGCAAAATCATCAATCTCTTTGTAAAGACTGACTATTCTTAGGAGATGTGAACGGGTTATGGAAAAAAAAAATACCTTTTGCAGTTCATTAAGACCGCTTCTTCTAATCTGTTCTAATTTTTTTTTGCAAGAAAATTTGACAGGCTGTATAAAAGAGTGCACTTCTAACCAGAAGGCTGGTGGTTCAAACCCACCAGCCACTCCTGAGAAGGAAGATTGGGCAATCTGCTTCTGTAGTGATACTACCTGGGAAACCCAAGGAGGGGTCTCTATGAGTGGGGATCAACTTGATGGTTTTTTTTTTTGGTTTATCATAATAATAGTAATGCCAAACAACAGCCCAGTTTTGTACCAATCATTGGTTAGGACTTTATCTGCATTATCTCAGAGGTGGGTGTTGTAGACCTACTTGAGAGCACCGAGGCTCCATGAGGTTTAAGATCCCACAGCAAGTTGTGAAGTGCGTTTGAGTCCTGGTACCTCTGAGAGCCAAGTTCATGGCAGGCCCTTTTCTACTGGAGATGCTTCTTTCTGGTGATAGAGTAAAAAACTTGTTGATTACAGTTATTTCCTTACTATTGTCCTTCCTAAGCTATAATCATGCATCTGGTCGATACGAACTGTACTTCTCTAAATATGAATTGGAGTCCCTGGGTGGTGTAATGGTCATGTGCTGGGCTGCTACCAGAAAGGTTGGGAGTTCAAGTCTGGCCAGAGGTGATTCAAAAGAAAGTCCTGGCTCTCTCCTTCCCCAGGATCAGCCATGGAGCACAGTTTTACTATGGAATTTTACTCTGACACACATGGAGTTGCCATGAGTGAGAGTTGAGTCCATGGGAACTGGTTTTAAGTACTAATTACTTTGCATGTTTACTAATTAAATTACTTGGTTTCTGCACGCACAGGGAGGCTATTTAGGTGAGGATACTGTGTTTAGGCAGAGAAACCAGCATGCTAGTTCAAAAAAGTATAATCACCACATTTTTACACAAATAATGCCTGCATTATGTTTTTCTTTACAAACCATGCAACCCTCCCACACTTAGTTTCCAATATGCGCTATGTGCATCGTACACATGTACATTATTTACACGGGCACATTATATACAAAAAAATAGGGTAGTCTTGGGTCAGTGAAGGAGCCCTGGTGGCATAGTGCCTGAGGCATTTGACTGATAACTAGTAGGTTGGTGGTTCAGACCCACCAGCCACTCCACGGAAGAAAGACTGGGCAATCTACTTCTGTAAAGATTTACTCCCTTGGAAACCCAAAGGGGATCGCTATGAGTCGGAATTGACTCAATGGCAGTGAGTTTTTTTTTTTTTTTTGGTTTGGGTCAATGAGGCATACAGGCCTTATATTTAAGAAAGAGAAAGTAGAGTAACCAGAACCCACACAAGAGAACACCCTAATTTATGACTAGACATGTGACCTGAGAATGCGTTATGGAAGGTACCCCCTTTTTTTAATGTTTTGTCTCGTTTGGAAACAAAATTACAGTTTGATACGGATATATTGTGGAGAAGAGAGCTGTTCAGGGTGAAACTCTCTGGGTTTGAAGTTCAATTCCACCACTGACCAGCTGAGCACATGCCTTAAACTTCTTTTGCCTCAATTCCTTCATTTGTGAACTGTGGATAATCATAGTGTCCACCTTGTTGGGTTAATGGGAAAATTAAGTGAGGTGATCCTGGCAGTTATTTTTGTCTAACAGGGTGGATCCTGAGCAAAAGTTTTAATAATTGTAAAAATTATTGTCCTTTATCACTACAGATACCCAGAGTGTTGGATGAATATGATGATTCCGACTCAGCTGGATACTTATAAGCATTGTCTTTCGCAGGTTTAGATGACCTAACAATATTTTTCATTCCAGGGAAATAGTCAAAGAACTAGAAACCAGTGTGGGCCATGCAGTACCAATATCTCTGGCCAGAGCTTAAAAAAAAAGAAAAAAAAAAAACCACACACAGTGTTTACTTCGCAATTTGTATTTTCTGAGAATCTGACCTAGACTTTTTGGTGATATCAGTATTAAACAGAAATTCAACATTCCTTCCCAATTCTCTGTTTCTGCCCACTCTCGCCTCATATTCCTGTTGTTATGCTGTGTCTTGTATGCATTCTAGTTCTCATATTCTGCTTCTCGCTTCCAATGTCTGGTATCTGATATTTGCTCCATTCAGACATCTCCCTTGACACATACCTGACTTTGGGTCTGTAATGGCTACAGGTCACGCATTACAAGAGGACTCATGGCACAATTAGAGAAGTTGCTTTAGTAACTTAATTGTTTCCTGTGTTTTTCATGAGCTAGTTTAGTGTTGTATTAACGATGCTTTATTTACTATTCCAAGATGCTTTCTCTTGATGCTAAATTTTATTTTTGGGTCATTTGATGTAATTTTTACTTGACCATAAATAATTTTTCATATGTACTATAGAATTTCATTAATTTTTAATCTTCAAATTGAGTGATAGTGATTATTGTGTCATTTCCACACTTGAAGTAATATTTTAAAACAATAAGTTAATTTTTCTAACAGTGCTTTATAGTTTGGACTTTTTCTAGTTTATACAGGTTTCCTTTCCTTTATTTGAGTTAATGTGATATATTTTATATGGGCCTTGATGTCTGATAAATATATGTTGAAAAGGGATTATTATTACATTTTTAGTCCATATATTTTATTACTTTATTTACGGTTATTAATAATAATCAGTAACATTTATGTAGAAGATAGAATATTGTGTTGACCTACAATATTTATTCTTTCTATTTGATGAATTGGAGAATTACATTAAATGACAGATAGATAGTAATTAGCAGAGCAGGAATTTCAAGCCGAATCTTCTAACTCCATAATATATTATTTTTTCCAATATATCACAATTCTTTTTGTGAATTAGACTCTATTTACATGTAGTTAAAATTAGTGAATCTCATGGATTACTGTGCAGCCAAAATCACTCATTCATGTGAGACTCCTATATTAATGAAAATGAAACGTGTGTTTAGGGGCTCACACTGCATATGATGGTAAGCAGAGTCATGGAAGAAGTACAGCCAGGGTGGTCTCTGAAAGCAAGGATGGTGAGACTTTATCTCATGTACTTTAGATGTGTGATCAGGAAAGACTAGTCCCTAGAGAAGGACATCATGGTTGGTAAAGTAGAGGGTCAATGAAAAAGAGGAAGACCCTCTTTTTGAGATGGATTGACACAGTGGTTGTGACAAGGAGCTCAAACATGGCAACAGTTGTGAGGATGGCATAGGACTGACTGTGTTTCATTCTGTCGTACATAGGTCACTTGAGTCAAAACCAACTCAACAGCATCTAACAACAACAACAGCAGCAGCAGACACATGGTCATGCGTCTTCTAGAGCTGTTTACTACAGAGGTTTCTATGACCTTCCCTCTTTAGTCTAATTTTTTTTTTTTTTTTTTTAATTTTTAAAAGCAAGCCTTTCATGAAGCACTGTGCAGTGGTCAGCCAGGTGGGAGGAGGTACGCTGAGCTGAGCTCTCTGTTCTACACACAGCAGACATAGGGTGCAAAATGTGGAAGTTGCACAACCAGCAAATTACGGGCTTGGGTCTTTTCTGGAAGCTGGGTGACATTTCTCTTCCAGACCCTGATGCAATCCTTTTTTGGAAGCTGGTGGGTTTCTCTTCTGGTCCTGTGTTTTGCTCTCAAACACGTTTTCTTTTGCTTGAATGAAATGGGGGCTGTCACAGGGTGCCCTGTACAATTTAGGAGGCTGGAGGGCCAAGTTCAGGCTGCAGTCTCTAGGGGAAGACTTCGTTGGCTCTGGAGGGATGTCTTTGTCTCTTTGAGCTTCTGCTCCTGGGTGACCCTCATGTGGCTTGGCATCTCTCTTCCCCCATTGCCTTTCTAGTCTTAAGATCAACGTTTAATTTCTACCCCTCTTTTTCTTTTGTTTTGATCCTGTAGGAGATGAGAGGAATTGTATTCTCTGACTTCCTGTGATCCTAAGCCACTTACAACTTTTCTGAACCTGTTTTCCTCATATGTTATATATAATGTCTCAGTGGGTAGCTGTGAGGAATTGACACAAAATGTAAAATGAGATATAATGTGCCATAGAAATGTCACTTAACATCATTATGACATTTGTATTGTATATTATTTATAGGGCCAGTCTATAAGAGTTTTGAGAGGAAAGATTGTTATGTTAATCACACAACAATTGATTGTATCACTGCACAAACACCCCTCGAGAGCTTTTGGCCATTGACTTAAAGAGAGCAGGGAAGTCGTTCAATGAGCTATTTAAGTAGTTGACTAATGACTTCAAAACTGACAACTAACTACATTTTAGTTCCAATGAAGAAACGAAATTCAGAGAAAGAGTGAATGATTTGAAATCACAGAGCAAGTTAAGTGACAGAAAACAAAGAGATTCCAAACAGTGGGCAATATCAATAATGCAAAGGTAATGACTGCTTTTCACATGGTTAGAACTGTGTCTCCGGGTTCAGAGGACATTGAGTGCGTGGGTTTCTTTTCAGGGGTTTCACACATTTTCTTAGGGTGGAGACTCACAATTGTCCCACGTGAAAGGTTATTTGCCTCAAGAACTAGACCAACTTTGCAGATGTTCTGGCCTAGACTCCAGTCCACTCTTGTAGGTTATAAATAGTTTTTCTTCTAAACTGCAGTAAATATATAAGTAACAAAACATTTACCATTTCAACCTTTTTCACAAGTGCAATTCAGTGAAATTAATAGTGTTCATCATCATTATTTGTTTCCAAGTTTTTGCATCACCCTTAACAGATGCTCAGTGTCCACTCAGTGACCTCTCAGCAATGATTCCCCCACCCCCCTCCTTCTCCCCGCCTTTGCTAACCACTGATATGCAAACAGTTCTTGATTGCTGCCTCAATGCTGAGGGTCTCAGTTAGGCCTCTTCTCCCAAAGTAACCCAAATCTGCTACCATGGAGTCAATTTTGACTCATAGTGACCCTATAGGATAGAGTAGAACTGTCCCATAGGGTGTTCAAGACCATAATCTTTACAGAAGCAGAGTACCTCATCTTTTTCCCGAGGAGCGGCTGCTGGGTTCTAACCGCTGACCTTCTGATTAGCAGTCAAATGCTTTAACCACTGTGCCACCAGAATCCAACCCCCATCTCCAGGAAGAGGCCATTTCTGATATAAAAGGCTTTCTTAAATCCAGACACCAACCATTTGATAAGAAGTAGCGTTAGTACCCTTCTCATCATTTTGTATTAGGGTAAGAAAAATTTTTTTTTTTTTTTTTTTTTTCCCACAGAATTCATGAAATTTGGATGACATAAATATTTGGATTCATCTATCACTGTTCACCCATGCACTAGAACTGTTTATGAAGGTGACTGAAGGGTTTGATGCAAATAGCTTTAGGAATCACAAAACAGAAACTCTTATGCATGATCAGCAGTCCTCAACGTTTTAGACAAATAAATAGAAAATAGTGCCAATTTGCTTCTGTTTACTCTAAGGCCAAATTTATCAGCTTCCTGAGAAGGAAGTCATGCTTCATTTAGTGGCACTCAGAGCCTTATGCTGTTTCATTCAAGTTGGGTGCCTCTTTATCCTTGGTGCAGTTTTTGTTTGTAGTTGGGAGGATATCTCTTCAGCATCTTGGGAGCTGGATCTGAGTTGCTAGTGCACTTATTCTAATCATGGCAGTGAACGTTCACTCATGTGCTGTCCATCACTGGTTCTAGAATTCTTGTAAGATGGAATGTGCCATCCCGTAAAAGTTGCATTTGGTCCCATGTGTCTCAAAAAGGATTGAATGCATAAGACATACAGAGCATGGGTGATAGGATTTTAAATTATTATTGTGGCACGGTAGTTAAAGCACTTGGCTGCTAACTAAGAGGTCATTGGTTCTAATACACTGGCTGCTCCGTAGAAGAAAGATGTGGCAGTCTGCTTCTCCAAAGTTTACATCCTTGGAGACCCTATGAGGCAGTTCTCTGTTCTATGGTTTTGAATCTATTGGATGGCAGGCTTTTTTTTTTTTTTAAATTTTAAATAAAGGGTTTGTCTGTGACAGGTGAAATTGCAGTCAATTGAAAAAGTGATATTTAAATACATGTGACCTGTCTTAAAGAGTTTCTTCTTCTTCTTCCACAGATCTTTGCAAAACCTGTGAGTCTGCATAGGGGAGACACATCTCCATAGCAAACACGTTCAAATGACAGGTTTTTATGGTCTAGACATTCCAGTATTTCATAAGATTTACAAGGCTCCAGTAAAATGTGGTAGAAAAACCCATAAAATTCCAGTGGCTTGAAAATGAAACATTTTCATGAAGTAGAAATCAACTTGCTTTGATTAAAACACAGTTCAAAGGGAATTCAACCAATGTGGTCTAATAGATTGAGTTAAACTGGTATGTTTTCAACAACCTTCACCACTCTCCTCAATTCCTTCTTATTAGTGAAAATGATATACAAAGAAGTCACTGATTATTATCTATCATCTGTGATGATCCTGAGATAATACTTTTTAGTATACAGGATTATGCAGGTATATTGCTACTTGAAATAGTATTCTGTCAAATACACGCACATGTGTGCACACGCGCGTGCACACACACACACGGAACTTAGACTTGGAAGAGAAGCATTGTATCTGTCCCATTCTAATTCAATGAAGAGTCACTAATATCCAGTTCAAACATAGTTTTGGTGGTAGGTTATAGGCATGTTTTCACTCAAGCTGGATATTTTCCTATTGAATTTATTGTTCACTCTGTGTTTGGGACCAAGTGCAAGAGATACTTTTAGTTTTGGTTCTTCTTGGTCAAAATCTTATAAAATTTTCTTCTGGGGAATGGGGCTGTATTTCTGGGTGGTGACAGCAGTGGTAGTGGTGATATGTAGATCTTTTAGAATCCAAATTTCTTGTCTGCTTCCTTAGTTGATTTCTCCTTGTTTTGATTTAGACAAAGAGAGTTATCATGGCTAAGAGGTTGAAGTAAAAGAGACACCATCAGGAGGTTTAACAGACTGAGAAGGAAGCTTGTTAATACACTTAGGGTGGTTTTTGTGTTTTTGTTGTGTGCCGTCGAGTTGGCCCCGACTCATAGCGACCCCTCCTTGGGTTTCTGAGGCAGTATCACTACGGAAGTAGATTGCCCAACCTTCCTTCCGAGGAGTGGCTGGTGGGTTTGAACCGCCAGCCTTCTGGTGAGCAGTCAAGTGCTTTAGCCACTACGCTACCAGAGCTCCTCTTAGGGTGGTTAGGCTCTTAGAATTTGTTCTGTATTAATGATACCACCTTGGAAACCCAAGGAGTGATCGCTATGAGTTGGGTCTGTCTCGATGACACATAACAACAACAACAATCACACTTGAAAGGAATTATAGTGCACCAGAGCGCCAATTATTTAAGGAGAGAGATTGTTTTCTAGTAAGCAGGTTACTCTTGTATGCTAGCCATGCCCCCCATTTCTAGCATCACGATACCTAGAAAATCAAATGAACCATCTCATGGTTGCTTTTGAGCACAGAACCAGAGCACAGGAATATGGATGGTCTACATCACGGTTCTCAAACATTAGTGTGCATCAGAATCACCTGGAGGGCTTGTAAAACATGGATTGTGGCCTCACCCTGGAGTTCCTGATTTTGTAGGTCTGGAGTGGAGCCCAAGAATTTGCATTTCTAGGTTTCCAGATGATGCTGATCTGGGGCCACATTGTAAGAACCGTCTCCTCGACAAGTTGTATTATAGCCTTGAGAAATACTCCTACTTTGATGTAGAGTATAATTTTCTGGTGATCCAGATGCTGCGTCCATCAAATGTAATTTTTTACTCCTCAGACAGTACTTGATAAACACTGACAAACTCTCATTTACCAATACCCTTCCTACCTAAGTCATGAGAGGTACATTATTGAGACATGATACTTGCTAGACAGAAACCTTACAGCAGAGTTAAGATGATAACAACTTTAAAAAATGAATATTAGGTTCCAGTTATGCTCTCCTGAACACATTCCTTGGGTGCTTTGCTTTGGTTGACAACTGGATGTTCCTAGCTAGAGGTTTGAGAATTTGCATTTCCTTATCAGCAAACACTTTTTACCAACCATCTCATTGTTGTTGCTATGCGCCATCCAGTTGATTCCAACTCATAGTGACACTACATGACCAGGTAGTCCTGCCCCAAAGGGCTTCCTAGGCTGTAATCTTTACAGTATTATCAGCTTTTTCTCCTGTACAGCCGATGGTTGGTTTGAACCACCAACCTTTTGGTTAGCAGCCAAACACTTAATCATTGTACCACCGGGGCTCCTTATCATCTCCTTAGGATAGAACTGTTTCTCCAGATAAGCAATCTCTAACAGTAGGCTAATTCCATTTGCTTCAGTTTCAGAGGAGGGTGTTTCCTTCTGACGTTATCCCTCAAATCAAATGGTATATACTTTCTGGAGTTTCCTGTGGGCTTTTATCACAAGTGACCATATCTAATGTTTATGAGAACTTATTATGTGCCAGGAGTTACTCCAAGCACTTTACATGCCATTAACACATTCATTCTTCACTATATCTATTCGAAGAGTGTATTTTTATTCTCTTATATTAAATAGAAGGACCTCTGGTGGCTCAATGCCTAAGGCATTTAACTGCTAACCAGAAAATTGACGATTCAGACCCACCAGCCACTCTGTGGAAGGAAGACTTGGCAATGTACTTCCGTAAAGATTTACCACCTCAGAAACCCAAAGGGGGTTGTTATGGGTCAGAATTGACTCGATGGCAGTGAGTTTGGAGTTTGTTTGTATATTAAATATGGAGAAAGAAAAACCAAAGAGAGGTGAAGTAGTTTGCTTAGGGTCCCAAAGGTAAGAAGTGAACAAGCCAAGATTTGAACACCAAGGGTAAATACTTGCTTTCTGTTGCTGTTGGTGCCACCAATGTCAGTGATGGAAAGGGGAAGTTTATACTCTCTAATCATTGTGCTTCTATACAAGTGGGTAGAGCCTCCACTGGAGGTTGGTCCTTCTCGAAGAAACCAGATCCAGAGGCTGGGGTGAGGGAGTGTGCTGAAATTGAGATACATTCAGTTCACCAATCTGTGCCTACACTCTTGCGGAATCTACCTTTGGAGGCAATCCTTTTCTTACTGCACACAAATCCTCTGTATACGTTAGTGGTGGTTAGAAGGGAAATTTCACTCTGTTTCCAGGAAGGGTAAAGTATGGAACATACATTTTTTTTATCTCTTTCTGGCCTCCTCCTTTTGAGAGAAATGATTTCAGTGTATCCTTGCTGATATCCAGCTGTCTCTGTGATTGGAGTGATGGCGGTGAAGTTAAATTTGCAGTGTACAGATGGAGGGGCATATAGAGTTAGAAAGCCTGATTGTGGCCTTACATCTGAGCCAAGTATCTTCAATCACATTCTCTACAAGCAGAGACCAAGGCTGGGATTCAGGTGCATGTGGTTTATTGATAGAGGGTTCAATAAATTTTCAGATTAGGTCACTGGGTTATAGGGAGACCAAATAATTTATCCAAGATCTTATAGATAATATATGGAAAGACCAGGTCTGTCAGAATCCAAAGCCCATGCCCTATGTCCTATAATAAACAAGTTAACAAAACAAAACAAAACAAAAAACCCTTGTTTCCATTCCCTGAATTTTGGTCTCTATTTCATTGATTTTTCCCCCAGACATTTTCAGAAACTGCCTTTGGTCAAGCACCAGTATAACACAGCCACTCATAAATACATGGATATTCCATCAACCAGCATTTGCTTTGTAGTAGCTAATGGTTACCATTTATTGATGATTTGATATGTGCTTTGTGGTAAGTGCTTTACATGGGTTATTTTATTCTCACAACAATCCTGTGAGGTAGGCTGCTTCCAATGAGGAAAATAATATTCAGAAAGGGGACACTTGCCTAAAGCCATACAGCTCATAAGAAGCAGAGCGGGATACAAACCTACCTCCACCAACATTTTAACCACTGCCCTGTACTTTGCTGTTATTGTTGTTGTTGGGTGCTGTCAAGTCAATTTAGGCTCATAGTGACCTGTGTGTGCAGAGTAGAAATTCCCCATAGTGTCTTCTAGGCTATCATCTTTAGAAGAGTGGATCAGCAGGTCTTCTGTAGAACTGTTGGGTGGGTTTGAACCACTGACTTACTGATTAGCAGCCAGGCATTTAATTGTTGTACCATAAGAGCTCCTTCCTATACGTGGCATATCCCTATAATTCCACTCTACTATATATTGTCTCCCAACATCCTGAGAAGAAAATAAAGTTTTCTCTTTTTTTTCCCCTTACTTTTACAAGGCAACTGCACTGGCAATAGATGTTCTGTATGAAAAACACAATATATTTTTGCCAAGAAAAAAAGGAATTAACAATGTGTTGCCCAGCTGCTTGCCAATAAATTATAATATCTTAGTGTGGAAGGGATTATGGAAGCCATCTTGTTCAATTTTTCCCTCCCAGAGCCTTCTCCCCAAGCTGAGATTCTTCAGCCTTTGCATAGAAACTTCCACTGCTGTTGCAGGGATTCAATGTGCACAGTTCCAGTTGTTAGAGACTTCTTCCTTTGTATTGATTTCCGTTTTTTGTAACATCATGTGAGAGATTCCAGGTTTGTCTTTTGAACTAGTATAACCTTTGGTATCACAAAGATCTGAGTTTACATCCTCTTCACAGAGAATGTTGTTTCTCATTTCCAGGTTCCTTATTGGTAAAATGGGAAGAGAATCTCTGGAATTACAAGGCCAAGGGGAGTCTCTGGGTGGTGCAAATGATAATGCACTTGGCTGTTGACTGAAAGATTGGAGGTTTGAGGCCACCCAGAGATACCGCAGAAAAGAGGTCTCAGGATTTACTTGAAAGAAATTGGCCACTGGAAACCCTACGGGCTCAAGTCTACCCTGACACACATAGAGTCAGCTTGGATTGGAAGGCACTTGATGACAACTGTTACAGGTTCAAGGTAAGGATGAAAGGAGATAACGCCCATCATTAGTAAAAACTCCTGAGGGAATCTGAGTTATCTGGCTAGTTAATTTTAACTTTAAAAGTAGAATTTTCGAAACTGGTGACCTCATAGACTGTTAGGGAGTAGGTAGTTCTTCTGCCCTTGTGTCAGTTGCCCTATTGGGCCCTTGGATCATGTGATACATAACAAAAAGCTCTGGTGGTACAGTGCCTAAGGCATTTGACTACTAACCAGAAGGTTGGCAGTTCAAACCCACCAGCCACTCCCTGGAAAGAAGATGGGACAATCTATTTCCATAAAGATTTACCTCCTCAGAAACCCAATGGGTGTTGCTATAAATTAAATAAAACAAAACAAAACAAAAAACTCACTGCTGTCAAGTTGATTTGACTCGTAGGGACCCCTCCTTGGGTTTTGGAGGCCGTATCTCTACGGAAGTAGATTGCCCAACCTTCCTTCCGAGGAGTGGCTGGTGGGTTTGAACTGCCAGTCTTCTGGTTAGCAGTCAAATGCCTTAGGCACTACGCCACCAGAGTCCGGTTGCTATAACTCACCACCCTATTTTAAGAGAATGCCATGGTGAAGCTTATCAGGGAATGCGTGTGTGGCATTTTCCTTTTACAGAGGGCCACAGACATGGTAGTAACTTAGAGAGTAAATGAGTCCTGTCTGGTATTCACACCTTGTTTTGTATACAAGTGCTCAATAAATTTTAGTTCATTTTACCTTTTTCTTATTTCACTTAAAAACATTTCAAATTCTTAAAGACAGGTTTCAATCCTTTCAATTCAGTAAATATCCATTGAATGCTTACTGTTTCTACTGGTTTCCTATGGCTGCTGTAACAAATTGCCACAAACCTAATGTCTTAAAAAAAACCAAATGCACTGCCACTGAGTTGGATTCGACTCATAACGACCCCTCCTTGAGTTTCCGAGGCGGTATCACTATGGAAGTAGAGTCTTAAAGCAACACAGATATATTATCTCTCAGTTCTGGAAGTAAGAAGTATACTGTATTAAAATCAAGGAGTCCATCATTAGCATAGTGGCTAAGACACTTGCCTGCTAACCAGAGGGCTGGCGGTTCAAACCCACCAGCCACTCCTCGGAAGGAAGGTTGGGCAATCCTACTTCCGTAGTGATACTGCCTTGGAAACCCAAGGAGGGGTCGCTATGAGTCGGGGCCGACTCGACGGCACATAACAACAACAACAACAGGGTAAGACAAAAGAATTGGATGATGCAATCCCTGCCTTGGGTTGCAGGAGTTTGGAGGATAAGGTCATGAAAACAATGATTGAATGACTCCCTATCCTATTACATTTCCTCTTGCCACAACTGGGACCATGAGCACTAGACTAGCTCACCCTGGCCCTAGTCTCCAACATGAATAAAGCTCTCCACTCCAGTTATCTTCAAAATTTCATGTGCATAAGAACAACCTGGGGAACATTTTGCAAATTCCTAGACTTCATCCCCAAAGGATTCATATGGGGTCTCAGAATTGATTGTTTAAAATAATAATCATCAAATAAGATATTTTGAGAAATATGCAGGGAGGAGAAACATAAGAATCCTTGGACCGTCACCCCAGTGGCTTCTCATGAAAGTAACCATACTGTGGGTTCAGCAGTGACCACCTTTTTGGATTCTTATGTTGGGCTCTTACTTCTTTGTGAGAAAACATTTGCCTTTCATCTGACTATTGACTCTTGTTACCACGCCTCTCAGAAAGGAGGGACATGCCCCTGAATCCACGTTCTCTATACTCATGATATGGATTTCTGGATAAGCATAAGGTGTAAAGGGATTAGTTATTGCTCAGATAAAGATGACGAAGGAAGAATGTCTGATTCTGTGAAGTATTTATGGTGTGATAAGGTCAAACCAGAAAGGAAATAATTAAACCATAAGCACCATCTTTAAGGTTTCCATCTTTGGATTTTCCTTCGTTACTCAAATTGCCTTTTGGTTCCTAATTAATTTTTGTCCTTATTTTTGTTTGATTTTCTGGTGGTGTTTGTGTGAACTCCCATTTCTGACCACCTGGCCTGACCCTGTGCCAATTCTAGGCTATGACCTAAGTCTGACATTCAACCATATTCCTGTTGAAACTAATATAACGATTATGATGATGAACATCATAGAGTACATGTTACTGCTTTCCATTTATTATGTCATTTAACTTTCACAGCAACTCTGTGAAATAGGTCCTATTATTATTATCCTCAGTTTTAAATGAAGAGATTGAGGCACAAATAGATTAGCATTACCCAGCTGTTAAGTGGCTGAGCCGGAACTAAAATACAGGCGTCTGGTTCCAGGGGCTAGGCTCCCATCGAGTACACCATATTGCTCTAGTTAATTTCTACCAAGTCTTCTGTTGATCACCAAGTGACACAGACATCTTTGAAAAAACTTCCTTTTTCTCTAATAGATATGATGCTATGTGAGGGTAGGGGGTAAATTCCCAATAACTCCTCTTCATAACTCTTTAGGCAACACTTAATTTAAATTATTTTTTCCCAACATGAGCATTTTTAAGCCATAACATTATCTGTTATCTGCTCTGAAAAATGAGATCATTTCAATGATTCTGGGGGCTAGTTGCATTTTATCAGTGGTGCCTTTGTTGCACAATTTCCATTTTTGCTCTTGAAGATACAATAAAAATTTATGTCTGACGGACTGTGATGTGGTTTGCATCTAAGAGAAAAACAATTCCTTCCAAAAAATGCCATATCCCCAAATGATTTCATAATTGCAAACAGTGTTGACGAGCTCTTTGGCTTAAATAAGTTTATAACATAGTTGCTGTGTTTTTGTGTAGATATGTTTTGATGTGCTTGCTAAGGAAAAATAATTAAAATCCCTCTGCCATTTCTAATTGAGAAGAAAGAAATGCAACCCATTAGTTGATGTCTACCATAATAAGATTTTTTTTCTCCCTCATTTCATTCCAGATTTGTTTCAAGGATTAACTTGCGTTAAACAGTTTCAGGTCTGAACGTCAGCCATGTTTCTCATTATTGGAGATCAAAATAGCTTAATTCCCTTTGTGTGTTGGTGCCACTAAAACACAAGGGAATCTTAAAACTACAAACTTCTGATAGAAGCACCACATTTTCCTAGTCAATCTGCCCAGCAGAGCTTGTATTTTCCTCTTGCATTTACTGCTGGAATAATGTTTTGTAGTCAAAAGTTTCAGGGTCCTAGTGTCATGCAATACTAAACCTATCTCTTACAAACTCGGCAAGACTTTTAGTGGAGATGTATTGGCCTCAAGAATCTGGTTAGTCATCCTTCTATCTTCAAATATGTCTTTGTGAACCTAGCTTTCTGTTGCTCCTTGAATCAACTCTTATGCTTGCTCCTGAAGTAGAATATGACATCCATTTGATGGAATGATAAAGACTCATTGTATTGGTTAATCTAGGGGCCTCTGAATCTAAACTGACCTGCCTTTAAATTCTAATCTCATAATTTACTAGCTGTATGACCTGGATCAAGTTTAAAGACTTTCCTCATCTATAAAGGAGTTAATGAGAGTACCTATTTATGGGTTGTAGAAAGGCTTACAAGAAATAATACAAGTAAAATAATTGCTGAGCGCAGGTACTAGGTCATGTCAAATGCCCAGTTGGTGTTGTTATATATTATTCTATTGCCTTGAAGGCAAGAGATTGATTTCAAAGGCTTGAGAAAAAGCTTTCCAACTGTAGCATTTCATTGTGACATTGCTAGAGTTGATTACCTAATTGATTCAGGCTAAACTATTAGATACTAAGGGAGAATTGTGTTTTGTTAGGGTAAGAAGGCAGTAAATAGCACCTCTCTTCCTTGCTTAAGATGTGAACCAGTTGAGAGAGAAGACTAAGGAATAAGGCAAATGGAAACTAAAACATCACTTTTATGGCTAATGTAACTGAGGTACAGACTGGAGCATGTACCTGTCACTTCCTAATGGAGAACCTCAGAAGGAGATAGATAGATTTATTCTTTCAGCTGGCCTGGGGCACTGGCGTCACTCAAGAAGAGTAGAGAACACGCATTTCTTCCTGACAGCTTGCTTTCCAGAGGAGGGGACAGAGGTCCTAATGCTCATTCCTAACTTGCCAGGCACGAAGGAGAGAGCGAGGGGTGGAAAGGAGGCAAGAGCTTTACCCCAGTGATAGCCCTCCCCCTGGAAGGAAGCATCAGGAGTTCCCCCAAGAGGACTGTGAACTTCAGTGTCTATAAAGTTCAAGAAATGAGTGACTCAGGCTTCACTCTGTGAAGAGACAGTTTGTGGGAGACAAGTTCAGTAGTGCAGACTGAGGCATTTTACTTGTGGGCTAACGTGCTTCATATCCATGAACTCAGTCTTTTCTTCTAAGCCCACAGAGTCCTAGTAACAGCATATCCCACATACAATGGTGAAAATTAAGAATCTTCCTTCAACAATCCTTTCTTCCATCTTCCCCTAGTTACTTTTAATTTATGACCCCAGCAATGAACCGTACATGAACAGCTTCCGAATCTTCCTGCTGAAGCGACTGCTGTGGTGGTATTAGCAACCACGCTGGTGACAATGAAGCTGAGGGGGAAGGTTCAATTTCTAGTATACTTGAGCTTTGAACAGAGGTAAGGTTTTTTTCTAAGAGTTGCTACCTCTGCCCTTGTCCAGCTGTTTAACAAATGTGTGTTGTTGGTCACCAATAGAACCAGACTAGAGGGTGTAGATGGCTGAATAAGAGCCGTAATTACTACTGTTCAAACAACTCAAAGCACATGTCCTACTGACAGGGGGGAGGGGTGGCAGGCGGTGCACACACAACCCAGACGTTTGGAGGTATGTTTTCAAGTTGTGCTTTGCAGGAGGTCCCAGCCACACACACACACTTTGAGTGTTAAAATGCTAGCTTGCGCATGAGTAGAGGGGCCCACATGTACCAATTCCCTCATCTTGGGGGTCTTCCCAAGATGAGGGGCCCTTGCTTCTGTGTGTGTTGCTCTTCTACTTTTGTTTCAACACCTATGTTATTGCTCTTTGTTATTATTATTTTTAAAACCTGTTCTCAGTGTTCAATAGGCTGTGAACTCTGCAAGAGCAGGGTTGAGGCTATCGCATTCATAGTTATGTCCACAGCACCTAGCACAGACCCTGGCCCATGAGAGGGGATCCAGGGCTATCTTGATGAATTAACTGAACAGCAGCTTGTTTCCAAGGGCAGGAGCCCAGACACTCTGGGTTGCGGTTATCTGGTTTTGTTAGCTGAATTCCTCCTACATCATACAACCTTATTACCTTATTTTATTTTTAGACCCAACCTACAAACTTATTTCTCAAGGGTCTGTGAGACCTATGAGAATCAGCCACACTAGCCTTTTTGTGTGCCTAACTCTAACGCCAACACAGAGGAACATCTAGACACCGGGGCTCTCCATACTCCAATGAAAAGAGTCACGTTACATACAGTCTTAAACTCTCTGCTTTGTCAATCTACGTAACTGGTTTTTGCCCTTCAAGGAAAACCAGCACTGGGACTCAAGCATAAAATTTGAAGGTTTGCCAAAATAGCCAGTAATCAAAGCAAGTAATATTTTAATGCAATATATTGTAAAACAAAAATGAATGCAGAAAGTCCATGATTATCAATATTTGAAATGCACTTTCAGCATTCTTCATTTTCCTTTTGCCTTTGGATGATGCTTCTTGATTGCCTCCCAGCCTCACCCCGGTTAAAGGCCTGGAGAGGACTGGACCCAGTGACAAGCAGTCCTCTTGGGTATGACTTCTCTGATTTCCACCCCTTCTATGTATTTTTTTCTTCCCCTATGTGGGCAGGGAGATAGTATGGCTCCGGGTAGTACTGAAAAATAGATGTGTAAGCATAATCACAAAATATGGAAGAAGGTGTCAAATCTGAAGTGTCTTTATTAGAAAAGATTTAGTGGGTGAAATACTGCATATTGAATAAAATTTAATAATATTCACCAATACGGCTGTGATATTTATTTCTCAGATGAATTTGTGTGGCCACATTTTTATTCACTTTGTCTTTATTGGAATCAATTTTTAAAGGGCTTTTCTCTTCAATTGTTCTGGATTTCAGTTAAGAAGTACGGAATGCTGCTTTATGCAAAATTGCTTTAGATGGGAGCTAATGTGTATGAAATTCACAAATGTTCCAACTGTTTTTCCCTACTGGAAGAGCTTTCTTCATTTACATAGGGGAACATGCAGCCAGAAAAAGGGAAAAATACAAACATGAAATCGTCAAGAGCCTTTTGGAAACGCAGCCGAAAAACATAACGCTTAAGTACGGGAGCCAAGTGGTTTTTGAGTTTCTTGCAAAGCGCCAGTGTGAGGGGAGAGCTTTGTGTGGGGAAAGTCCAGTTGCTCTGGCTGAGAGATAAGCGACTCCTGTTTTGCAGGGTTTGGAGGGCAGGGCGGGGGCAGTATTGTGTAATTGTAGCAAAGCATCTTGAAACTTTTTCAGTTTCATTTGTTTCCAAACAGGAAAACAAAGTGCTGAAGAAGCCCTGAAGAGAAGGGGAAGCCTCAGGCAGTTTTTTTCCTATTGAGGCACAGCTGCGGCTTCATCACAATATTTCCTAAGTGTTTTCCTTGGATCTCTTTACCTGGTGCCAACCATACACAACACAAGGAGAAGAGAGCTGCTTGGTTGGAACAAAACCCCAGTCAAAAGGCTGAGTTTTTCTCTTTGTCCCTTTCTGTAGCGTAGGGGGTGTCTGTCTTGCCTGTTGATATATAAGGGCCATCTCCTTGCCCCCTACGCAACCTCACTTCGTCGCACAAATTCAGAAGGTATACACTGCAGAAAAGCACCCGGGTTGTGTTGATTGTGAGAATGTGTGCACAATCTTGGTCCTTAAAGTATGGAATGAGATGCAAGTGCGTCCAGGACCAGAGACCAGATTTCTGTTCTTGGCCTCCCAGCCACAGGAATACACAGATTTGTAGGAGCTAACCTTTCCTTTGGGAGCTCTAGTGGCATAGTGCCTAAGGCACTTGACTGCTAACCAGAAGGCTGGCAGTTCAAACCCACCAGCCACTCCTCGGAAGGAAGGTTGGACAATCTACTTCCCTAGTGATACTGCCTTGGAAACCCAAGGAGGGGTCGCTATGAGTCGGATCCCACTAGATAGCAGTGAGGTTTTTTTTTTTTTTGAACTTTTCCTTCAGAAGAGTTGTCTCATGGCTGGTTGTGCATTATAAACACCCAGGGAGCTTTAAAAAATACTGATGTCAAACTGCCAGCCTTCTGGTTAGCAGTCAAATGCCTTAGGCACTGTGCCACCAGAGGCCCCCTAGTAGGTCAAGGCTCTACTTTAGTCACATTCAGTCTGGTCCTCCGAAGGTGGGAACCAGGCATCCACAATTTTTTGTGGGTGATTGTAATGTGCACCCAGGGCTCAGCACCCCTGAGCCAGGGCTCAGCCTGCAGAGAGCTCCTTTCCTCTCTTTGGTGCTGACTCCACCCACAGGCCTCCACCAGTGGACATCTTTCAGTTTAATTCAATTCAATTACATTCAGTTCAATACATATTTCTTCAACTGCTTCCTTAATTTCCAGTTGTGTCCTCCATGAGAGTGGTGAGAATCGTGTCTCCTACAAAGGAAAGCAGAGATGAATTTATCTCATATCTTTGAGGCACACATATACTTTTTAAAATTACCCTGTTAAACAAGATATCATCCTTTTTTCTGGCACTGAAAGCTCTGAACCGATATTTGCTTGTGTGCGCACAACACCTGTCTTTGAATATATTCAAGTATTCAGTGCCTGCTAGTACGCATCCATGAACTGAGATAAATAAGACAGGGTATTTAGTTTTTGAAGAGTTCTCAGACTACTAGGACAAATAATATGTGAATGAGAAGTTAAAGTACTGTGAATTGCTAAAGCTAAAGAAAAGAAAACAAACAAACAAACAAAAAAACAACAACAAGCCTCAAACTCACAGCCATCCCGTGGATTCTGATGCATAGCAACCCCCGATGTGTTTCCAAGGCTGTAAATCTTTACGGAAGCAGACCACCCTGGAGTGCCTGGTGGGTTCGAATCACCTACCTTTGGGTTAGTAGCCAAATGCTTTAACCACTATACCACCAGAACTCCTTGCTAAAGCTAAAAGAGGTATGTATACAAGGACATTTCAGATTTATTCAGAAGAAGGAATTATGCATGCGAAGGTGGGGAGGCTTACAAAGAGGCATATCCGAGTGTACACTCTCCACTGGGGTATTGCAGGCAAGGAGAAGAGCACATGCGTTTTACAAAGGTAAGAGTTCAATGTTTTGCACAGGGACACAAAGAAGGAACTTGAGGCCTCCCAACTGTCTATAAAGCTTTATTCATTGGGCTAGTGTTTCCAAACCATCCTCTTGTCATGTCTGATTTCCAAATCATGACATGACAGCTTCACATGGGCATGCAATGGCTGAGAGAGCATGCTGGGTAAAGGTGGGCAGTAACTCTCAGTAAGGAGTGGAGGGAACTTTGGGGAGGAACTAAGAGTTTAGACTCTAGAATTAAATTGACCTGGGATTTTATCTACTAGCTAGAGAACATTGGATAAGTCACCGAACCTTACTTTTCTCAGCTGTAAAATGGAGGAACTCATGCTTACTTTGTAAAATTTTTATGAAGACTAAAAGTATTAGGTAGTGGACATAGGAAGTGTCAATACGTTCTAAATCTCCCAGTTGAGATACTCAGTTTTCTCTTTGTGTATGTCTCTAATTTCACTGGTATTTATTTGTACTTTGTTCACATCTGGCCTTCTCAGGTACACACTCAAAGATTGGTACACCTCTTGATTATGAGGAGTGCATGATTTTGGACATAAGATGTAAGAGGTCTTTCAGGGAGTGGTCAACCAAATCACCTTTTAGGAAGAGCACAGTTGCAGAAATTTCTCTGATCAGCACATTGATTTTTTTATGCTCATATCCATTCTGTGGGAGTTTGGTGGCATAGTGCCTAAGCTGTTTGCTAACCAGAAAGTTGGTTGGTGGTTCAAACCCACCAGAGATACTGCCTCGGAAACCCAAGGAGGAGTTGCTATGAGTCGGATTTGACTTGACAGCAGTGAGGTGTTTTTTTTTTTTAAATCCATTTTGTAGTCCTCTGTGTCTCTGCCTTCAAGATGAAAGCCACCATAAAAATTATCACACTTAGTTCATCTGGATGTCTAATCTGACCTCTCCAAGGCTTGCTTGCTCATCATTCTTCCTCACTTTATAATACATTTGTGAAAAGGTTGACTTTTGAGAAAGGCCCTGAAGAATGCATGGAATTTCCTTAGGACAGAGATTTGGTACTTTCAGTGGCGAGATTCACATGAGTTAATGATACAGAAATATGTTTAGGAACAAATAACAGTAAAATAGTGTGGAAACAGAGCATGTTTATGGCAAGAGTAAAAGAACAAAACTCAACATGTAGGCTGGGTCTATAGCATTCTTCTAATGGAATCTGACTTGAGATTGAAAACTAGCAACATTTCTTGTTGTTGTTGTTATGTGCCATCCAGTCGGGCCAGACTCATAATGACCCCTCCTTGGGTTTCCGAGGCAGTATCACTACGGAAGTAGACTGCACAACCTTCCTTCCGAGGAGTGGCTGGTGGGTTTGAACTGCCAGCCTTCTGGTTAGCAGTCAAGTGCCTTAGGCACTATGCTACCAGAGCTCCCTAGCAACATTTACATATGTCCTACAAGGTAACTGACATCACTTATTTTGGGTGCAATTTCTCTTTACAGTAATTTTATTTTACCTCTCCTTGTCTAGCTTTTCTTTCTCCTACCTTGTGTTTACAGTTTCTTCCCTGTATCTCATGGAGGACATTTGTGGGGAAACCCCGATCTTGGCTTGTTGAAAGTTCATCTGCTTCTGATGCATGTTCCTTCTCCACCTAAAGTCACAATCTGTTTTTGGGATAACGCACTCATCTGCACAACCAATTGTGATGTGAAAAAGGGAGGATTATAACATCAGTTAGGCTAAGAGCAGCTGGCATAGATGAGCTGCAGCAAGGCATAGAGCCCGTTTCCATACACATGTCCTTAATAACAATGAAGGAGTAGGGGGTACAGAAATATGCTAGAAGGGAGAAGAGTTGTTTGTGAATAGCTGATTTTCTGAGGGAGTACATATGATGTCAGCAATTAATTAAGGCCCTAAATTCTGTTTTCCTATAAAATCCTATTTTAGTTGCGGTATCTTTGGCGCATCTGCTGCCATAAGCAAGATATATGCTACAAATAAAATTCAAAAATACCTCTCTCTTGCAGAACTTGGAAACAGAAATTCTGAAATTGAAGTAAACCTGGTCTCCAGAAGGATCCCCACATTAGCTCTTTTCTAACCTGAAATCCGTGTTAAGTCTGAACCCAGGTGCCACATAAGTGCAGGCCAGAGGGGTTTATTGAAGGGAAGAAAACTCGAGGCAGGAACCAGGACTAGGTTTATAACTGGGCGATTTCAAATTGATGTCGGTTGATACTCCGGTGGCAAGGACATTTCTGTCAGAAAAGTTTAAGAATCTCAAAAGTAAAATAAAAGTGAAGAATTTATTCCTGGCACCAAGAATGAAAGTGAAAATTTCATTCTTTAAGGGCTCTGTAGCAGAAGGTGGAAGGTTGATGACAGGGCCAGGCATCACAAAGTCCTTTGGGAAATTATTTTGGTAATTTTACCTAAATGGAGGACTAATGGGTTATAATTAGAACCCAGATGGACTATCTAAAAAATGATCTAAGTTATGTCTAGAATGATGGACTATTTGAACTGAAAGGAACTTGATTGCACATTGAGGCCTGTCTCCTCAGTTTATGAAGGAAATAAATAATAATTACTCAACCAATTTCTATTATAGTCAGGGAAGAATTCAAGTCTTGTAAGAACTTTGTCCATGTTCTTTTAATGCGCAGCACTCCCTTCATATATAATCCCATGAATACTTCAAGTTCAGTTGGGTGAGTCCCAAGGTAAGGGTAAGGAAGAATGGGTATATTGCATGAATGCTGTGGAAAATCTGACATATCTATATCTGTGTAACCACTGGGAAGGGCAAGCTGCCAAAATTCACAGAGTCCAAACAATGGGCTGGTTAATTTTTCTGCTCACCTTCAAGATTTGGGGAAACCAAATAGGGGTTTTGCTTGGAAGTATAGCATGGAATTGAGAAATTTCTCAGAAGCAGCAAGATCTTTCTAAGTCAAGGCAATAGAAATAAGGGGAATGGGAACCTAGTGGGAGCTCTGGTGGCATAGTGCCTAAGGCATTTGACTGTTAACCAGAAGGCTGGTGGTTC
>NW_006921760.1:4810867-4813338 GCF_000298275.1 Orycteropus afer afer
AACCCACCAGCCACTACTTGGAAGGAAGTTTGGGCAATCTACTTCCATAGTGATACCAGCTCAGAAACCTAAGGAGGAGTTGCTATGAGCTGAAATGGACTCGATAGCAGTGAGTTGGTTGGTTGGTTGGTTAGGAACCTATATGCCCACGAAGTGAGGGTCCCAGGAGAAAGATAGGGAAGCAGGCTCCAGCTAGCTAGTTGCTATGGAAGGTGGCAGTGCTGGTGGTAGTGGTGGTTGTAGTGGTAGGAAAAGCCTGAGAAACTTTAGATACCTAGAGTCAACTGGGGGAAAGGGTAGAAGTAAGGAGCTACCTCTAATAATCCTCACAAAGCATCCCCAAATTTCAGACCTCAGACATGCTCTTTGACGGGATGTGAAGTGGAGATGTACGACTCAAATGATTTCCTATTAGTTCCAGGGAAGGAAGAAGAAACCAGATTGGTGTAGTCTGGAGTTCTTTTTCGAGAGTAACCTGAAAAGTGTCTATGAATGACTTCTATTCAGTGGAGGAGACCCCTTGAGGAAATACAGAGTTGGAGTCTATTAGTATTACAAAATAATATTTTGAATTTTTTTCTTTTCTTCTCTTCATTCCATCATCAGTGAAATCACATTCACAGGCATCTATGCATCAGGAAACTTCTCTGAGAACACGAGGATGGAAAGAATACACAGAAGATATTAGGGACAAATAGCCAGGGCTCTAGAACTTGGTTTATTCAAATGCTGTCTAATGAGATTCTACTCTGCACACAACTGAGGAGAGATTGAGGATTATCAGGGATGATACAAGGCAGCCACAAGTGGAGCGTGGATCAGCAAGAAATGTAGGTAAGTATGGGGCATAGGAGAGGATCGGAAGACAGCACAGACCAAGGACATAAAGAGAAAAGGCCACAGGATTGAGAGAACTGCCTTCCACTGCATGCTAAGAGTTTCATTCGATACTTTGTTGTTGGTGGGCTCTGTGGGGTTGAATTTGATTTTCAACTCACAGCTGCCTCACGTGAGGGAGAGGAGCTGCACCATTTTCTCTTCACAGAAGCCGGTTCTCAGGTTTTTTCCCATGGAGCTACTGGATGAGTTTGAACAGCCAACCTTTTGGTAGGCAGCCGCGGGCTTAACTGTCATGTCACCAGGCTCCTTAATTCAATACTTCAGTGTAGTACCTATTCTGTACTATTTCCTTGAAGTATTGGTTAATATTATTAAATACATACAAATATGATTGAATTAATTGCTTAACAAATAATAGTTTATATTTCAAATAGATTACTTCCCCTCACCCTCTCAGTGGATGCTTTTTGGTCTGTACACAAGACCCTGAGTTAAAAAAAAGTCCCTCAAAGACATGTTGGAGAGTTCCTAGAGGCCAGGTGGATCTGACTGGTTCCTGAAGTCAATAAGGAGATGCTCACTGTGGGCAGACTGGGGAGAAGCCCTCTTTACCCAATGATGTTCCTGAACAAAGACAGGGAATTTTTTTTTTTTTTTTTTTTAAATTTTGCAATTGCACTTTTCTACCACTAGATGATATGCACGTACAAGAAAGATCAAAACCTTCCATTTCTTTTCCGCATCAGTGGAGTTAGTGATGAGTGAGTAAGTGAAGGTATCTGAAATGGAATGACAGATGTTATTAGGTAAGATGAGCATGTGAAAATGAAGAACAATCAGTATTGATCAGAATAACAAATATAATAATGATTAATTTATTGTTTAAGCCAGGAGTCCACAAACTACTGTCCATTGGACAAATCTAGGTAACTGCTTATTTTTGTAAATAAAGTTTTATTCGAACACAGTAACATTTCATTTGTTCATGTGTTGTTTGTGGCTACTTTCACTCTACAATAGTAGAGGTGAGTAGTTGCAGCAGAGATTCTGTTGCCTGCAAAGCCTAAAGTATTTTCTAGCTGGTCCTTACAGAGAAAGTTTGCCAACAGCTGGTCTAAGCAGGTAAGGTTGTTGAATTCTTACAATTCTATGGCTGTCGACATATAGTATTATTATCTAGTTTTACAGGTAAAAAAATTAAGGACACAGAACGGATCCTGGTACATTTATTAAATGTAGGTATATATGACAAATGTCCTGTTGAGATATGACCTGCTTGATACTGTTGGAGTTGCATACTTTTATACTCTACCCATTGCTGTCAAATCAAATTCCAATTCATGGAGACCCTATAGGACAGGGCAGAACCGCCCACAAAGGGTTTCCGAGGCTTCAAATCTTTATGGAAGCAGACTGCCTGATATTTCTCCCATGAGGCGAGTGTTGGGTTTGAACTGCTGAACTTTTGGAGAGCAGTCAAGAGCTTAGCCACTGTGTCACTAGGACTCCTTAAGTGGGTAATAAGGGAACCCCAAACTAAAACCAAACCCATTGCTGTTGAGTTGGTTTTGACTCATGGCCACCCCATGTATGACAGAGAATTCCATCAGGTTTTCTTGGCTGTTGTCTTT
>NW_006921760.1:4814658-4825007 GCF_000298275.1 Orycteropus afer afer
GGGGGTCTCTATGAGTTGGAATCAACTCAATGGCAGTGAGTGAGGTTTGGGTTGGTTTTGGCGTGAGATGGGGTGTGAGAGGGGATTAGGGTGAAGGAGTGGGAGTGAGAGACTCTGGAGCCTTTCAGAGGAACGTGGAGGGAAGAGCAAGAGCTTCCACTCCAGGAGACTAATGTTCTGTCATAAAGACTCTGAATTGAAGCTTTCCACTACTGCAGTGTAGTCAATTACTTAATACGGCTCTTCTAGCTGTAGTCTTTGTAACTTCTACCAAATGAGTAGGTTGCTGTTGTTGCTAGGTGCCATCGAATCAGTTTTGACTCATAGAGATCCTATGTAGAGCTGAACAAAACACTACCTGGTGCGGTGTCGTCTTGATGATCATTGCTATACTTGAGCCCATTGTCACAGCCACCATACCAATCTATCTCATTGAGGGTCTTCCTCTTTTTAGCTGACCCTGTATTTTATCAAGTATATCCTTCTTCAGGGACTGATCCCTCCTGACAACGTAACCAAAGTACAAGAGATGAATGTTGCGCATTGTCACTGCTAAGGAACATTACAATTGTACTTCTTCCAAGACAGATTTGTTCATTCTTCTGGTAGTCCGTGGCATATTCAATATTCTTCAGCAACACCATAATTCAAATCCATCAATTCTTTGGTCTTCCTTATTGGTTGTCCAGCGTTCACATGCATATGAAGCAACTGAAAATATCGTGGCTTGGATCAGGCACACCTCAGTCTTCAAAGTGACATCTTCTCTCTTTTATACTTTAAAGAGATCTGTTATGGTAGATTTTCCCAGTGCAAGACATTTGATTTCTTGACTGCTGCTTCTATGGGTGTCTCCAAGTAAAATGGAATTCTTGACAACTTTAATCTTTTCTCCATTTATCATGACACCATTTATTGGTCTAGTTGTGAGGATTTTTGTTTTCTGTATGACGATCCATACTGAAGGCTATAGTCTTTGATCTTCATCAATAAGTGCCTCAGGTCTTCACTTTCAGTAAGTAAGGTTGTGTCATCTGAATATCACAGGTTGTCATTAAGTCTTCCTCCAATCCTGACGCCATGTTCTTCTTTAAATAGTACAGATTCTCAAATTATTTGCTCATCATACAGACTGAGTAAGTATGGTGAAAAGATACAATCCTGACACACACCTTTTCTGATTTTAAACCATGCAGTATCCCCTTGTTCTGTTTGAACAACTGCCTCTTGGTTAATGTATAGGCTCTTCATGAGTACAATTAAGTGTTCTGGAATTCCCATTCTTCTCAATGTTATCCATAAGTTGTTATGATCCACAGAGTCGAATTCCTTTGCACAGTAATTATTAACATAGGCACATGTCTTTCTGATGTTCTTCGGTTTTAGCCAAGATCCATCTCAGATCAGCAATGATATCCCTCATTCCCCATCCTCTTCTGAATCCAGCTTGAATTTCTGTCCATTCTCTATCTCCCACTGTAACCATTTAAAAATTATTTTCAGTAAAATTTTACTTGTGTGTGATAGTAATGATATTGTTTGATGATTTCCACATTCTGTTGGATCACCTTTCTTTGGAATGGGCACAGGTTCTCTTCCAGCTAGTTGGCCAGGTAGCTATCTTCCGGATTTCTTGGCACAGATGAATGAGCATTTCCAGCATTGAATTGGTTGTTGAAATATCTCATTGGGTATTTCATCAATTCCTGGAGCATTGCTTTTTTTTTTTCTTTGCAAATTCCTTCAGTGCACCTTAGACTTCTTCTTCAATACCATCTTGGATAATATGCTACCTCCTGAAATGGTTGAATGTCAACCAATTCTTGTTGGTATAGTGACTCTGTGTATTTCTTCTATCTTCTTTTTATACTTTTTGCATCATTCAATACTTTTTCCATTAAAAAAAAAAAAAAAAAAACCACTGCCATTGAGTTGATTTCGACTCATAGTGACCTTATAGGACAGAGTAGAATTGCCCCATGGTGTTTCTAAGGCTGTGAATCTTTATGTAAGCAGACTGCCTTACCTACCATGGAGTGGCTGGAGGAGGACAGAGGTCTCTGCCATGCCATTTTTACAACTATAACTATTCTTCTTCTTCTTATTATTTATTTATTTTTTAAAAATAACTTTTCATTGTGATTTGGGTGAAAGTTTACAGAGGAAGTTGGTTTTCCATTCAACAGTTTATGCACATTTTGTTCTGTGACATTGATGGAGATCCCCACAATGTAACAGCACTCTTCCTGCGTCCTCCCTGTGTTTCCCGTTTCCATCCATCCCTCTTTCTTATCTCTTCCTGCCTTCTGAGCTGTATCCCTTGGCAAATGCTGCCCTTTTGATTTCATATGGATGACTGCTCTAAGGAGTATGTACCTCCCTGGTGTTATTATTCACCTTATAGACTTGTCTGTTGTTTAGCTGAAAGCTCAACCACGAATGTGAGTTCAGTTCCAGGCTTGAAGGATGTCCAAGGACCAAAGTCGTCAGGTTCCCCCAGTCTCTATCAGACCAGTTAACTTCATCTTTTTTATTATTTTGAGTTTGGTTTTACATGTTTCTTCCACTCTAACCAGGATCTCTTATTGTAATCCCTTTTAGAGTGGTCAGCAGTTATAGCTGGGCACCATCTAGTTCTTCTGGTTTCAGCATTGTTGAGGGTGGGGTTTGCATGGAATTTATATTCTTTCTAATAACATGACTTGGACTTTTTGTATGTGTGTGAAATAAAATGGTAACCTTTGTGTACCAATGTTATACTTTCCCTAGGGTTTCATTATACAATGAGTGTCCCAATTCCAGATCCTTCTTCTATAATATGTATGTGTACGTATGCATGTGTGTATGTGTGTATTTATAGTTGACTTTATGTTGGGGCTGTTTATGAGAGATAGTGGAAAACTCAAAAATTGAAACAGGTAATGTGGGCTATTGGAATTCAAGAGAGAAGAAAGGTTGGGAGATCAGAAAAGGCTTTTTTTTTTTCAATTAAATGAGCTACATTCTGAAGATCAAGGCACTCTGGTGGTGCAGTGCTTAAGACATTTGGCTGCTAACCAAAGGGTCAGTGGTTAGAACCCATCAGCCACTCCACAAGAAAAAGATGAGGCAGCCTGCTTCTCTAATGATTTACCACCTTAGAAACCCAATGGACAGTTCTACTCTGTCCTTTCAGGTCACCCTGAGTCAGAATCAACACTATGTCAGTGGGTTTGGTTTGGTTTGGATTCTGAAGGAATTTTGACTTACTTAACCTCAAAACCAAGTCTATTGCTATTGAGTGGATTCCAACTAATGGCAACCCTATAGGTCAAGGTAGAACAGTCCTATAGTGTTACAAGGCTGTAATCTTTTCAGAAGCAGAGTGCATTCGAACCCCCTACCTTTTGGTTAACACCTGATGGTTAATACTGAGATAGCAGGGCTACTTTGAACTTGAATAGTACAAGACTTTTAGGTGATGGGCTTTGCATGGAGGGGTGGGGCTTACTTGACAGGGATACACCTATTTGTGAGTGGTTTTGGGGAGATAATTCTGGTAGAGGCTAAATACAGGTGTGCAGGAATATCTGGTCAAAGTTTGAACTTGATTTCAGAGTCCCCGAAGGACCCAGAAAACTTGACTAGAGAAGCATTGCTGACTGTAAACCCCTCACAGAGAAGACCACATGTATATCTTTATTTCATAGCATATTTATTTTTTCGAGAAGAAATCTGGTTAAATTGCACTTAACTTAGTTAAATTGCGCTTACTAAGTGAACACTGGGGAGCTCTGGTAGCGTAGTGGCTAAGGCACTTGGCTGCTAACCAGAAGGCTGGCGGTTCAAACTCACCAGTCACTGGTTGGAAGGAAGATGGGGCAATCTACTTCCATAGTGATGCTGCCTCAGAAACCCAAGGAGGGGTCGCTATGAGTCAGGTCTGACTTGACGGCACATAACGACGACAACAACAACAAATGAACACTGACAAGTGGTCAGAACTCAACAAATGCCAAATGATTGACTAATCAGGCAACTTGGGTTTCCATGGTGCTATCACTATGGAAGTAAATTGCCCAACCTTCTTTCCAAGGAGTGGCTAGTGGGTTTGAACTGCCATCCTTCTGGTTAGCAGTCAAATGCCTTAGGCACTATGCCACCAGAGCTCCTAAGAAGAAAGACAGAAAATAGAGAAAAAGTAGGGGTGAGGGCAAAAACATACAAGTACTACTTTCCTTCACAAAACCCTCCACATGAAATGGTCAAATTTTAAGTCTCATTGCTATCACCACAAGAGTAGTTGGAAGTAACTGAACATGACTCAATCATTACAACAGTAATTGTAACCAGAATAGGAAATATTTCATAAAAGTGTATTTGTATTACTTCTGACTAAGTGGCCATGCCTGACTGTGCCCAGTGAGGGACACTACAAGGGCAGTACAATGAATAATAATAATAAGAAAATCATCAGAAGAGTGAATTCTGTGTTTGTTTTGATCACAATGTATTTGTGATTGGTTTGAGAAACAGTTAGTTTACCTAATAAATATTGTTTCTTTTTATTGTTACCATTACCAGATTTGGGAGCTCTGGTAGCAAGTGCCTAAGGCAATTGACTGCTGACCAGAAGTCTGGCAGTTCAAACTCACCAGCTACTCCTTGGAAGGAAGGTCGGGCAATCTACTTCTGTAGTGATACTGCCTCAGAAACCCAATGAGGGGTTGCTATGAGTTGGGTCCAACTTGACGGCACATAACAACAACAACAATTACCAGATTTAGACTTGAACTTTCCTTCTTTCTTTTTATTTTTTTTTTAAAGGAGAGTTTGGGAGGGAGAAAGGGTCAAATTCTGAAGAATCAAAACAGTTTATGTCCAGTTTTTTTTTTTTTTTTAATCCTCCAGTGCTTGGTTGATATGTTTGAATAGAAGGGCTTGCTTTCAAAATCTCCAGGTTTTGGGTGGAGAAATGAAAGCTGTAATCCATCCCTGGTTACATCAAGTGGTGTCAAATTTGGCTTGCCACGCTCACTTCCTGTTGACTTCAAGAGAAAGACTGCAGTTGGCGTCTCACTGTGAAAAACACAGAGCTCTGAGACCAGTCTGAATTACTAATCACTACATATTCTATTTGGTGTAACTACTTTCCAAGTGAGTAAATGAACTGGCCAGGTCAGTGACTCAGCTTCCGAGGAGGGAGCCAGCAGTCCTCACTGATCTGCACATCCCTGGTTTCAGTTCCCAAAGTTTCCTCTTGAGCTGCCTTGGCTGGACAATTTCCCTCTTGGAACTTGTCTCTCTGGGACAGAAAGACGGACACAGATGACGAAGTGTATGGTCTGCTGGAGAAAGGCCACCTCACCATGAGTCTTTTGAGGGAAAGGGTTGCAAGAATGTCATCTTTCATCAGTTGGTGTCACTCTTTGGAACCGGTCATCAGTAGCTGGGTGTGGTAGGGTGAAGCTGTCTGAAGTTTGAAAGGAGAAAACAGATTGAGTAGGAAACATTAACTTTAAAAACATTTCTTGGCTCAAATATCAGTGGATACAGGATTCTCTTGTTTATTTCGTTAACTACTGAAGGTTCTTGAAGATATTACCATTTATGAGTAACATATTCACCTGGTTCAATTTTCAAAGTGAGTAGCTGAACTGTGTTGCTTACTAAGATAAGACCATTTATTATACAAAAGGTGGCACACAGTCAGTGATGTAGGGGTGGGAGTGTGGGGACCATGTGTGAATGGAATTCGAGGAACTCTCAGTCTCATATGCAAATTAGATTAAATTATGCTGCAGGCAGGACTCCCAGGACTGATAATTCCCATTCTTACCTCTTTCCTTAGCATTGTGTCTTGTGGAAATCAAGAAACCACTGTCATTTTGTTTTAGCTACTGCTTTGTTTTATAAAAGGAGCTCTGGTGGTGCTGTGGTTAAGGCATTGAGCTGCTGTGGTTTGAACCCACCAGCCGTTCCTTGGGAGAAAGATGAGGTAGGCTGCTTCCATAAAGATTTACAGCCTTGAAAACTCCATGGGGTCACTCTGAGTCAGAATTGACTCAATAGCAATGTTTTTATTTTTTTCATAAAAGCACTTTCTGTGCCTCAGTTTATTCACTTTGCTCAAGGAAATTTTACGAGGAAATTCCCTAAACTCCCCACCAGGGAAACTAATGAATATTAACATTATTTATTATTATTATTTTCATTGTAGTTACACACAATGTTAGCCCACAAATTTTTAATTATAATATACTATGAACATATTTTCCATATTAATAGTTGCTGTTGTTATTAGATGCTGTGGAGTTGGCTCCAACTCATAGCGACCCCATGTATAACAGAACCAAACACTGTCTGGTCCTGTGCCAACCTCACAGTCCTTGCTACACTTGAGCCCATCATTGCACCACTGTGTTAATCCATCTTGTTGAGGGTCTGCCCCTTTTTTGTTGACCCTCCACTTTACCAAGCATGATATCCTCCAGGGAATGGTCCCTTAAGAAAACATGACCAAAATTGGTGAGATGAAGTCTGGCCATTCTTGCTCCCAAGGAGCGTTCTGGCTGCACTTCTTCCAGGACAGATTTGTTTGTTCTTCTGGCAGTCCATGATATTTTCAGTATTCTTCACCAACACCACCATTCAAAGGCATCAACTCTTCCTCAGTCTTCCTTATTGATTGTCAGTTTTCATATGCATATGAGGCAATTGAAAATACCATGGCTTGGGTTAAGTGCACCTAAATCTTCAAAGTGACATCTTTTCTTCTTAACACTTTAAAGGGATCTTTTGCAGCAGATTTGCCCAGTACAATACGATGTCTGATTTCTGGACTGCTCTTTCAAATGGGTGTGATGGTGGATTTTAGAAAAATGAAATCCTTGACAACTTCAGTCTTTTCTCCATTTATCACGATGTGGCATATTGGTATCATTGTGAGGGTTTTAGTTTTCTTTGGGTTGAAGTATAATCCATACTGAAGACTGTAGTCTATGATCTTTATCAGTAAGTGCTTCAAGTCATCTTCACTTTCAGCAAGCAGGGTTGTGTCATCTGCATATCACAGGTTGTTAATGAGTCTTCCTCCAATCCTGATGTTGCATTCTTCTTCATATAGTCCAGCTTTTCGGATTATTTGCTCAGGATATAGACTGAGTAAGCATGGTGAAAGGATATAAGCTTGATGCACTCCCTTCCTGATTTTAAACCATGCAGTATCCCCTTGTTCTTTTTGAAAGACAGCCTGCTGGTCTATGCAGAGGTTCCTCATGATCATAATTAAGTGTTCTGGAATTCCCATTTTTTTGCAATGTTATCCATAATTTGCTGCTATTCACACAGTCAAGTGCCGTTGTATAGTCAGTAAAACACAGGTAAACATCTTACTGGCATTTTTTGCTTTCAGCCAAGATCCATCTGACATCAACAATGATATCCCTTGTTCCACATCCTCTTCTGAATCCAGCTTGAAAATTTCTGAAAGTTCCCTGTCAATATACGGCTGTAACCATTTTTGAATTATCTTCAGCAAAATTTTAGTTATGTGTGATATCAATGATATTGTTCAATAATTTCCCCATTCTGTGGGATCATCTTTCTTTGGAATAGGCACAAATATGGATCTACTCTAGTCAGTTGGCCAGGCAGCTGTCTTCCAAATTTTTTGCATAGATGAGTGAGTGCCTCTAGTGTTGTATCCATTTATTGAAACATCTTGATGAGTGTTCATTAATTCCTGGAGCCTTGTTCTTTGTCAATTTCTTCAGCGCAGCTTCGACTTCTTCCTTCAGTATCATTGGTTCTTGATCACATGCTACCCCTGAAATGGTTGAACATCAACCAATTCTTTTTTGGTACAGTGACTCTGTATAATTCTTCTGTCTTCTTTTAACGCTTCCTGTACCATTCAATATCTTGCCCATAGAATCCTTCAATACTGCAACTTGAGGCTTGAATTTTTTCGTAAATTCTTTCAGCTGGAGAAATGCCAAGTGTGTTCTTATTTTCTGGTTTTTCAATTCCAGGTCTCTGCACATTTCATTATATTACTTTGTCTTCTTGAGCTGCCCTTTGAAATTTTCTGTTCAGCTATTTTAGTTCATCATTTCTTCCATTTGCTTTAGTTATTTTCTGTTCAAGAGCAAGTTTCAGAGTCTCTTCTGAGATTCAGTTTTGTCTCTTCTTCCTTTTCTGCCTTTTTAATGACTGTTTGCTTTCTCCATGTACAATGTTCTTGATGATATCCTACAACTCATCCAGTCATTGGAGATCAGTGAGTCAAATCTATTCTTCAGATGGTGTCTACATTCAGATGGGATATAATCAAGGTTGTATTTTGGTTCTCACAGACTTGGTTTAATTTTCTTCAGCTTCGACTTGAAGTTGCATATTAGCAATTGATATCTATTTCACAGTCAACTCCTGGCCTTGTTTTGACTGAAGATATTGAGCTTCTCCATTGCTTCTTTCCACAACTGTAGTAGATCTGATTCCTGTGCATTCTACCTGGAGATGTTCATGTATATAGCTACTGTTTATGTTCACTGTTTATGTCATTGAAAAAAGTTATTTGCAGTGAATAAGTTGTTGATCTTGCAAAATTCTATCACGCAATTTCTGGAGTCATTTCTATCACCAAGGCCATAGTTTCCAACCACCAATGATTCTTCTTCGTTTCCCACTTTTGCATTCCAATCATCAGTAATAATCAATACATCTTGATTCATGTTTGGTCAATTTCAGACTGCAGAAGTTGGTAAAAATCCTTGGTTTCTTAATCTTTGGCTTTTGTAGTTGGTGCATAAATTTGGATAAAAGTAGTATTAACTAGTGTTCCTTGTAGGCATATGGATATTATCATATCACTGGCAGCATTATACTGCAGGATAGATCTTGAAACATTCTTTTTGATGATGAAGGTGACATCATTCCTCTTCAAGTTTTTCATTCTCGGTGCAATAGGCCATATGATTTTCTGATTCAAAATGGCTGATACCAGTCCATTTCAGCTCACTAATGATCAGGATATTGATCGTTATGCATTCCATTTCATTTCTGACAATTTCTAATTTCCCCAGGTTCATACTTTGTACATTCTATGTTCCAATTATTGATGGATGTTTGCAGCTGTTTCTTCTATTTTGAATTATACCTCATCAGCAAATGAAGGCCCTGAAAGCTTTACTCCACCCAAGTTTTTAAGGTGGACTCTAGTCTTTTGAGTGCCTTCCAACCTGAGGGGCTCATCTTCCAGCAGGATAGCAGACAATGCTTCATGGCCATTCTTTATGAAGTTCTGAATATCAATAATGCTCTTAAAAATACAAGATTTGTGTTAGACTGGGTTCTCTAGAGAAACAAAACCAGTGAAACTTATATATATATATAGAGAAAGAAATTTATCTTAGGAAAATGGCTCACACTCTTATAGAAGCTGGCAAGTCCAAAGTTTTTGGATCAAACGTCAGGCTGGGGGCTTTTCCCGACTCACGCAGCTGCAGGGGCTGAGGAGTCAAGGTTGGCAGGCAATATACTGGCTGTTGAGTCCAACGAATGATGAATCCAAGATCTCTAGGCCAAAAGGTGGGTTGTTTGTTCCGGACAGTTGTAGGCAGCACAACAGAATCCCGATCCACAGAAGAGTGTCTCTTTTCCCAGGATGTCTATAAATACACTGGAAGTAGGCCACACCCCAGGGAAACTCCCTCGCAACAGATTGGCTGCTCAAAACATATACATCTGATCCCATCAGATATATATAACCATATTATAGCTGACTAAACCACACAGAATTGTGGTCCAGCCAAGCTGACACAGAGCTCCAACTATCACAATATTGAAAGGTGGCACAGAATTCCATTTTATGGACAATGTAACTAACAATATGATTTATGGCTTCTTAATCCTCTTTCTGTTTCTTAGTAATCAAGTTGGAACGTTATTAACATTCTAAATGCTTAGCTATATGTATCTAACATAAGCATTTATTTTCTTTCAATTAAAGGAAGAAAAATTATTTTTTGCCATATTACTTTTTGATATAGGTCAAAATTCAATATGAAAGATACATTTTTCATATCACTCAAGCAGTTTTTCTCCCCCTAAATTTCACTTTCTTTTTGTTGAGAATATACACAGTAAAACATACAGCAATTCAACAATTTCTGCACGTGTGATTTAATAACACTGATGACATTTTTCAAGTTAGGCAACCATTCTCATCCTCCTTTTCTTTCTTTTTTTTTTTTTTAATTTTATTTTGATTTGGGTGAAGATCTACAGAGTAAATTCACTTTTCATACAGCAGTTCACATATACTTTGTCTCATGTCATTGACCAAAATTTACAATGCAACAGCTCCC
>NW_006921760.1:4835314-4835985 GCF_000298275.1 Orycteropus afer afer
TTGTGTCTTGGATGGACATTTGCAAGCTTTGAAGACCTCAGGCCCTATGCACCAAACCAGAAGGTGCATTAGAACAGAAGCATTAAACATGCTATTTGGTCAATTAACTGGGATGTCCCATGCAACCACGACCCTAAACCTCCAAACCAAGGAACTGAATTCTGTGAGATATTTGGTTGTACACAGGCAGCCTCAGCAGCTATATGCCTTTTTCTATTGTTACTAATATATCTATAATACAATTTTTGCCAATTCAACTTTTTACAGTTGTATGACTTCTTGACTCACTGCCATAGAGTTGGTTCCAACTCATAGCGACCCCTTCTTGGAATCCGAGGTGGTATCTCTACGTAAGTAGATTGCCCAATCTTCCTTCTGAGGAGTGGCTGGTGGGTTTGAATCATCAGCCTTTTGGACAGCAATTACAATAATTGGGTGTGCAACTCTACCCTCAATTAATGCAATTTTTCCATCACTGTTAACTTCCCTTTTTCTCCTCCTTTCCACCCCTGGTAACTATTAATAAACTTTGTTCTCTATACATTTGCCTTAATAAACTTTGTTCTCTATACATTTGCCTTTCTTGGCTTTTTATATAAGTGAGGTAATACAATATTTGTCCTTTTGTGATTTGCTTATTTTTCTCAGTATAATGTGTCCAAGTTCCATCC
>NW_006921760.1:4836960-4854294 GCF_000298275.1 Orycteropus afer afer
TTCTGTAGTGATACCACCTTGGAAACCCAAGGAGGGGTCGCTATGAGTTGGGTCCAACTCAAGGGCACGTAACAACAACAACAACATGTATTTATTTGCCATTTGCTGTTTGTACTCTTGTCTTTATATTACATAATTCATTGTTGGAAAGAAGCTAGGTCTGACAGCACTGCCCCTACTTGTTCTTCTAACAGTTTTATGGTTTTAGTTTGCATATTTAAGACCTTAATCCATTTTGATTTTGTTTTTGTGTATGGTGTGAAGCATACCAAAAAACCAAACTCTCTGCCATTGAGTCTATTCAACCTATAGCGATCCCTCCTTGGGTTTCCGAGGTGGTAACTCTACGGAAGTAGATTGCCCAATCTTCCTTTCGAGGAGTGGCTGGTGGGTTTGAACTACCAGCCTTCTGGTTAGCAGTCAAATGCCTTAGGCACTATGCTACCAGAGCTCCTCTAATTGGACATCCTAAAATTGGAAATCCAATTTTCTCAGCATCATTTATTGAAGAGACTCTTTTTCTCCATCAAAAGGATTTAACAACTTTGCCAAAAATCAGTTTGGGTTTATTTCTGGACTCTCAATTCTATTCCATTGGTCTATGTATGTATTGTTATATCAGTACCAGGCAGTTTTGATTTCTGTAACTATAGAACTCTGGTGGTGCAGTGCCTAAGGTATTTGACTGCTAAGCAGAAAGTTAGTGGTTCAAACCCACCAGCCACACAAGTTAGTGGTTCTTCCCCACAGAAGGAAGATGATGGGGCAATCTAACTTCCACAAAGGTTTACCGCCTCAGAAACCCAGTGGGGGTCATCTGAGTGGGAATTGACTGGCTGGCCATGGGTTTTTGTTTTTGGTATAGGACGTTTTAAAACAAGGATGCTTGAGTCCTCCTTCTTTGTCCTTTTCTTTCGACCTTGTTTTAGGTATTCAGAGCCACTTGCCATTCCATGTAAAGTTGAAGATTGTTTTTCTAATTTTGTAAAGAAGGCTGTTGCAATTTTGGTCTGGATTGCATTGAATCTATAGTTCTTTTTGGATAGGTAGTAATTGTTGTTGTTGTTATGTGACATTGAGTAGGACCCGACTCATAGCAAACCCTCCTTGGGTTTCCGAGGCAGTATCACTACAGAAGTAGATTGTCCAACCTTCCTTCCGAGGAGTGGCTGGTGGGTTTGAACCACCAGCCCTCTGGTTAGTAGTCAAGTGCCTCAGACACCAAAAAACAAAACTCACTAACTGTGGAGTTGGATCTGATTCATTTTGACCCCTCCCAGGGTTTCTGAGATGGTATCACTACAGCAGTAGATTGCCCAATCTTCCTTCTGAGAAGTGGCTGGTGGGTTTGAACCTCTAGCCCTCTGGTTAGCAGTCAAATGCCTTAGGCAGTAATATTAAGTCTTCCAATCCATGAACATGAATCATCTTTCTATTTATTTAAATCTTCTTTAATCTCTTTTAGCAGTGTTTTATAGTTTTCAATATATAAGTCTTTCATGTCACTGGTTAGATTTATTCCTAGATATTTTGTTCTCTTAGATGCTATTATAAATGGAGTTGTTTCCCTGATTCCCCTTTCAGATTTCTCATTGCTGGTGTACAGAAACCCAACTCATTTTTGTTTCTTGTCTTTGTACCCTACAACTTTACTAAATTCCTCTTTTAGCTCTGGAAGTTTTCTTGTGAATGCTGGAATTTTCTATATACAGAATCATATCATTTACAAATAGAGATGATTTTACTTCTTCTTTTCTAGGATGGATACCTTTTATTTCTCTTTCTTGTCTTATTGCTCTGGCTAGGACTTCTAATACAATATTGAATAGAAATGGCGAGAGGGCATTGTTGTCTTCTTCCTGATTCCAAGGGAAAAGCTCTGTCTTTCTCCACTAAGTATAACACTGACTATTGTCTTTTTATATATACTCTGGATCATTGGTGGTATAGTGGGTAAGGCATTTGGATGCTAACCACAAGGTCAGTGATTCAAACCGACCAGCTGCTCTGTAGGAGGAAGATGAGGCAATCTACTTCTGTGAAGAGGTACAGCCTTGGAACCCCAATGGGGTTCACTATGAGTCAGAATCAACTTGATGGCAGTGGATTTGGTGAATCATATTGAGGAATTTCCCTTCTATTCCAATTTTCCTTAGGGTTTTCATTAAGAGAGGGTGCTGCATTTTATCAGATGCTTTTTCTGCATTCATAGAGATGATCATGTGGTTCTTTTCCATTGTTCTATTGATATGGTGTATTATATTTATTGATTTTATAATGTTGAATCATCCCTGCATTCCTGGAATAAATAACACTTTGTCATGGTGTACAACTCTTCTAATATGCTGTTTGCTAGTATGTTGTTGAAGATTTTTGCATCTGTATTCATAAGAGATATTGGCCCTGTAGTTTTTTTTTTTTTTTCTGTGATGCCTTTGTCAGGTTTGGGTATGAGGACTGTGTTTGCTTCTTAGAATGAGTTAGGAAGTGTTCCTTCCTTTTCCATCTTTTGGAAGATTTTAAAGTGTATTGGTGTCAGGTGTTCTCTAAATGACCAGGTAACCTTTTAAATACTTTAAAAAAAAAAAAAAAAAAGAAGAAGAGATTTTGAGATCCTGAGAGGAAAAAATGCTGTAAAAAAATCAAAGTCATATCTCCAGAAAGAAGTCGGGCTTTTTGAATGGCTGGTGCCACCACATGCTTCAGGCAGTTTCATACTTAGCATAAATTTGTAGTCACTTCTCATATTCCCTTTGTTTTGATTAGTTAAACATTAATGCACGGTAGCTTGACAACATTCAGTTGTACATGCTTGAGGAAGTGAGAGTGGCCGGGAGGGAAGAAGCCCTCCAGACAGCCACTCTTCATTTTCAGTATTATTTTCAACATGAAGTTTCTCAAGCACAAGAATCAAAGATGAACTTAAAGAATACTTCCAGAACCACGACCTTGATTTCCTGAAGACGGCCATTTCGGAGCTAGCTGGAAAGGAAGTCTGAGCATGCGCAAATTAGCAAACGCCATGCTCATCATTTCTTTCCCAGGTCACTTCAGCCCTGCTGCTTTATCTGCGCAGATGTGCTGTGGGCCTTGCAGACAGCATCTGTTTGTTCTATTTATGGAAAAAGAAGCATGTATTTGTGAGCCCAGCATGAGCACAACTTTCTTGGTGGATCTTTTATTTAATTTTTTAAAAATTGTATTCTAGAACAAAGAATTTTGGAATATTCAGGGATTCTAGATGCCATCTCGTTCTCTCCTCTATTCATTCCTTACCTCCCACTCCCACTCCTTCCCAGATTTTACAGAATTAAAGTCAGGCCTGGATAGGAGTGATTTACACGGCACGTAAGTATTCACTCATTCAACATTTATTTGTTCATTAACCAGATATTTGTTGAAGACCTACTACATTTCAGGTACTGTGCAACATTCTAGGACATTGTCAAACCATCAAGCCATCAAGTAGATTTTGACTCCCAGCAACTCAATAGGACAGAGCAGAACTGCCCCATAGGATTTCCAAGGCTGTAATCTTTATGGAAGCAGACTGTCACATCTTTCTCCCACAGAGCAGCTGGTAGTTTTGAACTGTTGAACTTCCAGTAGCAACTGTTAGGACAGTGGTGAGGAAAAATGCCAGTGTTCTAGCCCTGTGTATTTTACAGTCTACTGGGAGAAATAAACATTGTAGAAGTGTTGTTTGCCGTGGAGGCAATTCCTACTTCTAGCGACCCTATAGGGTAGAGTAGAACTGCTCGACAGGGTTTCCTAGGCTAAAATCTTCATGGGAGCAGATGGCCAGGCCTTTTTTCCTGTGCAGCTGCTGGTGGGATCAAATTGCTGACCAGCCCAGCACTTAACGATTGTGCCACCAAGGCTCCTATTAATAAAAATACATACACAAATATAAACTTCACCTGTAACAAGTGCTACATGTTATGGTAAGAACCTGAAATAGGCAGATTTGAGCTGGTCACAGAGGTAGTCCTTGAGGAAATGATTGCTTGAGCAGAGATTTGCAGGATGAGTAGGATTTAACAAGGCATGTAAAGGAGACAAGCGTCTTCCCATCAGAAGAAACAGCATGGAAATACTGTGGTAGATGGAGCAGGAGAGGGTGAGAAACGGAAAGAAAGTCAGTGGGCCTGGAGGGAAGAGTGAAGAGGAGCAGGAATGAGACAAGGCTGAGAAGTGAGTGTCTCCAGACGCTGCAGCACCTTCTGGCTCTTTTTGAAGCTTTGTCCTGGGTGTAACAGGAAGCCCATGGGGTGAACCAATGGGAGGAGGAAGACTATTTTGGGGGATATTGTAGTCCAGGCAAGAGATAATGGAAACTTGTTCTAGAATAGTGGTTGGTACAAGAGATGGAAAAGAATAGGTATATTCAAGAGGTATTAGAATGGAAAACGACATTCTACTGAGGGTATAAGTAGGCCAAGGATGACTCCTAGTTTCCTGGCAGGAAAAATGGATGAATGCTGGCATCATTCACTGAGACAAGAAATGCTAGAAGGGGCAAAGACAAGATGATGATAATACATTATTTTAGAAAGTGTTGAAGTGAGATGTTTAATTAAGGATTGACTATATGCATCTGGAAGGAGCTCCGGTGGTACATTGGTTAAAGTGCTTGGCCGCTAACCAAAAGGTCATCAGTTCTAACCCATCAGCCATTCTGCATGAGAAGGATATAGCAGTCTGCTGCTGTTAAGATTTACAGCCTTGGAAACCCTGTGGGGCAGTTCTAGTCTGTTCTATAGAGTTGGTATGAGTTGGAATCAACTCAGTGACAATGGGTTCATATAGGTCTGGCCTTCAAAGACACAGTGTGGGCTAGAGATAAAATACTTGCATATAGTTGCATACAGTTTTGATAGCTGTCATGATTTACTTCTCTTGAGCATCTTTCTAGAACCACATGTCTGTTAGTAGTGATAAGCTAAACAGTCATGGACACAAGGCCATTTGAACGGTTGAACAATTATTCTGTATACAAGAACTTGATGATCTAATGAGAGGCAGGTTCAGATCTGATGTGGATGAACTATGGAGCTGTATGAGTTGGAGGGTATAAAAATGTGCCTGTGTACCAAGTATTTTCCTTCTTCCTCTTGACTTGCCTAAAATTACAGGCAATTATGTTATACTATTTTTGTTTTGTTTGGCTCTCACTTTATAAATAAAAGAAACAATGATAGAATTTTAGTGTTTGAAGAGAATGTAAATATTGTTAACCTTCAGACTTCTCACTCAAAATGAGAGTGTGGTTTACAAGATCTCTAGACATATAGCCTTGGCATGAACACTTTCATGATGGGGAATTCAATATTTGAGAAGACAGTAGATCTTATTGTTGTTATTCTCCAAATATCCTTCCCTACATTGGGTTTTCCCATTCAGGATAGCACAGAACAGGTCTCCTTTCTCTTCCCCATTGCAGACTATTCTCTAGTTTTAACCTGTAAGCCATTGTTATTCTCAGCTAAGCCGACACAGAGGCCTTTTATTTAGACTCGACAGTCATTGAAGTGATTGGATTTCTTGACACACATATTCCCACTGTTGAAGTATGTATTATTATTCCATAAAGAGATGAGGAAACCATCTTCATGCCCAAGTGACTTCCTCAGTGGTACATCTCTATAATAAATAGCAGAACTTGGATTTTAATCTAGGTATTCTGTCTCCTACTTTGAAATCTTACCCAAGTTGCTGCAAAACTTAGATTAGGGCTTTGTGCTGACTTGGAAGGGAACACATTAGTAGGGACCAGTTAGCTATCAGCTGACCGAACTGAGGCAAAAGTTTACTTCCTGCCCCGTCTGAGCTGAATGATGCCTGGCAACTTAACTTGTTCAACGAATGTTTATAACAAAAAATTACAGATGTTCATATTGATTTTAATTTTGAACACCTGGAGGTGGAGTGTGAACTCTCAACTTCTCTTCTTTCTCTCCAGGTGACTTCAGCCCCCTGAACTCAACTATCTGCGCAAGTAGGCACTTGAGTTTGTTACCTTGCTTGGAAGGAATGGGATAGAACATTGATCTGAAACATGATTTTATGCCTTGTTAGTTAAATAAATATTTAAGCATGTTTCTCAACTATATTTATATGTGTATGTGTACACACACACATACACACACATAGACATGTGCATGCTTGTCCCTGGGAGGCACAAATAGTTAAGTGCTTGACAGCTGGAAGGTTAGTGTTTCGAGCCCACTCAGAAGCACCTTGGAAGACAGGCTTGGCAATCTGCTTCTGAAAGGTCTCTGCCTTGAAAACGCTATGAAGCAGTTCTACTCTGCACACTTGGGGTTGCCATGAGTCACACTCAACTCGATAGCAAATAACAACAGCAACATACAGTTATTTAGATATACGTGTATATCTGTGACTATAACAGAATGCTACCTATATTTTTAAATATATGAAATATAAATTTTAAAGGATATTGAAACTTTAAATCAAAGTTCTAATATTTCTTTGTTCACTCCAACAAATTGCTTGTCTTCTTGGTTCATCTTGACGGCTCCTGCTGGAGGGACTGCTGAAATGGAGTAGAGGAATGGTGGAAAGAAAGAGTGCAGCGTGATAGGTCGTGGCTGGTTGTATACAACCATGGGGAAATGTATAGAAACAATTTAGATGTGCTTTCTTCTCTGTGGCCAATATCAGCTGTTCCAAGGCTCACACACTGTTAAGACTTCTCTGGTGGTTCACAGTGAGTGAAGGGCTCATTGCTTTGGCCTGAATTGTTTGTCCTTGGTTTTAATTGCCACTTGTGTCCTGAGCTATGTGGTAATAGCACTAATAGCTAACATTTGTTGACTGCTTACTATGTGCCACTGTGCTAAGAGATTTACGCACATTACCTCATTGTCCTCATTACAACCCTGCGAAGTACTGTTAAGTACTGTTATCCTCATTTTATGAATAGGAAAACTGAGGTGTAGAAAGCTGTCACTTGCCCATGGGTGTAAGGTTAGTTATGGGTGTATTTGATTTGAACCCAAATCTTTTCTTCACCAGGTCATTCATACTTTGCACTATGTTGTACAGCAGTAGGATTTGTGTTTGGATTATTATTGTGACCTACTGTTGTGACCAGCCCAGCACTTAACTATTGTGCCACCAAGGCTCCTATTAATAAAAATACACACACAAATATACAACTTCATCTGTGACAAGTGCTACATGTTATGGTAAGAGCCTGAAATAGGCATATTTGAGCTGGTCACAGAGGTAGTCCTTGAGGAAATGGTCCTTTGATTTCCATCATTAGGAGTGACTCAAATGGGACGACTCACTAGCTGCCCTGACCAAAAGGTTAGACTTGTATTAGGTGTGACTAAATGAGAGCCAGGTCTATAGAAGCACAAACATACCAATGCACATAAAATGCACTTCTGCAGCAAAATCTGAGTACGTCTATATTTCTAGGTAATTTGACTCCCTCTATAATCTCGGAAGGAAGGTTGGGCAATCCTACTTCCGTAGTGATACTGCCTCGGAAACCCAAGGAGGGGTCGCTATGAGTCGGGGCCAACTCGATGGCAAATAACAAAAACAACATCATAACCTATAGGCCTAGATAAAAATGCATCCTGATTACTTTCCTGGATGATACCACTGGAAGCTCAGTGGTTGTTTTAAAGCAACTGAGTTTCATTGAAATGTGTATACTGTTCAGCTATTACATTGTTAAAGTTGACTCTTTAACTGTTTGAGTATATATAATAGAGAACTCTCAAGAGTTCTCATTATCTGTCTGAGTGCTTCAGCCTGGTGGATTCAGACAGATGGAGGTTCAAATCCTGGCTCCCCTATCTATCAGCTATGAGAACACTGACATATTATCTAAGATCTTTAAGCCTTAATTTCTTCATTTAAAAAATGAAAAGTGTTGTTGGTAGGATTAAATTCCATACCATATGTAGAGTGCTTTGTGCATAGTAAGTACTCAAAACCTGGAAGAAGGTATTGATTCTGCTTCCCTGACAAGAGGCACTATGGCATGAGTGTATGTCTTTGGCTGAGTTGATTACATCCTATGGATCTATTTGAAAACAAGAAGGATTTTCTTCTTCATCTTTTCCATAACTTGATGCCACAGAGAAAGGAATCTGTCTCTACAGAAGAGGAGCAGGGACTGGAGACACTGGAAGTTTATGGGCTGGAGGAGGCTGGCCTCAAGAAGAAAAGAATTCTGGTGATCAGTGACACCTCCTGAGGGGGTCCAGATGTAGGCCAGATGCTGTGAATCTGTAGACACGTGAAACCCAATGACAAAGTCATGAAAGCCATGACTTTCATCCGTGTGGGCATGAAGGATATTGACTCATCTCACTCAGAGCTTATTAAAAGTGACTTCAGGCTCTGAGAACATGGGTGTAGGAGGCAGGGATTCAAGGGGTGGTCTTGACAATCTTCCCAATTGAGCAAAAGAGTTTCTGTAGATGACAGCCCTGCTCCCATGATGGATGCTTGTTTCACATGCCCTACTGCTTGCCACACCCAGAAGGGTGTTCAGCAGAAACATACTGAAAATTCTCAACGAGTAGGGAATAGAGGTTTCTGCCTATGCAAAAATCCTCTCTTGTGACTTTATCTAGTGTAATCAAAGTTGGTTTTGATGTGTGCATTCTTCAGTGTTCCCTTACCGTCAGCCTGCACAGAACATTTTCTAGCTAGAATTGCACCACACTGACTCATTCTTCCTCTCCATGTTTTGATAAGCATGTTTTATTCTAAATTTAAAAGGAGGCCGAAAGTTTTCTTATTTATAGTTTGCATGAGTTTGCATGAGTAGAGGCACATTAGAATAAGTTTTTTTTTTTTTTGTTTGTTTGTTTTTAAGATAAGAACTGAATGCAAGAGCTGAACCGTGGACACAGGAAACAAAACGCATTAGTTGTCTCTGCTTTACCTTCAGTTTCACCCTTTTCTTCCCTAGTCAGTTCTCTGCGCTGAAGTTGGAGTGATTTCTACCTTCAAAATGATTAGTTTCTGTTGCTGCCAAAACGAATGACTTCATGCTTAGCAGCTTAAAATAATGCAAATGTATTCTTTTACAGTTCTGTACATCAGAAGTCTGATACCAGACTCATTGGATTGAAACCCAGGCATTGGCTGGACTGCATTCTTTCCTGGAGGCTCTAGGACAGAATTTGTTTCCTTGACTTTTCTAGCGTCTAAAAGCTGCCCATATTTCTTGGCTTCATCTTCAAAGCCAGCAATGTTGCGCCTCTGTGACCATTATTCTATAGGCCCATCTCCCTCTGACCAGAGGTGGTGAAGGGTCTCTGTTGTTAAGGCTCTACGTGGTTAGATGGGACTCACCAACACAATCCATGACAATACCCCTGTCTCAAGGTTCTTAACTTAACCATGTTTGCAAAGTTGCTTTCACCAAGTGAGGTAACATATTCACAGGTTCTATGGGTTAGGATGTGGACGTCTTTGGAAGAGCGCATTATTCTGTGGAATACACCAACCATTCTGCTCCAAGCACGTCACCTCTCCCTTGGACATCTGCAGCAGCTTCCTCAACACTTTCTCTTTTCCCACCCGGTTCTGCCACCTTCACCTTTTCCTATCCCCAAACCTTCCATCCTTGGTTAGCAGCCAAGCACTTAACTGTTTGCACTACCCAGGGACTCCAAACTGGTACCTAGTAGGCATTCAATAACTGATTTAGAATGAATGAAGGAAGGACATTTGCCAGATTTTTTCTGAAGTTAATATAGTCAACCCTTCACTCCATATTCTTTCAGGAAGTATTTATTGGGTATCAGGTATTGTAAAATACACTTAAACTTTGATGGTTAAGATCTGAAGCCAAATGGAAGTGTAGGAAATGCCATGGCCTTGACTGGATCTTGTTTGGAAAGAATTGGGACAGTATTGGCTATCAGTTTTGCTCTGAAAGCTGATAGGAAACCCTTCACAATTCTATAAAATGCAGGTCAACAATGCCTTACACACAATTATGAAGCATAAAAGCACTGAACTGCAAAACTAAACCATAAGTTTAGTGACACAATTCATTTGAAAGAAGAACTGGATCATCAACTGAACTGAAGTGAGGTTAATCATAGTCTGCATTTACCTTACTCATTTGATGTGAATATTCATTCATCTGCTGTGGAAATACAGATGTGTTTGATTATGTGTGTTGCTGCCTCAGATCCTGCTTGTAGTGCTACACAGTAGAAGTCTTTGCACCTGTGGTGTTTCTTACTTCACCAAATACCTCCCACTTTCTGCTTTTGGAGCATACAATAGGATTACACTTTCTAAGCCTCTTTGGGGGTGGTGGGACCACATGATTAGTTCTGGGTGATGAGTTGGGAGCAGAAATAAAACCTTCACAAAATTTCATTATAAAGTTATGAGTGTCTATTAAAGACAAAATTTAAATAAAAGAAAAATATTCTTTCCCAATCTCTCCATCTAAGAGTGTTATATTTCCCCATAGTCATTTTTTCCCTTTAAAAGTCCTCCCTCCTCTCAGAACTATAATCACAACAATAAGTACAATTTTGTATTTTGATTTTTTAACTTAATATTATATTCATTCCCCATGTCATTAAATTGGCTTTTTCAACACTTTAACATTTTACTTTTTTTAATGTTTATTTTTTTTTAACATTTTAAATGCTGCATGATAGTAAATGCCTTTAGTAAATTTTTGTTGTTTGTTAAATGAATAAATGAAATAAGTGTCATCACTGAACCATTTTTGCACTGTCGGGAATTTGTCATTTAAAATTTTTTATCTACTCTCTATATATACATGCAAACATTCATGCACATAAACCCCTTTTCTGTATTTGAATTATATTCTTTGAATAGATTCTCAGGAGTGGGTCATTGGAGTTGGTTTTAAGACTTTAGTGCATATCATCAAGTTGCTTTTTAGAAGGCAGCAATCCTGGTTTTGGAGATGGAGGGTTGGAGTGTGTTCTCACTGTCCTCTTGTTAGCAGAATTACCATCTGCTCCATGTCTGGCTCTTCCATTCACCTTTAGTCACATCCTTTTGGGCCTGTTCTTATCCCTAATGCTTACTCTTTCCCTGTGTTATTGAGGTATAATTGACATACAATAAACTTCACATATTTAAAGTATAATTTAAAGTACAGTTTGATGAGTTTTATTTCCTTAAAACCATCACCACAACCGAAACAGTAAATCTCCATCATCGCCCAAATTTCCTCATGCTTCTTTTCACCCTTTCCTCCCTCAACCTCTGGGAACCACTGATCTGCTTTCTGTCACTGTAGATTGGTTTACATCTTCTACACTTTTGTATAAATGGAATCATAAAATATGCATTTGCTTGTTTGGCATCCTTCACTCATAATGGTGATTTTGAGATTTATTCATGTTTTTGCTTGAATCAATAGTTTGTTCCTTTTTATTGGTGAATAGTATTCCATTTTCTGGATATAGTGCATTTTGTTTATCCATTCACTTTTGGCATTAGGATTGTTTTCAGCCTATTCTGGGGGTATCATATATAAAGTTACTATGAACATTTTTGTATATATCTTTGTGTGAGCCTATACTTCCCTTCCTCTTAAATGAGTATCTAAAAATGGAATAATAGCCTAGAAGCGGAAGGACTAAGTGTCATAGTTGGTGTATGTTTGACTTTTTCAGAAATTGCCAAACCGTTTTCCAAATTGTATTTTTATATTTCCACAATTTTATGCTCCCAGCAAAGGGGTATGAGAGTTCCTGGTACTCCACATCCTTGATAACTCTTGCTATGGCAAGTCTTTTTAGATTTTAGCCATTCTAGTCTTGTGTTGTGGCTATCTCCTTGTGGTTTTGATTTGCATTTCTTAATGACTAATGATGTTGAACATCTTTTCATGTGCTTGTTTGTCATCTGCATTTGTTTTTTGATGAAGTATCTGTTTAAATATTTGTGATTTTTTAAAATTGTGTTATTTATTTTCTTAAGTTTTGGAAATTCTTCATTTATTTTGAATACGAGTTCTTTGTCAGATATATAATTTGCCAATATTTTCTCTAGTCTGTGGCTTGCATTTTCTTTTTCTTAACAGTGATTGCTGAAGAGCAAAAGCTTTTAATTTTGATGAAGTCCAAGTTCTCTCTCTCTCTCTTTTTTTAACTGTTCATACCTTTTACAGTCTATTTAATGAATCCTTTCCTAGTCCAAGATCACTAAGATTATCACCTAGAATTTATTCCTGACATCTTATAGTTTTAGATTTTATGATATATATTAAGTTAATTTTTATACATAGTAAGAAAAGGATCAATTTTTTTCAGCACTATTTATTGAAAATATTATTTTCCCATTGATTTGCCTTGGAATTTTTGTTGTAAATCAATTAACAATATATGTGAGGGTCTGTTTCTAGAGTTTCTATTTGATTTCACTGATCTATGCCTTCATCTCTGTGCCAATACCTCACTCCCTGGTTATAGTAAGTTTATAATGAGTCTTGAAATTTGCAGCTGAAATCCTACAAGTTAATTCTTTTTCAAAATTATTTTGGCTATTTTACTGCCTTTAATATTCCATATAAATACTAGAATCAGTTTGTCAATTTCTCTTAAAAAAATGTCCTGCTGAGATTTTTATTAAAATCATGCATTTGACTGCTAATCAGAAGGCTGGTGGTTCAAACCCACCAGCCACTCCTCAGAAGGAAGACTGGGCCATCTACCTCCAGAGTGATACCACCTTGGAAACCCGAGGAGGGGTTGCTATGAATGGAATCTGACTCGAAGGCAGTGAGTTTTTTTTTTTTTTTTTTTAAATATATAGATTGACTTTGGGAAAAGTGGCATCTTAACATTATTGATTCTTCTTATCCATGGATATGGTACATCTCTCCATTTATTTAGATTTTCATCAGTTTTTCTCAAAATTTCTCTAGGTGTCTACATACAGGCTTGCCCATATTTTGCTATATTTATCCCTAAATATTTCCTATTTTCTGAAATGAAAAAAATCTTTAAAATTATACTTTAACAAATTTTAATTTACATGTTTATTGCTAGAATGTGGATTTTTATATAGTAGCCTTGTCTTGTACAACTCACTTATTCTTTCCAGCTTTTTGGTAGATTTCTTATTTTTTTTTTTATTACTTTTTTTAACATAGACAAATATGTTAGCTATGTGAATAGATATTATACTTATTCCTTTCAATAAACATGACTTTGCTTTGTTTTCTTGCCTATTGCACTGGCTATGACCTCCAATCAGTGTTAAATGTAAGAAAGCAAAGATTTTCACCTTGCTCCTGATCACAGAGGGAAAGCTGTCACCATGAAGCATGATGTTAGCTGTGTGCTTTTTTTGGTAGATGATTTTTATCAAGTTACATTTAGTGCTGTAAGGGCTCCCTAAACACTGCTTTAGTTACGTAACATATGACATTTGCCTTTTCATTCAGTTAACAGTATTTTCTAACTTACTTTGTGTCCTAACTCTGGTCCTTACTTTTATAGGTCTTCCAGGATCTGCCATTCTTCCCCATCTTTCTCTAGGTATTGAATTTGGATTTTCTGCCCAGATTTTGACTTGGATTATCTTTCTGACCTTTTACCTCTGATCAGCTCAGCTGAGAGCTCCATGGCTGAGTTCTGGATCCAGAATCTCAGAATCCTTCAGCAAGCCCTGGCTCCTGCACTGTGAAGGGTATTCAGACAAATATCCTTTACAAAATATCTTTAATATTTTCAAAACAGAAACCTCTTTTGATCTTTATTTCCTTTATTAGTAATAAGGTTAAAATTTTCTCAAACATATACTACTCATGTTTCCCTTTCATGAGTAGACACCATAAATTTTCTTTCTTTTTTTTTTTTTTTGTTGGTCTCTGTTCAGAAGCCTCACATTGAAAACTTTAGTTCCTACTGTAGTTTGGGTAGATCAATGGGAAAACTGGTCATCCCACAAGCCCAATGCTCTTTCTGTAACAACCAGGTATATTCTTTCTGTTGAAGGACTTTTCTGCCCTGAAGTTTTTTAGAGATGTTTTTGCTTTAGTTGAAACAGTCAATGCTAGAAAAAGAAAAAAAAAAAAAAAATCAATGATTAATTTTTCTCCTCGTCATCTTACAATTCAAGATCAGTTGAAATTATATCATATAATTTGTTAAGAAGAGAGTGATCAATAAAGGATATACAGTAAAACTTGTGAAAGCTAGAACCTGTGTAAAGCAAAAACTTATTAGAGAAGGAAAATGCAAATATTTTCCACTGAAGCAAGTGGTCAAAAAGAGGCAAGACTGCACCCTGTCAAAGGGGAAAAACTCATGAGACCCGGAAAAACAAGGCAGTTGCATGGAGTTCTGGCTTGTACAGTTTTCATTGTATTATGAAGGTCTTTTGGGAAGAACTGTTCATGATAGATGAAATAAGAAACAACTGAGAACATTACTAACTTTAGTTTCACAGTTCAAACACTGATTTAAATTTCATCTGAGGGATTTTAGTGGATTTATTGGTGTGGAACAAATCATTGCCCAAAGCTGATTGTGCTATATATATAAACATGATCATTATTGTAATGACTGTTTTTAACTTATTATCATATTTTCATTGTGTCACTAACTTCTTTTTTTTTTTGCTACAAAATGATACAGACCCCTAGAATATTCCAAATATATTTATAACACACAATTAACAATCTCTTTAGAAAGCCTTGGAAATCACATTTCCCCTTTTAACATATCTAAAAATTGGAATCACTCTCTGAGAGAACAATTAGGGTAATGCAATCTATCCAGCTTGCATGCTGACTTCATATCAATATCAAGATTTGATAACTGGAATTTCCTCCAACTCCACAACTGAGCATGGTTTCTTAATGATTCCTTGTGTTCATCAGTATTTTAGGTTTTTTTTTTTTTTTTCCTGGGACTGGAGGGAGGGCAAGGTGTAAATACTTAACACCTTTCTTGCCCTTCCAGTTGAAGGGTTAGACCCAGCAGTAAGAAAGATGGAGATCAGTGGATTGTGTCAGCTTTATTGCTGACAAAGTATATTGGAGCATGTGACATTCATTTCTTGGCTAAAGGAGTTTGCTAATATGTCAACTCTGAATTGACAGCCTTTACATCCAACCATCCCTTGAGTCTCTGGCGTAGCAGGAACAATGCAGATAAACAATCCAGGTCTTTCTGTAAATCAGAAGAGAGTAGAAAGGGACCAAGGAAAGCATGCCTCATTTCTTCTCCCAACTCAACAAGCTAGTCATTCATTCTCCTTGTGAGGTGGAGAGAGAAGAGAGGAAAGGATCAAACTTAATCCCTGGGACATGGTAACACCAACAGTGAAGAGACCAAGTGTTTCCCCTAACAACAATGCATGGTTACCTTTGGAGACTCAGTTTATGGGCCACAGTTATAACATGTAAGACTTTTCCGTCCAAAGTCTTGCTCTTTGAAAGGAAGTAGTAAAGTTGGTGTTCACTGGAAAATTAGCAGGCCTGCATTTCAGTACCAGAGCAGGTGGATTTTTAATCTCTATAGCCTATTTCCTTATTTATGAAATGGGAATAGTTGCCCATCTTACCTGATTGATGTGAAAATTGAGTGAGATAATACATATGAAAGTGCTTTGTAAAAAGGTAATTTGCTATTCTTAAATCTGTTTCCAGTAGCCAGTCATAGCTAAATGATAAAAATCTGCTTGGAGAACGTAATAGTAATACCCTTTATGTATGCCTGCTTAGGTCAGGCCCCTGTGCTAGGTATCTGACATATATTCTTTCCATATTCTGTCAATATATATTCTCTTCATGTTTTTAATATATTCCCTATGAAAATTACAATAACTGCAAAGATATTCTCAGTTTACAACCTGAGAAAATGACTGACTTTCCTCTCAAATAAATGTAAGTTTTTCACTTTAACTCACTGTAAAATTTTGCAAAAGTTCCTTGCTTTTGTTTATTGGAAGAGGATGTCATAACAACTGTAGACCTCCGACAAAAGAGAAAAGAGGGGCAGAACCTTCCTTTACCTCTTATCACTAAGCACCAGCACCAGCTTCCGTAGAGTCAACTTTGACTCCTACCAACCCCTGTGCGTCAGAGGAGAACTGTGCTCCACAGTAGTTCCAGTGGCTGACTCTTCAGAAGTAGGTCACTAGGCTCTCTTCTGAGGTGCTCCCGGGTGGATGGGACCCTCCAGCCTTTCAGTTAGCAGCCAAGGGCATGAACTACTTGTAGCACCCAAGGACTGCTCCTCACTCAAGTGACAGTGTATGGTGTAGGAAGTGCGCTCAAGGAGTGGAGGAAGTGTGCAGGCTGGAGGGAAAGTTGTTTGGTTCTAGGTGTTAGCATATGTTCAGAAATTGCAAAGAAATTGCTCTCCCATCTAGCTCTTTTGTCCCTCCCCTCCTCTCAATTTGCTTGAGTGATGGTCTTGGTGCTATTATAAGGAAGGCAAGAGAAAGGGCTGAATCTTGTGCTGCACCCAGCTTCCTTCTGCTCTCACGTGTGTCTTCTTTTCTGGGTTTTGACCCCCTCATCCTTGCCCTCCTTTCGTCCCAAGACTTGGGCCAGCTTGTTAAAATGCGCAGAAAGGCACGGCTACCTCTTCCTTCTCCCTTGTGCTTGGAGCACTAACCCCAGTAGTTGGGCTCTGCTCTGCTCTGGCTTTACTCTGCCTCATTAAGGGGTCTCTATGGATTAATTCTCAAGAGATCGAATCTAGTTACTTTACTGTGGCAAAGTGAAATTAGGATAAAGCAACAAGGAGCCAGATTAATGTGACCCCAGGAAATAATCCATAAAAAACTTATGAGGCCTTTAGCAGGCTGTAAATTGGATTTCTGACAGAGTGAGGGTAGGGGGAAGAAGCATGTTAAAAACAATCAGTTCATAATGAATAGGGCTAATATTTTAACACTTCACAATAGAAGAAAACACTGGAGTAAATAACTCTGAAAACCCAATGGTAATATTTTCTAACATGTGTAAATAATTGAAATTGTGATTATAATCCTAACTGAATTTTTCTTGCTTTATGTCTGCTGGGAAGTGTATTGTTCATGAAGTATCACAAGACTCTAAATCAAAAGAACAAAGGAGAAGGTAAAGGTAGAAGGGAGAGTTGGAAAAGAAAAATATCTTGTCTGGGGAAATCAGTTGTTTACAGGCAGGAGAGCCAGTGGTTGGGTGTCTTTTTAGAAGCGGTTGTGTTCTTTCAAAGATGTATCCATTTACAGGCCATGGCAGTTGTTGTTGTTGTTATGTGCCATCGAGTCGGCCCCGACTCATAGCGACCCCTCCTTGGGTTTCCGAGGCAGTATCACTACGGAAGTAGGATT
>NW_006921760.1:4854394-4855291 GCF_000298275.1 Orycteropus afer afer
ATTGTAAATTTTGGTCAATGACATGAGACAAAGTATATGTGAACTGCTGTATGAAAAGTGAATTTACTCTGTAAATCTTCACCCAAGTCCTAAAAAAAAAAAAAAAATAGTATCTGTTGATGACAGAATATTGTCCCATAGAGAGCTGGAGGGTGAGTTCCACTGGTTGGAAGGCACTCAAAAGACACAGTAGGCACAACTATGGGCTCAAGAATACCAAGATTGTGAGGGTAAGAGGCAGGCCCAGGCAATTCTCTGGTCTGTTGTGCATGGGTTCACCATGAGTCAGAGCTCACTTGATGTCAATTTAACAATAACAAAGCATTTACAGCAGGACTACTGGGGGAGATGGTGTCTACTCATGTTTTCAAATTTGAGCTCACATCTGAAATAAAGGCTTGTTTTCTCATGAAATTCAACTGAGCTTGTACATTTTTATGGAGAAAGGGATTACATATTTGAAATTTAGGTTTCAATTCTAATTGGGAATGGGGAAAAAAAAAAAACCCATAGAAAACTGTATCTATCCCTAATTCACTGATTCCCATTCACAGCTCTTCAGTGACTTCTGTCAAAATCTCTGTACACACAGATTAGAATAATCACTTAGGCCTGTGAGGAAGCATTTTGAATTGGACTTTAAGGAAATGACAGGGAAAAAATTACTTCACCAGTAACCTGAGATGTTCCAAGCATTTCTTTCCTACATTTGGTTTAAAATAACTGATGGAGAGATGTTGTTGTTGTTATGTGCCGTCGAGTCAGACCCGACTCATAGCAACCCCTCCTTGGGTTTCCGAGACAGTATCACTACGGAAGTAGATTGCCCCATCTTCCTTCCGAGGAGTGGCTGGTGGGTTTGAACCGCCAGCCTTCTGGTTAGCAGTCAAGTGCCTT
>NW_006921760.1:4855391-4859257 GCF_000298275.1 Orycteropus afer afer
GGCCCCGACTCATAGCGACCCCTCCTTGGGTTTCCGAGGCAGTATCACTACGGAAGTAGGATTGCCCAACCTTCCTTCCGAGGAGTGGCTGGTGTCCGAGGAGTGGCTGGTGGGTTTGAACCGCCAGCCTTCTGGTTAGCAGTCAAGTGCTTTAGCCACTATGCTACCAGTTGTAGTCGAGTCTAAAAAGGCAAATAAGCAACTCATTAGGTCTGTACAACAGTGTTTGTCTGAAATAAGGAAACCGACAGCTGAAAAAGGAAAAATGGTTTGAATGCGGACGAAGAACCAAGCTTCTCTCTTTCTTTCTCCCCTTCCCTCTTCTCTCTCCCTCTGTCTCCTTATTTATTTATTTAAGGAGGGATACTGTTGTAGTTAGTTGCAGGTGTCCCCATGTAGTAGAGTAGAACTGCTCTGTAGGGTTTTCAAGGTGAACTTTCTGAAGCAGATCACCAGGCTTAGCTTCTGAGGCGCCCCAGGTGGGCTTGAACCACCAACCTTACACTGAGTATTATCAGCTCACATTAGAGTCATCCATGTTGTTTTGAAGGTTCAGACTCCATTAGAGAAATGGCAAATATTCCAGCCATTGGACATGTTCTATTTCATTTCTTCATATTGTATCCCTTTGTTCTGAACATGTCCTTTCTACTTCAATGCATATTCCAACTTTGCTGAATTCTTTCTTCTCCTCTCTTTTCAACTGTTCCCATGAATTTGAAGATGCAGGAGAGGAAAGAAGTTGCTGAGTCTGCTTTTCACATTTCTGATAGGATATTCCTCTTGGCTTAATTGATTAAACTTTTGCCGATAACTCCATGGGTCTGTGGCATTGCTAAATCTCCTGAAGGCAAGAACCATAAAGACCCCTTAACTCTAACATATTATCCTCCATATGTTTAGTCCACATAAACTCAATAGAACCTCAATAGTAAAATAATCTGTGTATCTATCTTAATATGTGCATGCCACCAGCCTCACATAAATCTTTCTAGATATCTCTATCTTTGGAATGGTCACAAGAATTTAGAGATCTTTCCACATTCTTCTGGGGGTGTTCAAGGTAAGCCCCACAAAATCAAATTTATAGCCAGGCTAAATCTGTGGAGACTTTTTTGAGATATTTGGGACTGTTTGATCAGCTTTGAGAAATTCCTTTTGTTCCTTTTTCTCAGACTCATTTTCCCTTTTCTCCCCTTCCTATCCAGTGATCCTCATGGAGGTTCTTGGCTGATATAGAAGAATAAAAAGGCTGGCTTCCAGAATTTTAAGAAATTCTAACTGACCTCCCAGTCACACCTGCATCATGGGAATCAGCTAGACCATGTTGTGTTTCAAGTGCAGTCAAAGAAGCACACTTTCACAAAAGTTTATGTAAAGTGAGAACTCTCATCCCTCCTACATCACCATAGTAACCACATCCTATAACAAGCAACTGCTGTTATCAGAAATGAACTTGAATAGTAATCTTTATCCCAAAATGAGGTCCTGATGGTTTCACACAAGTGATTTCATGGCCCATGTTGCTCTGGAGCTAATTAGCATTTGGAAGCTTCTATTTGGTTCAAGGTCAGCAAATTCTTGGTATCAGAGATTCAATTCACAGCTCTCCTTATCCTAACACCAGTAAATAAAATTGACACAGTAAATCTAGGGAAGGTATAGAATTTTAGCTCCATTCATCTATGCTCCAATCAAAAGGGATGTTTATAGAGGAGCTAAAGCATCTTAGATAATGATAAACCACTATCCAAGGGGGGGGGGGAGGCAAGGAGAAAAGGTGTACTTGGCAAGGCAGATGCCAGCACAGTGTCTCAGACCTAACCCAGTGCCTGCACATTTACTGATGCTCAATATGCACTTGTTGAATAATGAAATGGGGGAAGGGAGGGAGGAATTGGGATCCCATTGAAAAATGCAGCTAGGAAGAATTATGTAGAGTAATGAATGTTGTAGCATAGAGACATTGCTATCTTAAGCAATAAAGTATGAGTGCTATTGCATGCTATTTCATATGAGGAGTTGTGGTATTTTCCTACCAGGTCATTGTCATTTGGGCAAAGAGCCAGCTTGAAATCCTTTACTTGGATTCATTACAGGCTAGATCAATGAATTCTAAAGAGGCTATGAATTTTACTTGTGATTTAATTCCTAATAATTCTTCTTGGTTCAATGACATCTGGACAACATTTTAAAGAGCCCTGGTGGTGCAGTGGTTCAAGTGCTTGGCTGCTAACTGGAAGGGCGGTGGCTCAGACCCACCAGCCGCTTGGCAGGTGAAAGATGAGGCAGTTTTGGGATTTACAAGCCTTGGGAAGATGTCTCTTTGAAGACTAAGGTGTACTTAATACAAGCCTTGGTATCTTCAATAGCCTCATATATATGTGAAAGCTGGACAATGAATAAGGAAGACCAAAGAAGGTTTGATGCTTTTGAGTTGTGATGTTGGCAAAGAATACTGAAGGTACCGTGGACTGCCAGAAGAATGAACAAATCTGTCCTTGGACAAAGTGCAGCCTGAACGATCCTAGGACGTGAGAATGGCCAGACTTCGTCTCACCTATTTTGGACATGTTGTCAGAAGGGACCATTCCCTGGAGAAGGATATCATGCTTGGTGAAATGAAGGAGCGAAAAGAGGGAAGACCTTCAATGAGATGGATTGACACAGTGGCTGTAAAGATGGGCTCAGGTATAGCAAGTACTGTGAGGCTGGCTCAGGACTGGGCAGTGTTTCGTTCTGTTGTGCATGGGGTTGCTATGAGCTGGAGCTGACACAACGGCACCTAACAACAACAACACTGTGTTGTGGGGCTGTTGTGAGTCGGAACTGACTTGACAACATTTAAGGTTTTGTTCTTTTCTCATCTGTTGCTGCCATGGCTGACTTCAGGTAGGCTTAGCAAACAAATTTCAGAATAAAGCGAAGGAAGCTGTGCAGACTGTATTTCAACTCATTCTAAACAGAGGGTGGAGAAATGCAATTGTAGGAATAATATGAGTGATGAAAAATGACTTTACACAGTGCTTTCCCAAAGCACTTGGGACACTTTGAAGATACTAATTAATGCTTATTAAAGTCCTATGGGGTAGGAAGGGGGCACAGATTATTAATTTGTTTTATAGGAAAATGAAGCAAGAGAGCTTTAATAAACTCTCTTGTATCAAACAGTAATTATGTAGAAGAATAAAGTTTCAAGCCCTAAACTCCTTTTTCTCAGGCCCTTGCTCAATGAAGCACATAAAAGATTGTTCTTGAATTGCAGTCTTGAGTGCATTTGGTAAGGCTCCTACTAATCTCTCTTGCCTTCATACCTTGCTTCTCAGTGCAGGTTCTAAGCCCTTTCGCACTGTTCAGACCCTGGCCTTCAACTGCCCTCCCTCTCAGTGGATGACATTATCTCCTAGTTCTCAGAGATTCTTGCAGCCATATACGGTGAACTCTCAACTTCTTTCCCTCTGACTCAAAATTTATTTTTATCTTCACCCATTTTCTGCCCATTCTTGTCTGAGTCTCATCGCCTGTCTACCCCTGTTCTCGATTCCCTTCACTACAGCCCCCTGATAGGGGATGAGGTTTCCTGCCACCTCCTTCCCTCATTTCTTTCATCTCTCTTTTTCCCTTAGCTTTTCCTGTTAGACTAAAATCAGGATTGAAATTCTGCATCCCTCTCACCACATTTCCGTGGCCCTGTGTTTCTTTCACGTGACTTCCCTATCTCTGTCTCTCCCTGCGATTGCTAAATTTCTGGGAAGAGCAGCCTGTGCTCTGCTCTTACAGACGTTTTGTGAGGTCATTTGGACTGCTCTCGTATTCTCTGAGAAGCACAAGAGTCCTGCAACCCTACTGCTTGGGCTCAGTCCCAA
>NW_006921760.1:4866448-4879063 GCF_000298275.1 Orycteropus afer afer
GGGAGGTGTTCTTATTGAGGGGAGAGAGAAGAAAGAGCAAAGTTAAGAACAGGTATTGGTGGTAGTTCTTTGGGTAACAAATACGGCACCAGTATGTTAAAAACCTGTATCTGTCTGACAATTTTTCATACTTTAGTGGCTTGGGTGTTGCTGTGATTCTGGAAGCTCTGAGACTGGTTTCTAAACCTCAAGAGGTCACCCATAATGGGCCGGTTTCTACAGAGCTTCCAGACTAAGACCAGGAAGAAAGTCTTGGCAATCTGTTTCTGAAAACTAACCAATGAAAACCCTATGAATCACAACATAACATTGTATGGTAGCATGCTGGAAGTTGAGTGTCCTTGGTTGGAAGGCAACAATAGACTCAAGCATATTGGTGACCATGAAGATGACATGGGATGGGGAAAATTTTATTCTGTTGTGGGCTCCCTGTGAGTCAGCACTGGCTTGATGGCCACTAACAACAACAACGATGATAAAAAAGGATATTTGATGACACTTTTAACAACAATCTGTCGAGCTAAAGATACCAAGAAACAAAACAGAATAAAAGCAGGTCTTAATCTTCAACTAATGAGCTCTATTGGTATAGTGGATAAAACATTTGGCTGCTAACCAGCAAGTAGTTCAAGCCCACCAGCAGCTCCATGGAAGGAAGATGAGGCAATGTATTTCCGTAAAATTTACAGCCTCTGAAACCCACTGGGGGTTGCTATGAGTTGGAGTCGACTCAATGGAAGTGAGTTAATCTTCAACTAAGGAGTCTTGGTGGTACAATGATTAAGCAATCAGCTACTAACTGAAAGGTCAGCAATTTGAACCCACTAGCCACTCTAAGAGAACGATGTGGCAGGCTGCTTCCATAGGGACTACAACTTTGTAGTCTACTTTGTCCTATAGGGCTGCTATGAGTCAGAATCAACTTGCTGGCAATGGGTTTTTAGTCCCAGCTGTGTCTCTAGCTAGCAGCTGCCAGGTGGACAACCATTCACCAATACACATTTGTGGAACACCTTTTAAGCTAGGCACAGACAAGCCAGTAGTGAAAAACTCAAGTCTCCATGCTGAAGGAGCACACAATAGAGGGCATGAGACAGGAGGTCCAGACAGAGTTTACATGTGGTGAATGCAGTGATTCAGACTCTTCTGGAGGTGTGATGATGAGAGGATGTAGACTCAGAGCAGTGGAGAGAACATCCCAGGGGAGGTGAGGATGGAGCCGCTCCAGGAAGGAGTTAGTCCAGCACTGAGTACAGAAGTGGAAAGACATTTAGGGAGAGAATTTGGAAATTTTTGGGAGAAAGAGTCATAAGAGGGCAGTGTACATGATAAGGTCAAAGAAGTAGGAAGAATCTAGATCAAAAAGTAATTGCTGTTGAAATAATTCCAGTGGCAATAAAAATCGGGGTGAGAAAATATAAATAAAGAATTAAATATTGCAACAAAAAGGTTTGGGCTGGGAATGGGAAATGTAAACCTTGGTTTGTAAAACCCTTGGGAAGATCATTGTGAAGCAGACTGTGTTTGAGTCTGAGTGACCTTAACACACTCAGAAGCCCAACGCTCCTTAATGGTCTCTGTGGTCCAGATTGCTGCCCTGATCCCAAGTATGCAGTCTTGTATCTCAAATACAAGAAATATGTGTTTTTATATTTCAAGGGAACACACTTTCTACCTGTGTTTATTTTCATCTTTGTTCCTTATTCCCCATTGCAGGGCAATGAAGACTAGATGTTTCTCTGTAACTGTGAGCTCGGTTTGGTCTCTAGGTATCCCTTCCTTCACCTCATCACAAGGATGGGTGCTTAATGCTGCCGGCTGTGTTTGCTCTGCGGGTAGAGGTTTGGAGTGCTGTGCGTGGCTCTATTAGCACCCTGCTCCTTGGATTTCCTCTGCAGATGTTGATAGCTCATGGGACTGATACCTGATGCTTCCATGATTTCAAAAGGCTCACCTTTGTAAAAGAATTTTCACAGTGGAACTGGCAGCTTTATAAAGAAATAGGCAATGTTTCTAAAGAAACAAAGACATGCTTCTTCATCAGTTTTAGAGGGTGTAGAACAACTTCTCACACAACGCTTGGCAAATATTTTTAAACATGGCACCAACAATGATAAAAAAACGAAAACAGGAAAACAAAAAAACCCACAGCTTCTGAGATGGCTGTTTGTTTTTCTTTTTTCCTATTGTTTATTTGTTCTGATGTTAGACTGAACAGTCAGATTGAGAGAGGGTATTCCCTTAGCCCTTATTATGCACCATGTATTTTCATGTATGTTATTTCCTAACATCCAGTGAGGCAAGGAGAGTTATTATCCCCAACTTCTAGACAAGGAAAATGAGGGCCAAAAAGAGTCAATGGTTTTAAGAAGAGTATGGAGTCAGTAAGTGGAAGAGCTGTGGTCCTTAGAAGTACCGATCTGATTCTAAAGCTTCAACTTTTGTCACGGCACCAAGTTATAGCAGTTTTGGGGCCCTTATGCTCACCAACTAAAAAAACCACACCCACTGGCATCAAGTTGATTCTGCTCATAGCAACCCTATAAGTCATGGTAGAAATGCCCCACAAGGTTTCCGTAAATCTTTAGAGAAGCAGACTGACTCATTTTTCCCCTACAGAGTGGCTGGGGTTCAAACATCTGACCTTTTGGTTAGCAGCAGAATGTGTTAATCACTATACCACTGGAGCTCCTTATGCTCACAGGGCCCCATCACTACTCCTTTCTCAGTAAAAAGGTTATAAATTCAATGAAGGAAAATGCACAGACGGCAAAGTGCATATATCATATGCATGCAGTTTGATAGGTTTTCCACATAACTGAACACTCTCAAAAATGAGCTTCCAGATCAAAACACAAAGCATTAGCAGCATCCCCAAAGTCCAGGTATGTTCCCACCCAGTCACACCCCCACTTCAAGGTTAACTGACTACTATCCTGACTTCTGCCATAGGTTAGTTTCGCTTGTTTCTTGTACTTTATACACTTGGAATGATATATTTTTCTGTTTCTAGCTTCTTTTGCTCAACATTATGTTTTTGCGCTTGTATGTTGTGTGTAATTAAATAATGTTTTTTTCATTGCTGTATAATATTCTATTGTGCAAATATTCCATAATTATCCATTGATCTGTTTTTAGGCAACTGGATAGTTTCCTGTTGGGGCTTGTAGAAGGCAATAACAGCTCTCCAAACATCCTAATACCCAAAACTTTTGAATATACTACCATATGGTATAAGGGACTTTGCAGATGTGATTAAGTTAAGATAATCCTGGATTGTTTGGATAGACCTAATTCAAGCCCGATTGTCCTTGTAAGAGTGAAGGCCAAAATCAGAGAGAAATGATAGGAATGGACAGAGGAGTGATACAGTTTAAAGAAGGCAGACAGGTCAAGAGCAAAGGAACTGAGCTGGCTTCTAGAAGTTGGGAAAGGCAAAGAAATGGATTCTTTCCTAGATCCTTCAGAAAGAATGTTGCTCTGTCACCAAATTGATTTTAGACCATATGATCCATTTCTGACTTCTGACCTCTACAATTGTAAGGTAATAAATTTGTGTTTTTTTCAAGCCACTAAGAGTTTGGTAATTTGTTATAGCAGCAAAAGGAAACTTATTAGTATAGGGTGCAAGTGAAGTCAAGATGATAAATTTTATTATTATTATTATTGCCTATGGATGCCTATCACCACTCATCTGTCAGTTTGTCATACTGTGGTGGCTTGTGTGTTGCTGTGAGGCTGGAGGCTATGCCACCGGTATTTCAAATACCAGCAGGGTCACCCATGGTGGACAGGTTCAGAGGAGCTTCCAGACTAAGACAGACTCAGAAGAAGAAAGGGGTCATCCACTTCTCAAAGAATTGGCCAGTGAAAACTTTATGAATAGCAGTGAAGCAATGTCTGATATATTACTGGAAAACTTTATGAATAGCCCAGAAACATTTCTAATAGAAAGCCAAGAGATGGGCCCTTCAGGTCGGAAGGCACTCAAAATATGACTGGTGAAGAGCTGCCTCCTCAAGGTAGAGCCAAGTTTAATGATATGGATGGAGTAAAGCTTTTGGGACCTTCATTTGCTGATGTGGCATGACTCAGAATGAGAAGAAATGCTGCAAACATCCATTAATACTTGGAACATGGAATGTACAAAGTATGAATCTAGGAAAATGGGAAGCTGTCAAAAATGAAATGGAATGTGTAAAGATAGAAATCCTAGGCATTCGTGAGCTGCAGTGGACTGGTTTTGTCCATTTTGAATCAGACAACCGTATGATCTACTATGCTGGGGATGACAAATTGGTATTCATCATCACAAAGAATGTCTTAAGATCTATCCTGAAGTACAGTGCTGTCAGTGATAGGATAGTATCCATATGCCTACGAGGAAGAACAGTTAATATTGCTATTATTCAAATTTATACACCAAACACCAAAGCCAAAAAAGAGGAAATTGAATATTTTTACCTATTTTTACCAACTTCTGCTGTCTGAAATTGACCAAACATGAAATCAAGATGTGTTGTTGATTACTGGTGATTGGAATGCAGAAGTTGGAAAACAAAGAAGAATCACCAGTAGCTGGAAAATATGGTCTTGGTGATAGAAATGACATTGGAGATCGCATGATAGAATTTTGCATGACCAAAGACTTATTCATTGCAAATACCTGTTTTCAACAACATTAATGGCGGCTATACATGTGGACTTTGCTGATGGAGTCCACAGGAATCAGATTGACTACATCTGTTGAAAGAGGTGATGGAGAAGCTCAATATCTTCAGCCAAAACAAGGCCACGAGCTGACTGTGGAACAGACCATCAACTGCTCATATGCAAATTCAAGTTGAAGCTAAAGACAATTAAAGCAAGTCCATGAGAGCCAAAATATGATCTTGATTATATCCCACCTGAATTTAGAGACCATCTAAAGAAAAGATTTGATGCACTGAACGCCAATGAGCAAAAAACAGAGGAACTGTGAGCTAACATAAGAATTTCACACATAAAGAGAGTAAAAGGTCATTAAAAAGACAGGAAAGAAGAAAAGACCAAAATAGCTGTCAGAAGAGACATGGTGGGGGGTTTCATATTAATAATAGTATTAAAGTGTTTCATTCTGTTGTACATAGGGTTGCTATGAATTGGAGTCAACTCAATGGCACATAACAACAACAACAACATGAATGTCCACTTATTTCATCTCTATTTACTTAGAAGGCTATCTTTCCTCCAATGATTTGCTTTTGTGCCTTTGCCAAAATACAAGACTTTTATGGTAGCATTTCTATGAACATTCTAGTATATGTATTTTGGTGAACATATAACACACTACTATTCAACTTACGCTTGGAAAGGGAATTGCTGAGTCATAGGATGTACATATGTAGTAGGTAGAATTATGTCCTCCAAAAAGATACATTCAAGTCCTTACTTCTGCTATTTCTTTGACTCATGTATTATTTACAAGTGTGTTCTTGATTTCTACATTTGTAGAGGTTTTCAGTTATATTTCTGTAATCGCTTTTTAGTTTATAATGTAACATAGTGCCTAAGGCATTTGACTGCTAACCAGAAGGCTGGCAGTTCAAACCCACCAGCCACTCCTTGGAAGGAAGGTTGGACAATCTAATTCCGTAGTGATACTGCCTTGGAAACCCAAGATGGTGTCGCTATGCCTCGGGGCTGACTCGACAGCACATAACAACAACAACAACAACAATGTGAGGACATACTTTATATTATTCTAATTCATTAAAATTTGTTCATGTTTGTTTTATGACCCAGGCTATTTTTTTGTCTTGGTGAATGCTATGCACACTTGAAAAGAATGCCTTTTCTGCTGCTGTTGGGTAGAGTTCTAGGAACAACTAGACCCAGTTGATTGATGGTGTTGTTCAGTTCTATATTCTTGCTGTTCTGTCTACTAGTTTCATTTACTGCTAAGAGGTGGGTGTTCACTTCTCCAGGTGAAATTGTGGATTTACCTCTTGTTCTTTTCAGTTCTATCAGATTTTGCTTCACCTATTTTAAAGCTCTTTTGTCAGGTGAACACACATTTAGAATTGTATGTTTCTTGGTGACTTAACCATTTTATCATTATATAATGACTAAGTACATGGATTAACCTAATTTATCCATATGTATATAGAATCAGAGAAAAATATGCTAGGGTGTGACAATTAAGATTGTGTGTCAACTTGGCCGGCCCATGATTCTCAGTGGTTTAGAAGTTATGACATAATTATGCCCCACGATGAGATCTGAAATAACGTGATTACCTCCATGATGAGAAAACTGGGAGCAGCCAGTCAGTTGAAAGGGAGTTCCTCAGAGGTGTGGTCTGCTCACAAATAGATATGGACATCCTGGCAAAACGCTCTGGCTTTTTGCTTGATCTGGATCCTGCATCTGGTTCATTGTCATCTGATCTCTAGTTCTTCAGACTTGAGCCAGTGCCTGTCATATTGCCTCCTGATCTTGGGATTCTTTAGCCCATGCAGGTGGGGAACTAGCAGCTTGCCACCTCACCTGTCAGTCTGGAGTTTGTCAGCCCCTGTGGCTATGTGAATTAAGAGAAGCCTCCAGTCTGACCCATGGACTTGGGACTAGCCAGCCTTTACAACCTCATGAACCATTTCTTTGAGATAAATTTCTACGTATATGTATATATCCATATCATATATATACATATCAGACAGATATCATATATATATATATATATATATATATGCATACTTAATAAGCTTCACCCGTTTGGCTTCTCTAGAGAACCCAGCCTAAGACATGGGGCATCGTGGGTTCTTTGTTATAGACTTAGTCATGATTATATTCTACTCTTTATATAAAGCTAATTTGTAAAGATTTTGCCTCTTTCTGTATTAACTGAACCAATGTCACCTGCTTGGTCATATATTGAACACAGAAAAGGTGGAAGAGCTCATCATTGTGAACCTTCTAGAACAGAGGAGACACAGACACTTACTAGAATAAAACGAACTACTGCTTTTTTCTCTAAAATGTACATTAGGAATAGTCTGTTTGTGAAAGGCTTAATTTCAATTTATGGATTCTGAGTGGATGAAGCCTGCTGCCAGAATCCTTGTCCAAGGGTCCCTTCTGCTTTGGCTTTCTTTCATCTCTGCTTCCGAGGAGACAGGCAAGGTTCTCAGGAGAGGGAGGACATCTCTCCTTGGTATAGAAGCCTAAAGAAGATGACGGCAAACAAAAGGAGACTTGTGTCAGTGAGGGAAACCAAATGTTTGATAGGATTTTTTCCTTTCTCCAGTTTTGGTCACTTATACTGCTGGACTGCTGATAGACTAATGAACTGATGGAATGTGGCAAAGTCAACAGTCTCCAGCCTGTTCCACTTAAGTCAAGGATTAGCACTGAGAATGACATGGTGCTGGTTGTCTCAAAACAACCTTTCCTTGTTCCTAGTCTTCCTCAGGATCAGGAAATGTCCATACTGGAGAGCAACATGGAGATATGGCAAGGGTTGGGAGGGTAGGAGAAATGAGCAAAGTCCCTGAAAACATTTCTCTTGCTTCTTTTTATACCTGTCAAGTTATTATGCTTCAACTAGAATAATCGATGGCCCCCAGATTGAACACCACCTTCAAATCCATTCTCAGCATTCAAGTACCATGGATTAACTGCTTGAGTTGTGAGCTTTAGTTTATAGCGTCAGCATAGCCCTCGAATGAATTATGGACTTGTATTCACTCCAGAACAATCCATTACCTGCCACATAACAGAAAATGCCACTTATTGCAATTTGTGCAAACTATAAATCAATACATTATTACTTAGAGGCATGCACGCTGTGGCTGTATTGCATACTCCTACATTTGGTAATGGTGTGTGTTGGGGGGCAAGGGAGGGTTAGATATGCACTTTATAGTCTTCATTTGAGTACTTGGAAAAAAAATTCCCAGGAGAATTAAAGGTGGCCACTGCCTCCTTACGTTGCAAAGCGGCATCTTTGTTCAAGTGTTTACCTAGGACTCAAAGAGGTACTGGGCAGCCTCAAATCACCTTTGAATGTGATTTTAAATGGGAGGACTTGATTGTACAAAATTCAGAATAAGGTAGAATTCTGTTACAAAGATTCTAATGCTTGCTGTATACTGGAATCATGTGGGATGTGAGACAGATTTTTGAAAGATACTGATGCCTATGCCAAATCCCAAACCATTACAATAGAAACTTCAGAGGGATGCACCAACAACAGATTTTTTTAAAAAACAATCAGATCATTTTAATGTGCAGCCAGAATGAATAATTTCTTCTCTACAGAAAGAAAGAAAAAGAAATAGAACATAAGAAGAAAGGATGATCTTGGGCTATAATTTTCTCAAATCATAAGTGGAAATGTATCCTGGAGATAAGCATTTTATAACTTCTCCCTCCTTATTGCTTGTGTTAGCTAGAACCTTACCCCACCCATGATCAGGCTCTGGGGTTTCCAATACCAGTTAAACTACAGCTTAGAGTATTTATGTGCACTCTTTGAAGAGTAAAAGCAGAGCAGGTAGTTAAGGTGCCTGACAAAAAGTAAGTGCTTAATAAATCCTTATTTTCCTTCCTTAAAAACAACTAATAAGGATATGGAGTTCCCAGGTGGTGCAAATGACTATGTAGTCAGCTGCTGTCTGAAAGGTTAGCAGTTGGAGCTCATGCCAAGGGTCTTAGGGAGAAAGGCCTGGTGATCTGTGTCTGAAACACCAGCCATTGGAAATCCCATGAAGCACGTTCTACTTCGACATACACAAGGCTCCATGGATCAGAATAGACTTGATGACAACTCATTTGTTTTAACAGGAGTCTAACATATGCGAATAAACACGCATCAACTTTGCAAAAAAGTTTGTCTTCTTGGCTTTGACCTTTATGAAGTGCTTCCTCACCCATGTCACATCACAGCACATTGAGAAGATCACATTTATTCTGCACCTTGATGTGAATAGATGAGGCTACTGCCAGCTGCCCCAAGATCTGAGAGGTCAATATTTGATTGGAAACTAGTTTGTTTATTGGCCCTGGAAGTCTGGAAAATTTTCAAGAGTAGAATTATTTCACGGGTTTTTCTAGGTTGTAATCTTGATGGGAGTGCATCACTAGATCTTTCTCCCACAGAGTTGTTGAGTCAGTTCAAACCACCAACTTTTAAGTTAGCAGCTGAGTGATTACGGGTTGGGCCACCAGGGCTTCTTTCAAGATAATCACAAGACCTACAATTTGTTGTGTTTCACCACTATTCTTAAGGTTTTCACTGGCCAATTCTTTGAGAAGTGGATGGCCTCTTCCTTTCTCTGAGTGTTTCTTAGACAGGAAGTTCTGCTGAAACCTGTCCACCATGACTAACCCTGTTTACACTTGAAACACTGGTGGCACAGCCTCCAACCTCACAGCAACACACAAGGCAACCCAGGACGACAAAGTGACAGATGAGTTCATCTCTCTTAGCTGTTCCAAACTGCTCCACTCCCGCTTTCCGGACTTCCCTACAAGTTCTGGCTCTCCAAAAGCTGTCTGCCACCATCTCCTGGGCTTCCCTACCAGTTCCAGCCCTCTGGATTCAGAAGGGGATATGGAGCAAGGGATATCATATCTGATGTCAGATGGATCTTGGCTCAAAGCAAAGAATACCAGAAAGATGTTTACTTGTGTTTTATCGACTATGCAAAGGCATTCAATTGTGTGGATCATAACAAGTTACAGATAACTTTGAGAAGAATGGGAATTCCAGAACACTTAATTGTACTCGTGAGGAACCTGTACATAGATCAAGAAACTGTCATTTGAACACAACAAGGGGATACTTCATGGTTTAAAATCAGGAAGGGAGTGCATTAGGGTTGTATCCTTTCACCATACTTAATGCTGAGCAAATAATCCGAGAAGCTGAACTAAGAAGAATGTGGGATCAGGATTAGAGGAAGGCTTGTTAACAACCTGTGATACACAGATGATACAACTTTGCTTGCTGAAAGCGAGGATGACTTAGAGCACTTACTGATGAGAATTAAAGACTACAGTCTACAGTGTGGATTACACCTCAACATAAAGATAACAAAAATCCTCACAATTGGACCAATAAGCAGCATCACAATACATGGAGAAAAAATTGAAGGTGTCAAAGACTTCATATTACTTGGTTCTACAATTGATGCCAATGGAAGCAGCAGTCAAGAGATCAAAAGACCTATTCCATTGGGGAAATCTGCTGCAAAAAACCTATTTCAAGCACTAAAGAGCAAAGACATCTCCCTGAAGACTAGGATGTGCCTAACCCAACCCATGGTCTTTTCACTTGCCTCATACTGTAGACTGCTATAAGGACTAACAGATCTGTCCTGGAAGAAGTACAGCAGGAATGCTCCTTGAAAGTGAGAATGGCCACGCTTCCTCTTACCTACTTTGGTCATGCTGTCAGAAGTGACCATTCTCTGGAGAAAGATGTCATGCTTGGTAAAGTGGAGGGTCAACGAAAGAGGGGAAGGCCCTCATTGAGATGGATAGACACTGTGGCTGCAGCAATGGGCTCAGGTTAGTAGGGATAGTGAGGCTGGCACAGGACAGGGCAGTGTTTCGTTCTGTTGTCCATAAGGTTGCTATGAGTCAGAGATGACCCGATGGCACATAACAACAACAACAATAACAACAATTTGTGGAGTGGATACTATGTGCACCTAAAGTGCCTCCCGAGTGTCAGCTCCTTATTGTTCTAACCACTCTGTAAAAAAGGCCTAAGTATTCCCTTCTCTCACTTTTCAGATGAGGAAACTGATTCCCAAGAAGTTCAGTGACTCCCATAGCCGTCTTCCTAACTGTTAAGGTGCCTCAGCACCTCTGTTAATGCCTGTCTCTGTGGCCATGGAAAGATCTCCTGATATCTGTGCAAGTCTAACTGACTGAAAAGAGAAAGATGTGAAGCAAACCCTGTCCTAATTTGTGATTCTGGAAAAAAAAAAAAAAAAAGGCATGGCAAGGAGGCTCAACAGTGCCAAGGTCACAGAATGAATTGGTGACTGACAGGAGAAACCTTAGTTGGCTATTTGCTTAGGGAGTTCTTGCCACCTGAGCCCAGGGAGCTGGCCTCAGGAGGTTCCCTGGCATAAGCACAAGGTGGCATTTTTGTCAGTGGGAGCCCTTTTGGGCAATGCTAACTGCAGTCATATTGAATCATGGACTAGATTAACCACTTTAGAGCTTTAGCTGCAATATATTTCAAAGTTAAAACACAAGCTATGGCAGTGGTATCAAAACCTGTAATTTCTGATGCAAGTGAATGGCATGAAAAATGACCCCTGGCTACTGGGATAGACAGAGGAATATGTGAGTGAAATAACATGGCAGTTATGTCAAAATTGGAAGAGTAACTATACTCTAGAATAGTAAATTATTATCACGGCCTCACTGGTGGAGTCACCCATAAGGAAAGAAAATGTGTGTGGTGTTTTTTTTTTTTTTTTTGGTACCTGGATAAAATTACATTGTCAATTTTGTTTAGTCCCTCTTTAAAACCTGAACATTCATTTTTGAAAATATGTGTGGAACATAAGGTGACATTTGAAAAAAAAAATGCATAACTTTCAGAGAATACTGATCCCATTAGTTCTTATATTACAGATGCCAATGAATTTAACTTTTATAGTGTTGCTAACACATGGAAGGCATAAAATGGACTTTCAGCTACCCAGTGTTTTCAACAATGTCTGAGGAAAGTTCCTGAGCTTTATAAAATGTTTTGTGGGACGTACGATGGCTTCGGGTTTCATGGGCACAAGGCCTGTAAGCATAGCAGAAATCAGAAAGCCTTAGCTTCAAGCTCTAGATCCAATTCTTCTCAGCTGAGTAAATTTAGGCAACCAACTTAAGAGTACACAAAAATGCACTGCCGTCGAGTTGGATCTGACTCATAATGACCCCTCCTTGGGTTTCCCAGGCAGTATCACTACAGAAGTAGATTGCCTAACCTTCCTTCCAAGGAGTGGCTGGGGGGTTTGAACCACCAGCCTTTTGGTTAGCAGTCTTAGGCACTACGTCACCAGAGATCCTAAGAGTACTAAGCTTAAATTTTCTTATCTTTAAAATGAGGATATAGGAGTTCTGGTAGCATATTGCCTATGGCATTTGACTGCTAACCAGAAGGCTGGCAGTTCAAACCCAATAGCCACTCTTCAGAATGAAGGTTGGGCAATCAACTTCCATAGTGATACTGCCTCAGAAACCCAAGGAGGGGTTGCTATGAGTCGGGTCTGACTCGAAGGCACATAACAACAACAACAACAACAGATTGAATAAGTATGTGGAAAGGATACAATCCTGCAACAACAACGATGGATTGGATAAGTATGGGGAAAGGATACAACCCTGACACACTCCCTTCTTGATTTTAAACCATGTAGTGTCCCCTTGCTCTGTTTGAATAGCAGCCTCCTGGTCAATGTACAGGTTCCTCATGAGCACAATCAAGTGTTCTGGAATTCCCATTCTTCTCAATATTATCCATAATTTGTTATGATCTGCACAATCAAATGACTTTGCATAGTCAATAAAACACAAGTAAAGATCTTTCTGGTATTCTTTGTTTTGAGCCAGGATCCATCT
>NW_006921760.1:4883063-4889536 GCF_000298275.1 Orycteropus afer afer
TTAATTAGTCATCTACACATGTAAATGCACATATGAAATAAATTCATTTATACATTTAATTATGCATTTATAAATCATTAAACGTTTTATTTATTTTGAAAATGTGAACATCTGCCCCAGAGAGCAAAGGGCAACTCACAGGGGCAACAATATGCTTAAGGGTGGGCTTTGGAGTTAGAGAAAACTTGGCTAGCCTCTTGGTTTTTCTTCTTGCTAGCTGTGTGACCTTGGACTGAGTTTCATTGTACTTTAGCTTATTCATCTAGGAATGAATTGTTGTAGGAATTAAATAAGGTTAAATAAAGAATGAAATAAGGCAAGATGCCTATTCCGTGATACAGTCTAGATAAATAGTAGCTGTTTTGGCCATGCCATTGTTGTTGTTATGTGCTGTCCAGTTGGCCCCGACTCATAGCGACCCATCCTCCTTGGGTTTCCGAGGCAGTATCACTATGGAAGAGATTGCTCAACCTTCCTTCCGAGGAGTGGCTGGTGGGTTTGAACCACCAGCCTTCTGGTTAGTAGTCAAGTGCCTTAGGCACTATGCTACCAGAACTCCCGGCCATGCCATTAGGAAAGGCTAATTGCTAGAAAAGACCATCCTGTTTGGTAGAGTAGAAAACCAGCTGCTGTGGAGTCAATTTCAACTCATGGTGACTCCATGTATGTCAGAGCAGAACTGAGCTGCAGGGTTTTCTGATTTTCAGAAGGAGATTGTCAGGCATTTCCAAGGTACCTCTGGGCGAACTCAAACCTCCTACCTTTCGGTTAGCAGCTGAACATGTTAATTGTTTGCACCATCCAAGTCCTCTTGGTGCAATGTCAGTGACAATGGAGGAAACCCTCAATGAGATGGATTGCTACAATAGCTACAACAATGGACCCAAACGCACCAACCATTATGAAGCTGGCACAGGACTGGGCAGTGTTTTGTTCTATTATTACATCAAGCATCACCGTGGATGGGAGCCGATTCAATGGCACCTACCAACAGCAACAATCAAAAAATTATGGAGCCTGAAAGCATAACTTGATGAGAGGGCTGACATATTTACAGGTATCCCAGACTTACTCACATAAATCTCCAAATAGTTTTGGGAAGGTGGTAACACCAATGAGTATAGTTTCTTTAGACAATGGAGATATTTTTGTTTATTTCCATGCCTGGATGGGTTTGTTCATTAGATGTTAGATGTTCCAATATATTTCTCAGCTCCTGAAGGTCATGGTAGATAGAAAAGAAAAATTGAGCATTGTAAGTGGATAAGTTATTGCTATATTTATAAGAAATGCAACTTTAGCCAGGTTTATTTATTTATTTTTTTAATGAAAACTTACTATTTTGGCTATAGGCAAGCTGGTGTGGTCTTGGTTTAATGTTATAGGCACGCTTAGATTGATGCAGTGTATTATAGCATTCAAAGCATTTTTCATAACCATTATTCCAGTAAGAAAGTGTGGGTATGATAAGGAAGTGAGGCTGGCATTGGTAAATGTGAGGAAAGCTAGTGAAAAATGTTATGGTCTGAGTGAACATTTTAGTAGACCAATATATGTATATAGCTATGGTTTTCTATCTGAGGACTTGAATATGGTTTGCTTTGTCATCCAATAATTTTGGTTATGGGTCCCTTATTTCTTTTGTTTAAAACCCTCAAATTCAGTAATTTGCACTGGGTTTTCCCCATGGTGAATATAATGCATTACCATAATTCAAGTCATATTCATTCAAATCTGTGGTTTAAGGAAGCCCATACATTTCAAATTTATTTCCAAGGTCATGAAGCTATCCCCTATGGCAAGCGCAAAAAGCTTTTGATGTGGTAAGCACAACATCTGTGCAGACAGACACACTTAACTCATGCAGAGCTTTGATTTCTCATTTTGGTTGTGAGGTAAGGTCTTTTGAACCCAAGTATTTTTAATATTAGGTCACATTAAAGAATTAGACAAATGTGCTTTGGCAGTGGGGAAGATGGCACCCTGGGTATGAAGTCTGCCCTGGAACACTTGAGAGGGGAAAAGAGGGGTTCTTGTGCTTTTGTGCTATGTTGTTTTTGTGATTGGCTGTGATTCGAACCCACCGGCTGCTCTATGGAAGAAAGATGAGGCAATATGCTTTCATAAAGATTACAGCTTTGGAAACCTTATGGCAGTTCTACTCTGTCCTATAGGGTTCCTATGAATCAGGATGGTCTCAACAGCACTGGGTTAGAGTTTGGTTCATGCTGTTGTTATCCCCGTCACTACGGTTCACATGCTGAGAGTAACACAGAATCAGCTCCTGAAATACAATCTGTCAGCATTGAAATGGGTAACTTCTAAATCTTCCTCTCCTCCTGGTTTCCTCAACTCAGTGAGTGGTCCAATATTCACCCTCGTGGCCATACTAGAACCCTGGTGTCATTTGTTCATTTCCCACTCTCATCTTCATAGCCAGTTGATTACCAACACTAGTTAATCCTCAAATTATTCAAATTTGCCCGTTACTGCTTTGCCCTCTTTTCTTGCTTAGATAATCACTGTGAGTCCTGATTTTCCTCCTGATGCCCTGGCTTGCCCCACTCCTGTCCTCCTCCATTTTGCAGCCATGGTGATACTTTGAAAAGAAGGAATTTGACCAACACACTTCTCTGCCTAAAGTGTTTTAACGGTTCCCTGCCAATACATGGATAAAAAAGGTCCTCATTGTTTAATCTGGCTTCATGATTCTTCCCAGGACCAGAGAGCTGCCTATTTTAGCACTTCCCAGCTATTCCTTTTGGATGGGACTTAATCTTTCAGTTTCTTGCCTTGGCTAAACCCCATCCTTCCTTGAGGAGTCTGCTGAGGTAAAATTTCCTCTGGGAAGTCTTCCCTGACTGGCAACAAGAACCCCAGGAAGAACTCATTCCCTTGGCAGAATTTCTCAGCTGAATTCTGATTCCTTGCTTCCCTGTCCACATCTTCTACTAAGTATACAATTCTGGAGAGCAAGGACTATATCTTGTTCAGTATCGTAGTCCCAGTAATTAGCAGAGGCATATCTTCAGATTTCAGAAAATATCTGTTAAATAAATATATAATTTTAATTCTCCCACTCCTTTCTAGACCTTGATATGGGCTTAACTACACGTCTGTTTGAGTCCTTCTGGGTGCGGGAAGGGTTCCTTTGTAGAAATGCTACCGGAAAGCTAGGCTATTTTGGTTTAATGAAATATTAAAAGACATCGAGGCATGAAGTCCCACCTCTAGTCTGCAGGTAGCGGAAGCAGAGCAGAACGAATGTACACTATCTTTGCAGAGAGTTAGCCAGTGAAAGAAGCGCAGGTAAGGCAGGCACAGTAGAAAGGATGTTTGCTGCACACACCCTTATCGCTTCCCAGTTTATAGATATTTTCTGAATTTTGGTATTCATTTGGGTGATAAGGAAATTCAGTTGTCATGTATACCAGTAATTTTCAACTACTACCATTTATGAAAGACAGGGTAGGCACCTCTGGAAATATAGTAGAACATGGTGTCTGCAGTATAAGATCTTGGGAAGATGGGGAAGGTAAAATATGACTAATAGTATTAGAAAAAGTGTCCAAATGGAATTTACTTAAATGGCTGTGACAGTGAAGTAGGAAGTTCTGGTGAGAGTAGGTGCTGCTCAGTGACAGGAAAGAATAACTACATATTTCTTAACTACTGTTCTTCCACTGCTTCCATAAAATGGAAGCAATTGGGACAATGGAAAGAGTGTGAACTTGGAATCACATCAATTTGTGACTGTCATTTTCTTGAATAAAGCTATAGAACATTGGGAAAGCTGCTTAATCATGTTGATCCTAATTTTTTTTTTTAAATTAAAAAAATGGTCATACATACTCAAGTAGGTTGCCATTATATAAAACCATATGTGAACAACATGGTTCATGTAAAATTGTCAAACTTACCGACACTCATACTTTTCCCTTGAATGTCATGTAAATTTGCCCTCATTTAGAAACTAATGAACCAATCCCTACTGGTTACAAACTCTTTATCATACTCACCTTCATTTGCTGCACATGCAACTCTTAGATAATTGAGAAGCCTTTGAGCATTTCTTTTACTAACCTACTGCTGTGGAGTCAATTCTGATTCAGAGTAGAGTTTCCCCCTATTAGAGTAGAGCTGCCCCATAGGGTTTCTAAGGCTGTAATCTTTATGGAAGCCAACTACCACATCTTTCTTCTGCAAAGCAGCTGGTGGGTTCAAACCACTGAACATTTGGTTAGCAGCTGAGCACTTATTCACTCTTTCTTGCACTAAAAACTCCAAACCAGTCTCACTACCATTGAGTCAATTCCAACTCATAGTGACCACAATTGGGTTTTCAAGCCTGTAAATCTTTATGGAAGCAGACTGCCTTATCTTTCTTATGTGGAGTGGCTGGTGGGTTTGAAGCACTGAACTTTTGGTTAGCAGCTAAATGCCTTAACCACTACACCACCAGAGCTCCTTTCTTGCACTAAAATAAGGCAAAATAAGAACCAAATGCACCTGTTTCAACTTACCTACAAAGTCAACTTACAGGCACACTTAGGAATGGATCTCGCTTGTAACTTGGGGACTGCCTATATTATTAATATTACCAACTTGTCCTCATAACAACTGTGTGAGGTTAGTATGATTATTATTCTCATCTTACAGATGAAAACAATGAGAAAGAAAGAGGATAAGAATTTGTCCCAGGTCACAGAGCTACGGAAGTATATAGCCAGGATTTAAATCCAGTGAAAGACCCTACCCAAAAAGTTGAGTTTTTATCTCTTGTTTAATTTTATAAAATCATGTATCCTTTAAAACTCACTTTATGTACCCCTTACTATGGAGGTCACAAGTCTAAGATGATCCTCAATGACCCAGACCCTTGTTATAATCCCCTGTCATTGAAAGTGGGTGAAACCTATAAATAGGACATAATTTTTCCCTGAGAATTATGTTATGTTATATGCAATAAATGGATCCCTACTGGCACAGTGGTTAAGTGCTCAGCTACTAACTAAAAGTTTAGCTGTTCCAACGCACCAGCTGCTCCAGGGGCAGACTACTTCTATAAAAATTTACTGCTTTGGAAACCCTATGACACAGTTCTACTCCATTCTATAAGGTCACTATGAATCATCTATAGGAATCAACTTGATGACAATGGGTATATGGAAAAAGTGTTTTCTTAGATATAATTAAGGCGAATCTATCAGTTGGCTTTGAGTTGATCAAAAGGGAGATTATCCAGAATGGGCCTGATCTAATCAGGTGTGACCTTAAAAGAGGCAAGAAGCAGTAGCAGATTGCTTCCTTTGAAAAAATATGTTGCCATGTTATAAGAGGAGGGGGCTGGTAAAAGTGGTTGCTGGCTGACACTAGCAAGAAAAAGGGTACTTTGGTTATACAACTACAAGGTAATGAATTCTGCTAACAATCAGTGAGCTCAGAAGAGAATCTCAAGCCTCGCGTGAACTATAGCCCTGGCAAACATCTTGATCAGCCATGTGAGACCTTGAGGAAAGGACCTGGCTAATTTGTACCCAGATTCCTATCTGAGGAATCTGTGAGATAATAAATTTGTGTTGTTTCTGGCCACCAAGTTTGTAGCTATTCTGCCACACTAGAAAACTAGTATATTTATTCTTCCTTGTTTTCCTAGGAAATACTCATTGCTCCATCCCTTTGCAACCATAGCCTCTCATCACTCCTGGCTTACAGCTCTAACCACATATTTTATAATTTTAATTTATGCCTCTGTCTTTCCCTCTAGGATGCTAACTCTTTATAAGAAGCTAGATATAATGGAAAAAAAAGGAAAAAAAAATTCAGCTTTGCCTTTGGGTGTGTGGAGACCTATGTTCTATTCCTGGATCCACCAATTAATAACTATATGACTTTTTCCAGCTGAACTTCAGCCCTTATTTGTAAAATAATAATAATGCTACTAGACTGGTGGTTCTCAATAGTAGACAGTTCTGCTTCCCCCAGGGGACAGTTGGTAATGCCTAGAGATATTTTTGATGTCTTGACATGGTGGATATGACACTGGCATTGAGTGGGTGGAGATCAAAACCAAAATCATTGCTGTTAAGTCTATTCCGACTCAGAGTAACCCTGTAGGACAGAGTAGAACAGTTCCAGAGGGGTTTCCAAGGCTGTAATCTTTATGGAAGCAGACTCCAACAGCTTTCTCCAATGGAATTGTTAGTGGGTTCAAACTGTTAAACTTTTTGGTTAGCAGCCAAGGGCTAACCACTGAGCCACCAGGGCTCCCTGGGTAGAGACCAGAGGCTACTAAGTATCTTGTAATGAAAAGGACAGCTCAACACTACAAAGAATTTTCTGTCAGGTTCCGGCAAGATGGCAGACTAGGCAGAGAGACTGCACAGACCCTCTTCAACAAAGAAAAGGGAAACCAATTAACACAGACACAGAAGATAATCCTGGACCCCTGAGCCTTGAAGGGAAGGATATAG
>NW_006921760.1:4919330-4921716 GCF_000298275.1 Orycteropus afer afer
AAAAGAAAGAAAAAGGGGACCAGGTTTGCTGGTCTGATAGAGCTTGGTGGAATCCCTGAGACTATGGCCTCTAGCTCCCTTCAGGTCTGGAATTGAACCCTCACCTGTGGCTTCTAGCCAAACATAGGCAGGCATATGAGGTGAGCATTTCATACACAAGGAGTGTATGTAGGTGGATACACTCCTTGGAAAGATCAATCATGGAAAATAGAAGGGCTGTGTACCCACAGGGACATAGCTCAGGAGGCAGGACTGCATGGGAGGGGAGACAGGGAAGGGGTAACTATTTGGAGGAAGTGGGAGGGGAGCTGCTGCATTGTGGGAAATTACAGTCAATGTCATAAGCCAAAGTGTATGTGAACTGCTGTATGGAAAGTGAATTTACTCTGTAAACTTGTACCCAAATCACACACACACACACACACACACACACAAAGACTAAGAGGGGAAAAGGGCAGGGAACTGGAAGAGGTGGGGAGAGCCTTCAGAGCATGATGCAGTTCTGAACCCTAGGAAAGAGAGTGGGAAGGCAGGTGAGTGGGATAGGAGACTCTCTGAGTGACAGCCAGCTCTAAGGAAGTTTTCAGCCAGGCCTTTGGGGAGCCCTCAAGCCAAAATATCCTGCAGAGCACTTCCAAGTCTTCTAGGACCCATCTTTGTTAGTTAGCTGACTGTGCTCAGATACTCGCTGGGAGAAGACCATGGGAAGCATGTGAAGAGTGCGAAGGTGGTGGGGGACTCGGCCCAGTGGCTGGGACAGTCAGGCAATTCCACAGCTGGATCTGAATGGTGCATTTTCATAGCCACCATGTATGTGCTGTGCTCTGCCACTTATTTGTTACCTCTTCAAGAGTAAAGAATTAACCAAAAAAAAAAAAAAACAACCATCCAAATGTTCTTAGCAAAGTGCAGGAACACTAGGAATAAAATTAGAGGCTCCGTTATCACCAGTACCAAACTGGCCTCTATTATGAGGGAAGTGTTAGAATGTTGGAAGGTTTACATTTCTGTTTTTCCAAGATTTTATTTTTAGTCTTTCTAGTGAACTATTTTAGTATTCCCAGCACCGCCACAAGGAACTCTGGAAGTGCAATGCTTACCTGCTCACTGAAAGATTGGTGATATGAACCCATTAGCCGTTCTATGGGAGAAAAATGTGGCAGTCTGCTTCTGTAAAGGTTATAGCCTTGGAAACCCTATGGGGGCAGTTCCATGCTGTCCTACAGGGTCAGTATGATGGCATATAACACAACAACGCAATCACAATGCCTAGTTCACGGTAAGCACTCAGCAAATTAGTGTTGAACAAATGGATGAATACAACTAAAGGCTAAAGAAAGGATCATATTGTTATTTCTGACAAATTTGTTTTTTCAGTGTTAGAAGGCCTTCTCAGCGTGTTTCTCTATTAAACTTACTAACAACAGACTCTGTTAAGTTACTGGAGTCAGAGGAAACATGAGACTCCATGTGACCATTAAAGCAAACCTTATCTGGTGAGGACCTTGTATCTGAAGACTTGAGTAGTTGACTTAGCCTTGCATAGTCCCTCCCTCCTCAAGCTAGCTGGAGATGGGCAAGTGCACTTCCCAGAAGAGGGTGCTTGCTTTTTTCTTAGCCTTCTTTCTCCGGAAGTCAAGAAAGGACTAGATAGAGATGGCAAGGATAAGACGAGAAAAAGTGGATACATAGATGAGGTCATTTCACATTTTTTAAATCAATAGAAATCTAATACTTGAATAATTTGAAGAGATTAAGGTGTGTCAAGGATTATTATGTTTCTGTCAATGAGACGCTAAGCGACATTTTGCCCCTGTTCCACTTGCCTGCCTCATTGCTCCCACTTTGGCATTTTCAAAGCCCAGTACAAGTTCCCTTTCTTCAAACATCTCAGCCCATAAAGATATCAGTTCCATTACTTACAGTGTGACCTAGGGTACTTACCTTACATCTGGGTCTTAGTTTCTTTACTGCAAAATAATCATAAACAATACCTACCTAAGAGCATAGTACAAACCAAACCAAAACCACTGCCATCTTGATTCTGACTTATAGCAACCCCCACCGGGTTTCCAAGGCTGTAAATCTTTATGAAAGTAGCTTGTCTCATCTTTCTCCCACAGAGCAGGTGGTGGGTTTGAACTGCAGATCTTGGGGTTAGGAGCCAAATGCCTCACTTACTATGCCACCAGAGCATTAAATGAGAAAAGATATGTAAACCATATAGAGAAGTAAGTAAGTGCCTGGCACATGACAGGAGCTTGCCAAGCATTTACTACTATTACTGTATCTGCCTTACTCCTGGACTCCTGCGCACTTACTGTCTGTGCAGTGACTTCCAGCCCTGGTAGGCCACTCCACGTGTACATATATATTTTCTCCATTA
>NW_006921760.1:4922261-4961144 GCF_000298275.1 Orycteropus afer afer
TCCAAGTTTGGACAAATACACGTCACATCAACACGACCACATAATGAATTAGAATACCTCCATCACCCGCCAAAATTCCTTTGTGGTCCTTGCTCCTCCCCATACCCCAGTCTCTCGACAACCACTGATTTGTCTCTGCCCTATACTTTTGCCTTTTCCAGGTGTCATATAATGGACTTATGCCATTTGTAGCCTTTTGTATCTGGCTTCTTTCCTTAGCAAAAGATTCATCCATGCTGCTGCAAGTATCACTGGTTTGCTTCTTTTTATTGCTGAGTGGTATTCTTTTGTGTGGATGTAACACACCTCTTTAAGGGGATTTGGGACTTTTCCAGATTTTGGAAATTATGAATAAAATTGCTATAAATATTTGTATACAAGATTTTTCTTCCATTGGTATAAATGTCTAGGAATTATGTTTCTGGGTTACATGGTAAATGTAAGCTTAATTTTATAAGGAACTGCCAAATCATTTTTCAGAGTGACTGTATGATGTTCCCTTCCTACTAGCAGGGCAAGAGAGGTTTAGTCACTTCACATCCTCACCGGTACTTGGTACAAAGTGAGCTCTTCTCACATAATAAGCACTGTATGTTTATAAAGTGATTTTTATCTAAGCTGCTCTCAACAACTTTCGTTGCAAGCTAACTACCTTCTGAATGTGACTCAATTTCCCTATAGAAGCCAGAACACGTTTTCATTAAAAACCAAATATTAGGTTTGGCAACTGAAGAGGCCACAGAGATTTTGTTTCATTAAAACAAAACTCAAAAACCCAAACACAGAAACAAATAGATCGGGGGAGGATGGAGATTAATAATTTAGTATCTTCAATTTCTAGGAGTAAAGCAATCTTGTGATATTTGTTCAGTTGAAATTTGGCCCTGCTTCAGCTCACTCTCCCCACAGTCATATGTTTCTATGGTTGTCTGATGGGACTGGCCTGTATTTCCTCCAGTAGGTTTTTGTCTGAAGCCAACTGCAATGAGGAGGAGAGTGGGCAGAGATAAGTAATGAAACACCAATTAGGTGTAGAAAAAAGGACTACAGCTAAGAAGAATGTGGAGATGTGATACAAGGAAGAACTTTTAATTAGGTTTCATGGGAAACAGAATTTTCAAGAAGCACCACTCTGAAAAAGACATTAAAAGAAGCAGAGTTTGTGTACACAAGAGTCTATGCCACCTTGCTGGAGAAGATTGGCTAGGCTAGGGAGGGAAAGCTCAGGTGGTTCCCCTTATGTTCATAATCACGAACTAAACACGAACATATCCAGGGAAACTAGTACCCACTTCATTCAGAAGGGGTGATAGCTTAGCCCAAGATTTGGGTGGAAAATGAAAAACAAAAGAAAAATAAAACACTTTCTTCTGTTTCATTTTTACTGTAAACTCCTTGAGTAATTTTCACCAGGTTTTTGTCCTGAAAGGTATCCATCCATGAAAACAGATGAAAACCACTGACTTATTGCTTTAAGAGTAAAAGATGCTACCAAAAAAAAAAAAAAAAAAAGATTCTTTAATAGACTGTAACAGCAATAACTATGACTGCAATGCAAGAGATAATATTGTCTAGCAGATGGAATTCAAACTGGGATCAGAGAACCCAGGTAGCAGATCTCAATTTGCTACCAACCAACTCTGTAATGTTGGGAAGAAACCAGTTGGTAATCTTTCTGTACCTCAGTTTCCTCATGAATAAAAGTATTGAATGAGTGACATCAATGATCCTTTCTAGCTTTGTTGTTGTGTGTCATTGAGTCAAACCCACTCGTAGTGACCCTGGAGGATAGCATAGCACTACCACATAGGATTTCCTACTATAATCTTCATGAAAGCACTTCACCAGGACTTTCTCCTGGGGAGTGGACAGTGGGTTCAAACCTCTGTCCTCTCCATTAGCCATTGAACATTTAACCATTACACCACCAGGGCTCCTCTTTCTAGTATCAAAACCCCATTATTCTAAAAAGTAAACTGAATGTAAACTATCAATTTTTTTTTGTGGGAATCCCTTGCTATGGGATTTTAGGTGCAAAGTTAGAAATAGGTGGTCCTAGTTTCTGTGGGTTAAGGTGATAAGAACCTATTTATGAGAACTCTCTCTTTAAAATGTTTTAAAATTCTGATGCATACTTTGTGGACATTCAGAATTGTAAATCATTATAATTATTTTGTAAAGAAAATTCAAGTCTCTATTGTTGACTGTGGGCAGATTATTCAAGGGAAACCACAATCCATCCATCTTGAGAATGTAACTGGAATGTTCTGCTAAAACTATTTTCCATTTGCATTGTAACTGTCATAGAAAAGATGTACATAACAGCCATTTAGTTTCTCCTGTTCCTCACTGCCTCATATGTTCTGTAAATCGCAGGAGTATGAGGTATTTCCCATATGCTCTGATTTGATTTACTGTTCCTTTCCGTTGAGTTTTACTAACCGGTGAAAGCGGAGGGGGGACAAGAAACTGAAGGTCATGATGTGGGAGAGGTCAAAGGAGTATTGAATTCAGGGATAAAGAAGGATTGTCAGAAACCATCAGTGATGGAGTTGTGTTCATTGCTGTTACCGTCTGAGCCTTCTCCTGCCCCTCTTGTCTGAGTAGAAATTGCAGAGATAAGAGTGTGGGGAGTAGGACCACCAGGAACAGAGACTAAGTCTCATGAGTTGGGCCTGAGTAAATGGGACTTTCGTAAGCAATTGATGAGACTCTTTCTAACAGGAAAAGAATCTTAATGGTGGAGACCAAGGCATGTTATAGTGACCTCACAGAGAGAGCTGCACAAGGGAGAGGGGAAGGGAGCCAGAGTGTAATTCATTTCCATCAGAGAATGCTAAGGCTTAATGTCCACATCATGATGGAGCCAGTGAGTGGCAGGGAACAAACACATTTTTGTTTGCAACACAGGGGATGCCATCTTATTATAGATGGACTGATAAAACCAACAGTTAATTAAATGATGCATGCTTTTACTGAGCAACAATTGACAAACCCCAAATGAGTCAGGTTACATAAAAGCACTCCAGATTTTCTTTTTCACCTTGAGGTATTATTTTTTAGGCATAATGGTTATACAAATTATTATAACAATCCACTTCCATAGTGATACTGCCTCAGAAACCCAAGGAGGGGTCGCTATGAGTGAAATCTGACTTGACAGCAGTAAGTTTGATTTTTTTATTAAGTACTGATTGGGATTGTGTCAGAATGTTGTATTAGCTACAGGGTAAGCTTTTACCAAATACTTATTGACTTGAATCTTTTCTGATATCATCCATCACCTTTCCAAAGATATCTTGTCTATCTCCTCAACATACCCAGTAAGTGACTTTAGGTTAGTCATTTTAACTTAACCAGAACCCGTTTTTATCATTTACAATGGGGTCAACAAACTACAACCCTCAAATCAGAACTATCCTGCCATCAGTTTTTGTGTAAAACTTCTGTTGGAACATAGCCATACCGGTTGTTTATGTGTTGTCTATGGCTGCACTTACAATGGCACAGTTGAGTAGTTGTGACGTAATCATAGAGCTCTCAAAGCCTAAAATACTGATTATCTGGTCTTTACAAATAGAAACTGCCATCCTCTGATCTACAATACAAAAAGAAGTGGATCACTATCTTTCTACTCTTTTAAATTTGTGATCCATTTGTTTGCAAAACAAAATCTTGTGCAAAAATCCAATATATAAAACAAACAAAAGCAAAGTTACCCTGGACAAAGTGGTTGGAATTGAAGGGATCCATCCTATTTGGCTCCCTCTGTCTCCCAAGTTATTGCCCAAAATCCCCAGAGTTCTAGTGTGAATCCCCTTTAAAGTGATGATCTTATATGATAATATATGTTATATATATATATATATATATATATATATACACACACACACACACATATACATACACACACAATGTATATATGTATAATGGGAGCTCCACTAGCATAGTGCCTAAGGCATTTGATGGCTAACCAGAAGGCTGGAGGTTCAAACCCACCAGCCACACCTTGGAAGGAAGGTTGGGCAATCTACTTCCACAGTGATACCACCTTGGAAACCCAAGGAGGGGTTGCTATGAGTCAGGTCTGACTCGATGGCACATAACAATAACAACAACAACATATGTATACTATACTATACTCTACTATACTATAAGTGTGTATATATATATATATATTTCTAATTTATTAGTATGCACAGAGGAAGTAGAATTCAGTGATAAATTTACCTCTTGTTTCCAATCTCCCATTCTTAGCTGTAGCAAGGCTTCCTTTGTCTTCAAGCCAATTTCAAGTGGTCATACTGTGGTGATTCTACAACATGATGTATGCAATGTAGCAAGTCTTTAAAGTCATCATGCTTCTTGGGAAACTTTTGTGTACTGATAAAAAGAGAAGCCAAAGCTATACTTTTAAAACAAACCACCAGGGTAGAATCTATCAAAGCATAATGTTTCAACATTTTGCTTTCAAAGCATGGAGCAATGGATAAACTGTTTATTTCCATATTTCTTTAAATCCACTTTAAAGCCAGATTTTCTGATGACAAAGGCAGCAAAGGAATTGTATGTGGTCTAACAGCATAAAAAAAAAATCCAATTCAGTTAGTGTTTATGGAGGGTCCACAGGGTGTGGGGTATTGTGTTAGGCAAGATAAAAACCTCTTCTTGTTAGTGCATTTTAAGGCGTATTTCGCCTTTCTAAATAACCTGGAAATTTTCAGTTCATTGTGGAAAATCTCCAGTGAAACATATATCCTTGTCTCTTGACTTATTCATATGAGCAAAAATGGTCATGAGGTGGGGTGGGATAAAGGAAAGGAATTAATAACCAGAGTAGTAATTGTTGACTGTCTATTAACTGTTTTGTGTTAGTGTTAGTTGCTCTTGCATTGGCTTCAATTCATGATGACCTATGTATAACAGAACAAAACCAGTGTATCTTGTGCCATCATCAAGATCATCAGTGTGGGTGAGTCCATTGTTGGGGGTATTATGCCAATCCATCTCATTGAGAATTCCCCTTATTTTTTCATATCCTCCTCTACTTTCTTGTGTGATATTCTTTCATAAAATGTCTTTTATTCCTCCCAGTAATTCAGTGGGTAGGTCATAAATTATATAAACATGAAAACAGTAACTTTCCAAAAAATCACACAACAAATAAGTGACAGAACAGTTCTAAGCCTGGATACTTAAGTGTATCAAATTATAGTGCCCATTAGCTCTCTTTCAAATACTCAGAGCACATAATATATACTCATGTAAATATTCATATGAATAAACATATCCACAACTACATGTGAAGGTTGGAATTGTCAACCCTAAGGCATAGGACAGCATTGCTTTGCATAGTAAGTAGCCTACATAACTTGAGAAGTAAGTGATCTTGGTCTCCAGCTCAAATAGATGATAAGAAATGATCTGAGCAAGAGATCAAGGACTTTATCCTTCCCTTGAGACCAGGGGTCAGCATTTTTTTTTTTTTTTTTTTTGAAAAGCCCAAACAGTAAGTATTAAGATTTGTGAGCCACATGATCTCTGACACAAATACTCAAGTCTCTCATTGTAGTGCTCAAGCAGCTGTAAACCAAAAAAGCCAAACTCACTGCTGTCGAGTTGCATCTGACTCATAGCGACCCCTCCGTGGGTTTTTGAGGCAGTGTCACTACAGAAGCAGATTGCCTAGTCTTCATTCCGAGGAGTGGCATTTGAACTGCCAGCCTTCTGGTTAGCACAAGCAGCTGTAGCCACATATAAACAAATAGGCATCACTGTGTCCAATAAAGTGTCATTTATGAACAGAATTTCATGTAATTTTCACCTGTTGCAAAATATTATTATTCTCTAGATTTTTTTTTGTCATTTAAAAGTTCAGAAAGCACCCATAGGCCATATAAGAATAGGAACAAGCTGCATTTGGCCTGTGGGCCATTGTTTCCCAACCTTTAGGCCAGTGGTTTCCTAACACTGTGTAAAAATCAACTAAAAAGCTTGCTGGAAATAGTTTCCCATGTTCCATGTCAAAAGAGTCTGGTTCTGTAGTTCGGGAGTGAGGTCAGGAATACGACATTTTCAAAAACCTTATAGATGACTCTTTGGTGACATGGGTTGCAAGTGGAAATCGCAAGTGGTAAATAGGTGGCACACTAAAATTAGGATAATTCACACAGTTTTATATGTATGAAAGTTTTGGGTGGTGTGTAAGCAGCCTCAAGGGATAATGTAGGAACCCAGGGCTAGTTGGGGCAGATCTATCACCACTCGGCCTAAACAGTTGAGAGGACTGAGGCACCACAAGAATCTAGAAGGAAAGAGAGTTGGTGGAGGAGTCTACCTGGAGAACAGAGGTGTTGAAGGAACCATCCATATAAAATGATTTTGCACAGGGGAGCTAGGCAAATAATATATTGGCTTCACTTTCTTCCCTGTTTCAGTCTCCTGCCAGGGTGCTTCATTGACCAAGCCCAAACAGAAACCAGGAAGTACTGAGGCCATATTGTTGTTGTTCATATCGATCAGCTTCCTGGAGGCAGAGCTGGGTAGAGAAAACTAATAAGTTAATCTGAAGGAACAAACAAAAGATATCTTAAAGAGTGGCACAGATATTTTAAAGAACTTTGACCCTAGTCCCTCCTCCTAGTCTTTGGATTTATTTATAATCTTCAAAAAACCAAACAAACAAAAATACGAAACTCACTGCCATGGAGTAGATTCTGACTCATAGCAACTCCCACTGGGTTTCTGTAGCGGTAAATCTTTTCTGAAGAAGATTGCCCCATCTTACTTCCATAGAGCAGCTGGTGGGTTTGAACTGTCAATCTTCTGGTTAGCAGTCAAATACCTTAGGCACTATGCCATCAGAGCTCCTTTTTATAATACTAAATCCCTAATATTGCCATGGGTCCAGGTAGTACTGGCAGACAATAGATGACTTCATCAACCCTGTGGCCCAAGGATTTGGATTTTTCCTCAAGTCTCACTGTGTTTATGAAAGGACTGGTAACATGCTCAGTCCCTTCTACCATGCAAGAACTCTTCAGCTATGAAATCATTTTATTTATTTATTTATTTTTAAAGAGGGGATCTTAGAAGATAAACTATGGCTTGCTTGGCTGTTGTCACATGTCCTTCTGAGGAGTGGCTCGTGGGTTGGAACCACCAGCCTTCTGGTTAGTAGTCAAAATGCCTTAGGCACATGCCACATAGAAAGTTGTAACAAGTACATTGGTTAAAGGAATAATTCATTTGTTATTTAAGTGACAGTTGGGATTGGACAAAATCAATCTAATGATCAATAAAGAGAAATGTCAAATAAAAATACTAAAACCTTAGCTCTTCACATATAAGCTGGAGAAGAGGGGAAACCAGTGATTGCAGCACAGACACTTGATGCAAAGATAATGGTACCTGGGAAAAGATTTCTGGATTTGGTTATTAAGAAGCCAGTAGTGACTATCAGTAGTACAGTTCCAACTGGGTTAAAAGAAAGAGTCCAGACTTAAGGGGATTAAAGAGAGGAGGAAATGCAAACCCCTGAGTCCAGAAATTTGCAAGAAGTATCATCGGAATGCACACACTAACAGCCTGAGTAGCTCCCATCTGACAGGGTGGCCAGCCAAAGGGAGCACCTCAGAGTTCACAATTTTATAAAGGCAATGGGAGTTTTAGAAAACGTCTGTGTTTCTAGAACTTCAACTTGTTGTTGCTGTTATGTGCCGTCGAGTCAAACCCGACTCATAGCGACCCCTCCTTGGGTTTCCAAGGCAGTATCACTATGGAAGTAGGATTGCCCAACCTTCCTTCCGAGGAGTGGCTGGTGGGTTTGAACCGCCAGCCGTCTGGTTAGCAGGCAAGTGTCTTAGCCACTATGCTACCAGAGCTCCCCTTAACTTCAACTTAGTGGTTGTTATACCTGAAGGGTCCAAACACTGTAAAATACGTCCACTGAAAAATGTTACTAAGAGTTCCTCTTTATTTAAACTAATTATTCCATAGCTGAGAAGTACCTTGCATGCTAGGAGAGACTGAGAGTTTATGCTATTGGTCCTTTTGTGTTTGTCTGGTGGACTTGAGGAAAAACTCCACACGCTTGGTTTACTTGCTTTCCTGCAAAATCCTATTGCTCAGTGCTCTTATCTTTCCTGTAGACAGCCATCTATAATAGGGCTGTCCAGTCTCCTTTAAACCAAGAAGAAGGAAATATATTTAAGTTAAAGGCTGAAGGCTGAATCTCTTGAGGAGTTGATTTTGGTTCTTATGAGTTGTGGGGCTCAGAGGCAAGAGCAAAGAGAACATTTCTTTGAGGAGGCACCACTGTGGTCTAAGAAATTTTACATATCCATTTGGCTTTAGCTATTTGCATAATAACCATCCATTTATTTTCCCATTTGTCTATATTTACACATTCATATGGTTTACTTTATACATAAGAAGACATCACTCCCCCTTACTCCCCATCAGTGTAGAGCAGTAAAGGAAATCTGTTTGCCAAATGAAAAATCTAAGATTCTCAAAAGGGGCACTAATGAATTGGTGGTAGTGCTGCAAAAAAAAAAAATAAATAAATAAAATAAATAAATAAATAAAATTAAATAAATAAAAGAATGGCAATAATTTGCAAATTAGTGAATCTCCTCTTTGTTCTTTTCTAGAAGATTTTGAATAGATTATCCTGACCTCAAGCCAGAAGGTCCACTTTCCTCTTTAATACCCTCATGGTCTAAGAAGTCACAGCTTCTTTACTTATCCTCCTCTTCCTTATGTCTCATATTTTGGGACAGAGCCCCTTCCATAGGAACTTTGGGATAGAATTCCACAATTTCAAAAGGAACTCATACATAGTTGGGACAACAAGTTTTGTACAGAAATTTTCTCTTATTATCCCCCTCATTGACATTAAAGCAACATTTCAGAAATTATTACATATTTTCCACCTGGAGATTCTTAGATAGTAAGATAAAACATATAGTCAGAACTGGCAGTGAACAGAAAAAATAAAGTAACTAACTGATCAATCACCAGGGTAGCTAATTACACAAAAATAAGTTTCCATTTTCTTTGATGAATTCTCTCTGGCTCTGGCTATCTGATTAATTACAGTGTATAAAGCGAAAACTAGCTCTTCAGAGGTGGGAAGCCACTAGAAGTGCTCTTACAAAATGTTCGATGAATTCTATCGGTTCCTTAAATCATGAATTGCTACTTAATCACAGCTTCCTTTTATTCAGCAGCATAGAAAGGAATGACATAATAACCTCTTGGAAATTGCTGAGGCTGCTTAGTTTTAAATATACATATAAAATAGAGCGTCCTTCCTAAAGGACCTGTTGACTCTGCTTGATTCCTTAAGTTTTAAGAATGCCCCTTGCCTCACTACCCATTGCTATGTTTTGATACCTTTATTTGTTTGCTTGTTTAAATAATCTCTCTCTCAACTTCCAAATTTTCAGGCCTAGAGTTGCATTCTTCCTCAAATTATTGAGCTATTTTCTCTAATTTGTTCTATAAGTTGCCAATAGAACACACCACTTAAAAATATGACTATAATGATTTGATCATCTTGTAACTGTAATTGTCTCCCTAAACGAGAGGGAGAGGAGATGAACAGATGTGAGTTTTGAGAAAAAGGAATTGAAATGCTCCCCTTATCTCTTTAGTTTCCTTTATTTTTCATTTTTATTTGTAAGGGTAGCAGATGAGATGGAAAAGGGAGCAGGAGGTATGGAAGGAACCCTGATAAGCTTCTCACCTTCCCAGAAAGGAATTTGAATTAACGGCTTCAAACAAACTAACAAAGCAACAGAAAACCAGAGTGAAGGTCCAGTTTCCTGTACTCTGGTCTTCCTGTGTTCTTCACTGCACTTTTCCCTTGCCACAAATACTTCACAAAACTCTGATCGTCTTCAGACCTCGAGGATGTGGAATACATGCCTGAAAGGCCCAGACAAGAGCCGTGAACGAGTGACGTGGTGGGTGGAGCAGTGGTGCGTTAGAGAGCTCACCCCCCTGTAGAAAGAGCTTAGCCCACAGTGACTTGGGAGTTCTTGGGGATTGTTGCCCAGTGTTACCGGATCTTAGTATTTTCCAAAAAAATCTGGAAATCTGGAGTTTTATGTGAAATTACTTGATTTTTGAATGTTGGAAACTAATCCAATTAAAGAAATAACACTGCCTGGGCCAGCGACACACAGATGCAGGCCAGATTGAGTCTTCAGGCCACCACTTTGCAACCTCTGACAAACAGCGCTAGAGGCTTTGGATAGAACTCTGCTCTGGGGACTTGAGCACCACCAAGAAAGGAGAAATTTCTGTTTTTATACTTTGATTTCAGTATAAGGAGAGAATGAAACAGATGTGAACTCGTAAGCATATTTATTTGCATGAAACGGAGGCCAATTTAATCATTGTCTTAGTGAAGCATAAATGGGGAATTAACTATTTCGTGTTTACTCATAGAAGCTGATATTTAAAAGTGTTCATTAGCTTAAAGAAATATTTTCTGATTTCATGTTGCTGTTGTTGTTACGCACTGTCGAGTGGGACCGGACTCATAGTGACCCCTCCTTGGGTTTCTTGGGCAGTATCACTACAGAAATAGATTGCCCCATCTTCCTTCCGAGGAGTGATTTCATAGGGACCCTTAATTTATTTGATTTTACATTGAGGAGCTCAGCCAGACAAGACCACCTTGTCTCGGATGGACACTTCAGTAAGGCCGCAGTCCTTACATCATGTACACTTGTCTTTGAACACTGCACCATATATAAATATTTTTTATCAAGTTTGGTTATTAATCAGAGCTAAACTTATTTTATTTTACTTTTTGGTAAATTATGCCTCTTTTAGGTCCCCAGGTGGTGCACACAGGTTGCACTCATCTACTAACCTAAGTGTTGGTGATTCGGACCTACCAGGTGGCCCTGCTTGGTAATCTGCTTCCCTGAAGATTACAGCCGAGAAAACTCTATGGAGTTCTGCTTGGTAACACATGGGGCTGCCATAAGTTGGGACTGACTGGACTGCAACAGTTTCCCTGCCCTCCGCTTCCCCCACTTTATACCTGTTTTTGTTAGCAATGTTAACCAGGCAATGTGGTTTCTGTTTTCTGGTGAGAAAGATTCTAGCACCAGTGCTTAAGAGGACAGCTTTGGATGTCAAAGAGTTGAATTTAAATTTCTTTCTTTTTATGTTTTTATTTTTCTAGCTGCATGCTCTGATTAAGGTACTTAATATTTTTGAGCTGCAGCACTACCAGCCATAGTGTTAGCAGTGTGTCTTATGTGCTTGGAAGATATTGACTGGATGGAGCCTTCGTGAACTAGTTGGGGTAGGTGCTTTGTTTTAGGAGTAAGGAATAATGTGGGGTTAATAGAAGGAGCCTGAATATGAAGGTCTTGAGTACCTGTGAGAGTTTGGAGTCAATTCTGTAGATTTGGTGAACCAGGGAAGAATCTGTGCACAGGCAAGCTAGAACGAGAATATTTTAAGAATGATTGAGGGCAGTGTTTGGGATGGCTCAGATTTGGAAAGGACGCTTGGGTAGCTGCTGCGGTAATTCCTATCTGTCTGGATTAGATCATGGTTGTGGAAATGAAAAGGAGAAATGAGTGTAAAGCATTTCATAAGATGTGGCTTTCTTCTGAATAGACTCAATCTGAAGTTTTTGTGTCTGTGTGAAAGCTAGATAGCAATAAATCTCAGAGTTTTAGGATTACTTCACAGGTAGTTTATGGCTGGTAAAAGGGAAAGGATTACTTCACAGGTAGTTTATGGCTGGTAAAAGGGAAAAGAGAAGAGAGTTAAGGATGGAGAACTGAGCAAGTAAGAACCACGTTGTTGTTGTTGTTAAGCGCCGTCGGCCCCGACTCATAGTGACCCCTCCTTGGGTTTCCGAGGCAGTATCACTACGGAAGTAGGATTGCCCAACCTTCCTTCCGAGGAGTGGCTGGTGGGTTTGAGCCGCCAGCCTTCTGGTTAGCAGTCAAGTGCTTTAGCCACTATGCTACCAGAGCTCCTAAGTAAGAAAGAACCAAGAGGAAGAAAAATATACTAGAGAACAACAAAGACTATAAAGAAGAAATAGGATATTCTAACAATAATTTCTTTTTTGTGTAAACTTTTCAAGGTATTTAAGTCTCTGTGTCTTTTTCTTTTTAATTTTTTTTTGGTATCCCAATATTTCTTTTTCTTTTCTTCATTGTTGTGGAAATATATATAACAACATTTGCCAGTTCAACATTTTTCACATGCATAATTCAGTGACACCAATTATATCTCTATGTTTACTGCTGTCAATATGAGAAATCACATCTCACCTATCTTCTAGGAATGCAAGAGGCTTTCTTGACTTGGTCTCAAGTTTTCTTGACTTTAGGCTTGTCTCTGAGCTTAATGTGGTATTATGGACATGTACAGGAAGACAGACATCACAATCTGTTATAAAATATAATAATACTTCATTTTCCCATCCATTGTAATATTTATCTAATGTCTATAGGGAGTCAGAGCCTATTTCATTTTCTTCTTAATGAGTTTTATGATTTTTATTTTGTTAAAAATAAAAGTGCTAGCTCTTACCAAGCGATGACCTTCTTTTGTTGCTTCCAACCCATAAGATCTAGTATCATGCCTTGTATTCTTATCTCATGAAATATTAAGTTGAACTGGGAGTGGGTTTTTCCTAAATTTCAAATACTTGTTATTTGTTTTCCAAATGGAAGCATGCCCCTGTCATCTACTCTCTTTTCCTGCCATATTTCATAGAAAATGCAGTAAGGCAAAAGGAGCCCTGGGGACATAGTGGTTAAAGTGTTAACATGCTGACCATAAAGTTGGGCAGTTTGAACCCGCCAGGTGCTCCATGGGAGAAAGGTGGCAGTCTGCTTCTGTAAAGACACTCTATGAGACAGTTCTACTCCGTCCTAGAGGGTCACAAAGAGTTGGAATAGACTCAATGGCATTTTTTTTTAATAGTAAGGTGAGTGGTCAAAGTTTGCAGAAGAATAATTAGAGTTATCTTCTTAGCCAAGTGAATTTATATTTAAAATCAATTAATTAGCATGTTTGTTCATTCATTTATTCTTCTCACTGTCCATTTTAAACATGGCTAGATTGAACGTATCTTTCTCTGGCTTCCTCCCATATACCCTTACCATCACTCAGTTAATGAAGTGGGAAAATGTCTTGATAGCACCCTCTTTAATTTTCATATCTTCTGTCACTCTGCTCTAATTTCTTGTTGCTTCCTCTTTTCAAATCTGGTTTTCTTGTATAATTTTGATTTACTTTCTAGTCTCTTGAGATTTGCTTTGCTTCCTTTCTCTCCCTTCATGTGACACCTCTCCTACCACTCTGCCTTTGAGTTTACCTGTGAGGGCAGAGGCTGTTTCTTTGTGTTCCTGTAGCCCAAGTTAGCACAGTGCTTCACACACAACAGGTGGATGATAAAAACAATCCAACACTCATTATTTACAGTCTTTTTGGGTGCAAGGCACTGTGCTAGATACTGGGATATAAATTCAAGGAAGGTATTTTTTCTAGTACCCAAGAATTTAAACACCAGTAGAGAGATATGGACAACACTTGTTTATGGAAGGAAAGAGCTATTCTAGACACCACCAGTGGCTGGGATTTCAGGAAGGCTTCTTGGAAGAGGTGGCACTTCCTAAGTTTCAAAGTAGGTATAAGTAGAAGTGATAAGATCTGATCTTAGGTGGTTTCAGGGCATGAGGATAGGAGAAAGATGGAAGGTAGACTCTGTAAGGCTCATGATAGATTGAATGTGAGATGAGGGAGGAGGAAGGGGTGAAGGATAACTCTTAATTTCTTCCTCGGATTACTGGGTAGAAAGTAGTACCTGTTCAGTGATTTAAGAACGAATGGAAAAGGAATAAGTTTAGTGGAAACGGGGATAATGGTGAAGGCAGGAATTATCAGTTATGCTTTTTAGTCATTCTTTTTCCTACTGGTAGAGAATTTCACTGGAAGGGACTCTTAGTCTTGAACTCTGATGAAAACAAGTGGCACGCATTGATACGTGCCTCTCGTTGCATCTTGTACACTTGGTGCACATGGCAAGGAGGAATGGGTACAGCATAGAGATGAGCTGCTCAGATCTTTTTCAAGGAAGAACATGATGTCCTAAACAGCCTCCATTTCTCAGCTCCTTCAGCATCCCTGTCGGGTACAGAGAGTCACCTTGCCCAAAGCTGGAGACTGAGCAAGGTGAGGATGGACATGTTCATCCAGTTTGCTCCCTGTGAGACACTCTGATGAACAAGGGTCCCCCAGAGCTCTCTGTTGGCTTGACTGAGGGTTTGTTGGACTTAGGGACAACAATGCAGTTAGATTTCTTTCTCTGCCCCATTCTATGTCCTCCCCTTATGTTCCCTGGTATGATTCTGGGGAAACATCTTGCACCCCAAAGTCCATCATAGTTTCTGCTTCTGGAGAACTTAACCCATAGCACAGACAGTGCTTGGTGGAGATTTCTCAGAACTCTCAGTGTCATTAGAGGTTCTAGAAGAAAGGGACTCAAGGCATGTACCCTAGAACACGGTGGAATTAGGAGCTGCAGTTATGTCCTAATTCTTACTGGCCCAATAAGATGGGGTGAGGTTCCCTTAGATTGGTAAGTAATGAATCTAAGAAAACAAGTGAGTAGTTAATTTTATGATTTGATGAAAGGTACTTCCTATCTGAGGGTTTTTGTTTAAAACAAACATATTGCAGCAATTGTCCTAAATGGCAGCTCCTTCAAAAAAAGAATATCAAAGAAACCATGGGAAAGTTTGGGGCAAGTTTAGTCGCTGTGAACTGGAACACTTTAATCTGTTATTAAATGAATGCAGTGATAATAATATAATGACACCTTGCATTTAGATTGCATATTTATTTTCCTCAAGACATTCTTAAAGCACTTTAATGCAATGCCATTTTTTTTTTTTCTCTCCTCATTGCTGATTTCCACAAGTGGAGGAAGGAAGAATGGAGATAATTGACTCTTTAATAGCTAATGTCCATTTTTTTTTGATTCAACTCTCCCCCCCGCACCTGTTTTAGAGCTGTGAAGAACTACTAAGGATGATTTTATTTCCTGTCCCTGTGACAGTCCAGGGAGGTGGTGAGAATAAGGATGAAAAATGGTTTCTATCAATAGAGAAATGAAGGGTTGTGAGGATAAGGAATCTAACTACTGAAAAAGCTACGAAGAGAACATCCTACCCCTTGATCATCAAAAATTGACACTGATTGTTAGGACCTTATCATAATCATTAAAAAGCTATCATTATTGATATTTGTGTGTGCTTCACAGGCTCTCTGCCAACTGTTCTTTGTATGTACTTTTCATTTACTCCTCACAGTCATCCTGGGTTGTTTTTTTACCTTACTTAGTAGGAGCTCTGATAGCGTAGTGACTAAGGCACTTGACTGCTAACCAGAAGGCTGGTGGTTCAAACCCACCAGCCACTCCTCGGAAGGAAGGTTGAGCAATCCTATTTCTGTAGTGATACTGCCTCGGAAACCCAAGGAGGGGTCTCTATGAGTCAAGGCCAACTCAACAGCACATAATAATAACAACAGCAACAGTAGAAGTGAAAACTTCAGGCTCTGAGTGGCTTAATAAGAGGTCCAAGGATTCGAATCTATGAAGTAAGTCCAAAGACGGTGTTCTGAACCCCATTGCTTATTGCCTCCTTAATGTGAAACTCCCATTACCTGCAGTTGCTGGACTGAGTTTGCACTTGAAACAATGGAATGTGTGTGTGTATGTGTGTGATGATGGGGACTCTACTGAAATAGCTCCTAAGAGAGTATGCTGAATATGCTTAGAACAAAAGAGTTTCAGCAATAAAGCCCAAGGCCTCTATTGAGTATTCCATCTGCCCCAACTCCCCCCTTTATGGAAATCTCTGGCTTTTCTAGCACAACAGGGGAAGAAGATTTGACATCTTCAAGGATGACATTGAAAAAATAAAGGAATAACAAACAATAAACATTGCACAACTATGCTAATTCGTGCCCTAAAGGGAAGACAACAGGAAAAACCTAGAGTTTGCCAAATGGAAAAACAACTGAACTGGTAGAGACAGAGATGTTAATTCAGACTTCAAGATGATAAAAGACTTGTTACAAACAATGAGAATTGGAAAAAGAAAAGTTGTACTCAGCCCAAACCCTTGGATGTATGTAAGCAACTAACTCCCACTGAGATAGATAGATGGATGCGTCATCTAACTGAAGACAATTAGTTTTGCACGTTCATGGGGCTCTCTGTATTCAAGTCCTCTCCTGGTTGGTACTGAAGAAGAAACTCATGAAAAAGTCAAATGCTTACACTGCAATCAGGGCAAGAAATGGGCTGGAAATGCAAAGTGCATGACTTAGTTTGTCTTTGGCTCAATACATTTTCCCTTATTCCCTCGCAAGCGGGTGGTAGGAAAACATGTGTGGAGTAGCTGACCCTGTTTTGGGATGCATTCTAGCCCATTATTAGTATGGTCTGTTCAATATTGTTATCCCAGGAGCAATCTTCCCTAAATTGCTACCTTCTCCATTGGATATTATTTTAAACAATGTACAATTAGGCATATTTTTGCATGAGGAACTTTTTCTTCTAAGCAAACATGATAAACTTGGGTAGTATGGTACCCTTGCAAATAATGCTTGATTGAGGCTGCTTAATTTAGTAATTTATTTATCACTCTAAATGATCCCAGGCGTCTTTGCATGTGTCAACACTCATTTGTTTGGTGAGTATATTGGTGTCAAAATCAGCATCTCATTCATCGGAATATTTATCTATACCCGCAGATGCATCTGAGTCTACATTTGATATAGTTTTATGCTAATCCATAAGGAAACTTTCCCTCTCTAATTAAATTGCTCTTATATTGTTACTGGGAGATATGCTAATTTGTATTGTTCTGATATAATTACTTTTGTTTATTTTTGTCTCTCTGACTAGATTTTAAACTCTTAAAAAAAATAGAAAAACCAAACCCGTTGCTGTGGAGTTGATTCCTACTCACAGTGATCCTATAGGACTGAGTAGAACTGCCCCATAGGGTTTCCAAGGTTGTAATCTTATGGAAGAGACTGCAGCGTACTTTTCTCACAGAGCAGCTGGTGGATTGGACCACCGACCTTTTGGTTAGCAGCTGAGTGTTTAACCACTGTGCTACCAGGGCTCTTTTTTAAACTCTTAAGTGTAGAGAAAAAAAAGCTTTCTTTTGTTTTTGTAATCTTCTGTTGGTTCTCCATGCCAATCACCAATGAGTACTTTTTGACGCTTGCACCCTGCAGAGGTAGATGTTAAGTAAATAGTAGTTGTTGTTGTTGTTGTTGTTGTTTGCCGTCGAGTCGGCCCCGACTCATAGCGACCCCTCCTTGGGTTTCCGAGGCAGTATCACTACGGAAGTAGGATTGCCCAACCTTCCTTCCGAGGAGTGGCTGGTGGGTTTGAACCGCCAGCCTTCTGGTGAGCAGTCAAGTGCCTTAGCCACTATGCTACCAGAGCCTGGAAATTTGTGTTTTCAGACAAATAAGGAAAGAGCCTTAGATGGTGAATATAGTTTCAAACAGATTGAGTTTTAAAAACCAATAAAAATGAAAAAGCAGTTTTGAACATTTGAAGAAAATGGATTGCCAGGCAAGCTTCCTCAGACAATCCTGCAGGACTGGGGAGCCCTTCTGTCACAGGTATTGTCAGTTCTAACATCATCAGCAGCAAGTTTAGCTGTGAGGGTGGAGGGGGCAGGTCCTAGACTCTCTGTGTCCACAAACTAGATGTGAAGCTCACGTGACTCTCACTTGTCTCCTCTAAGTGTCTTATTGTTTCTTCTTTGATATTTCAATTACACATTCTTTCCTATGCTGCTTCTGTTGACTTTTCATCACCATCTTTTCAACTGTCATGTTATTATGTTGCTTTAAATTTTGTTGAAAGTGTGCCATCTTTGTAGAATGTGTGCTGGGGAGAGAGCACTTCCTACTAGCCCCACCTCAGAGATCTCCCTGGGTTTTGCCTTTCCCCTGGAATAATGGTTGTGCACTTTAAAGGTGAGGTTGCACAGTTCAGAACACACAGGCTGCATGTCTTTCACTCCTTGTTTGGATAACCCACGCCCTCCCTTTCATCCCATTCTTGTCCAAAGTGACTTCTGGGCTGGTCACTGGAGACCAGTGGAGAAAAAATTCCTGGGTATAGTCAGCCTTTGCTGATTATTTCATACTTGTGATACAATTTTCTGTACCAATTATGTCTTTGCAGATGACAGAAGCCATTTAGTCTAATGACCATAATAATTAATTTTCATTATGAAGCAGATTGGTTAATGATGCTGAAGCCTAAGATTTCATTATGGAACTAAAACACAGAACTTGCCCACACTCCCAGAACATAACTTTCAAGTTTGCTAAATTAGGGGAAAAAATGCATTCATTATTTCTCTCATAGAGTCAACTGAGGCAACGTCAGGGTGAAAGTGTGAAAGGCTCTACCAGTTCTTGCTCTTCCATTAGAAATCCACAGCGATTCTCAAATGTTTGTCCCTGACCAGCAGCAGCAGCACTTGGGAATGTGTTAGAAGTACCAATTCTTGGGCCTCACTCTAGGCCAACGAAACCAGAAAGTCTGACGGTGGGGCCCAGCCATTTGTGTTTTCCCAAGCCCTTTAGGTGGTTGAGATTTACGCTAAAGTTTGAGAATCACTGGTCCGAAGAACAAGGGAGAGATGGTAGGGCAGGCTTATATGTCTCTTTAGTGTTCCTTACTCAAGACTTTAAGTGTCCTAGGTGGTGCAAAATGGACTGTAACCTGAAGGTTGGTGGTTTGAACCCACTCAGTAGTATGTATGGAAATCTGCTTCCGTTAAGATTCCGTACCCATTGTCATGGAGTCCATCCTATAGGACACAGTAGAACTGCCCCATATGGTTTCCAAGGCTATAATCTTTACAGAAGCAGAAGCAGACTGTCACATCTTTTTTCTGCAGAGTGGCTGGGACTCAAACCACCAACCTTTTGATTTGTTGGCAAGTGCTTAACCAGTCTGCCACCAGGGCTCCTTCCTGTTAAGATTCCAAAAAAAAAAAAAAAAAAAAAAAAAAGACTCACTGCCCGTAGAGTCGATTCTGACTCATAGTGACCCTCGGGGGGTTTCCAAGGCTGTAAATCTTTACAGAAGCAGACTGCCTTATCTTTCTCCTGCAGAGCCACTGGTGAGTTCCAACCGCCAACCTCTTGGTTAGCAGCCAAATGCCTTAATCACTACACCATCACAGTTCCTTTCTGTTAAGATTATAGCCAAGAAAGCCCTATGGAGCAGTTCTTCTTTGTAACCAATGGTGTAGAATGAACTAGACACAACTAACAACAACACTTAAGGTTTCGTGGGCCATAGATTTTCCCATATTGAGAAGAAGCTCAACTAAAAAACTCTGATCATATTTCATGTGTTAGGTTTAATTGTCTACCCTTTGGAAAGCTAGATAAACAAGCTAGAATTCCGGCAGAGATTTATAACTTGAGGTCAAGGGACTCTGCTACCACCAAAACATCAAATGGGTGGAGTTCAAGAGATCTGCACCCACAGAAATTGCAGGCAATTTTGTATGTATTTATTCATTTAGTAAACAAGTATTTTTAGAGCGGAACTTTGGATCAAGACCTAATCTAGGCATTGGAAATTCAGCAGTAATCAGATAAACAAAATCTTTGTTAACATTCTGAAGTGGAAAGGCAAGCAGCAAACAAATCAACAAATCCACAATGTCGTACGGAATCAATCCCAAGCTGTGGAGGTAAAGAAAAGGTGAGTGACAGAGATGGGAGGGCCTATTTGATATCGTTGGTCAAGGAGGTTCTTTCTGAAATACTGACACTGAAACAGAGAGCTAAAGGCGGTATGGGAGAAAAGCCAGCAAATATCTGGGGAAGTGCTTTTCAGGCAGAGGAAACAGACACGGGATGAGCTTGGTAGGTTTACAAACTGAGCTTCAAGGACGGTAAGAAACCTGGCTAAGGTCACAGAGCTAATAATGGAGCCTAAACTTACTTGGCTAATTCCATTGGACTATTCTCCCTCTTGAGGTGCTCTGGTTGTGCAGTGCGTAAGGCATTTGGCTGCTTACTAGAAGGTCAGCTGTTCAAAGCCATCAGCTGCTCCACGGAGGGAAGCTAGGCAATCTATTTCTGTGAAGATTTACAGCTTTGGAAATCCTTTGGGGGTCACTATGAGTTGGAATGGAGTTGATGGCAGTGAGTTAGATTCACCTTCTTACTTTATCTCTCCAAAGGATAAACTAAAACAAACAAACAAATTCACTGCCATTGAGTTGATTCAACTCATAGAGACCCCTCCTTGGGTTTCCAAGGTGATATCTCTACGGAAGGGGATTGCCCAATCTTCCTCCGAGGAGTGGCTGGTGGGTTTGAACTGCCAGTCTTCTGGCTAGCAGTCAAATGCCTTAGTTCTCTGGAAAGAACTGTGTCTATGTATGCTTAATGGCAAGACCTGCGGCCTATATATACTAAGTAGCAAAGCTATATCTTTGAACCCAGGCTGGGACTTTTGTTTGAACCGGCCAGCTGTGATTGTTCTTTTGGAAATATGACTGCCTCAGTGGAAGTCACAGTTATATAATGCTTGATGCTATTCAGAGGGGGGAGAGACAGAGCTCTCCTGTTCGAGCTGTTGTCCTTGAGGACATAATTTTTAAACTACCTTTGACTGAGCACTTGCTATGACTGGAGGCACCGAGCTAAGTAGATTACCAACATTGAGTCCTTTCAAAAATCATTTTTGTTTTTGACCACAATCAGGAAGCATTCTAATAGGTGAGCTCCATGAGAGCAGTGATCTTATATGTTGTTCACTCTGAATTCTCCTGGAACAGCCCTTGATCCATAGTAGTTTCTCAGCAAATATTTTTTCAATGAACTAATCTCTATAAGTGAAACAACTAGCTAGTGACAAACCTGGGGTTTGAATTCAGTATATGTAATTCCAAAGTGTTGTGTTAGCTGCTATATTGCACTCTAAGGTGGAAAGGAATGCAGTAAAATATATACAAAGGCTAAACATAAGAAAAGCCAGGATAGGAAACATTATGGAAGAAGCAACTCATAGGAAGCTATCAATGAAGGAAAAATAGTGGTCTTGTCTCCATGGCTGACCTTGTCTTGGACTTCCTGGGAATAAACAGAAGATATATAGCAATGTTGGCTCTCTACCCTCTAAAAGAGCAGAATGGCAAGACTAACTCTCGTGAAATAATTAGTTAGCAGTGCAATAAATTAAGTGGGATGGCATCTCATTTTATACTGTCTACTTCAGGGCTTGTCATCTTTGGAATTGGAAACTCGAAACTTGCAAATTATAGTACTGCGTTAGAAACTGAAAATTATATCAGTATGAGACTGACTCTCATGCTAGTTTTAATTAGTTTCACTTAATCCAAATGCCCAACATTTCTAATTTGTTAAAATATACTGCCCCAAAGCAATGTGAGGCATTGAATGCGTGGAGAGGTCTTTTCTTTCCTCGACTTTTTCTTTCCTTTTTACTTTACCCTCCCTTCTTTCTCTTTTCCATCTCCCCCTTCTCTTCATTTGTTTACTACATTTCAAAGTTTGTGATTCTAACTTTTCTGTAGATTATGTAGAGTGTTTATAATTGTACCCACTTTACACATGAGGAAAGTGTCACTGGAGACATTATGTAACTGGTGAATTTTGTGGTACAGATGGAAAGAGAATTCACATTTCATAATCTTAAGGGCTTTGTGCATTTGGACTTGCCCATAGGTCTGAAGGCAAAATCTCAGGTTCAATCAGGGGTACAGATTTCCAATACGTAATGAAGAATAATCCATTTATTAAAAGAAAGGACAATGAAAGTCAAGCCTGGCTTGAGAGTCCTTACTGATTTAATATTTTAGCTCAGGTAGTTTGTTTCCTTCTGTGATCCTTGGCTTGTGATAAGTATATACAACTGGAATAATAATGGATCCTCACATAGCAGAGCTTGAAAACCTTTTATAAAGGTAAAATCATATTAAAAACAAACAAACTTTTTTTTGTGGTATTAAATGGGCTTGAGTTCCATCACTGTCATTCACGACCCCAAGCATCAGGAGTGCCTGACTTTGGTAGAATTCTTGCCCATTCTCTGTGAGACTTATTAAGTTGGCTCTACTCTGGTAGCATAGTGCCTAAGGCACTTGACTGCTAACCAGAAGGCTGGCGGTTCAAACCCACCAGCCACTCCTTGGAAGGAAGGTTGGGCAATCCTACTTCCGTAGTGATACTGCCTCGGAAACCCAAGGAGGGGTCGCTGTGAGTCGGGCCGACTCGACGGCAAATAACAACAACATTTTTTTTGCCAGTAGGTGGTACTAGCAATTTGTGTAGTGTTTGAAACTAATTGGGAGGTATGTGGGGGGGACATACTTGGGCTTTTGGGGGATAGAAATAAGCTCTTTGCACTCTGTGATAAGCTAGAAACCTTTAGTTGGAAGAATCTCATTGGGTCCCATGGTTTGTCTGGTAAGAATACAATCTCTAAATGGCTAAAATGTTTAGTGGTTTGAAGAGTTTGGTTTTGCAAAGGAAGGAAAAGAAGGTAGGGAGCTCATGTCATACTCTTTTTCCACCAGAGTAATTAGACTACCAACATCTTTTGATCATATGATAGCCAGCACCAGCTCATTGTCTGAGGAACATGCTATTAGGTCAGATGATAACTTTTTTCCAAAGATGTTCTAATAATGAAGCTGTGTTTGAGAGAAGAGTAGAAAAAAAAAAACAAGCTCATTGCTTCATATCCTAAGCCTTGTCAATGTCTTGATCCTAACAAAGTTAACATTTTTACAAGCAGATAGTTCTTATTGGAGACAATATCCCTATGTAGTTTGGGGAGAACCCCCCCAAAACACACACACACACACACACACAGCTAATTAGTTAAATAATTAAGATACCTAAAGTGAACCATTTCAGGTGCAGAATAGTTACTTTCTGAACATGCTTTAGTACCAAGCCTCTGGGTTGTCAAAGAACCTTGTTAATTTATAGGGAAGTAGTTGCAACACTGACTCCAATTAAAACAAATAGTCATATTAAAGTGAAGGTGAATTAGTGTCATCATCATCACCTACCTTCCTTAACCACCACCCTCCACTAAACAAAGTAAGAGATGAAACAGACTACAGACAGTCTCATTATTGCTTGGTGTGAAGGGTTAGGCTGAGTGGTGGAATTCTGAGCTGACGTCCCCACTGAAATACCCAACTCTTGTAACCCAACAGGTTGAGTTGGAAAGGAGCCCTTGCTATGAAGCGCATCACTGAAGTCTAGTTCAATGGCTGGGTAGAAAATCCCAGGTGATATAGGAATGCAGGGAGCTACTAGAGTTTTCAGTAGTTACTGTTTCAAACCTGGCCTTATTTCTGTCATAGTATATCTTTTTCTTCTTTATGCATTAATAGAGTTAAGGATTATTTGCTAAGCGCTTGTAAAATTTTCGGTCTTGGTCCAGACTAGGATAATACTTCTTTTTTCTTTTCCTCCTGTGGGTGGGCAGGGGACATCCTTATTTGCTATTTGGCAGTTCTATTGTGAATTATATTTATTGGCTGGAAACCTGGCAAGGCTAATATTTTTTCTTGGTAACAAGACACTACCCTCAATTTTCACTTACAAGGCTCCACGGCAACCAGGTGGAACATACATCATTAGCTTACTGAATAATGAATATATTTTAAACCATGACTTAAAGCTGTTCACTTTGGTATATTAAACCAAGAAAAGGTTTACTGAAAACCCAGCTTTCTGCAATAGAATTAACTAAATCAAAATGAGTTGTTTTTTTTTTCCTTTCCCTTTCTTTGTATCAACTTTATTGAAACTCGTTCAACTTTCCAAGAACTAAAAATTAGTTTCCTGTCTTGACTGTTTGGAATTACTTACTGTCATCTGTTTCAGACATTAGAGGATGTGATTTAATATCAGCAATAAGGTCCCTCTTCCTCATTTGGCAGGTGTTAATTATTTAAACACTACTCATTTTAATTTGTTTCCACTCATTTGAGTGATTTGCTTTACAGGTTTTATTCTAAGCATTTCTTGAAAAAAATAAAAAAATCAGAAGGAAGACAAGCTGAAGCTCTTGAACTGCAACCCACAATCTATCTATTGATAGGCTGGGCAAGGCAAGGCTGCTTTTCAAGAATTATGATCTTCATGATCTCTGCTGATGGCATATAATATACAATAAATCATTTTTATCTTCTTTGTAATAAAAAGTTGCTCTAGGCACAAAGCCTCAGGTTCCTGCATGCTAATAATCCTGACAGACTGGAGATAGGGTTTGCATTTCCTAGTCTGTCAATTAAAAATGAGGCACAGGCATCCAAAATAATTGAAAATATCGAAGGGAAATTTCTCTTAATGAAGCCACTTCTTTTTTTCATGCATTGTCGGCATCATCTTCTTTGTCCAATTCTGGCTGCTTGGTTCCCTCCAGCTAAAGGGACTTCTGCTCGACCATGACTCTTGTTATAAACAGTGTTTGGCTCGCCTTCCCCCCGCCCACCCCCGCCCCTTAGACGCTGAGATGCATCCTCTGCTGGGATGGGCCTGCCCTGTGTGTGCTCATGTGGAAAATCAGCTTTGCACTGGGCAGAAATACCAGTGTCACCGAAGTCGGGCAGTAGTCTAAACGCTTGATAAAAACACTTTTTCAGAAGATGAACCTCTAAATTTAAAAAGCAGAGGGATATGGAGAAAGAGAAAAAGCTTTCACAACTCCTCGGGGAGAGGAGAAACTGTCAACCCCAGGCTTTTTTCAGTTGTACACAGCAAAGTAATTTCATCTCAGTGTGAAATGGAAAAGGTGGGTGTTTGTTTAGATTGAGGCCATTCAGTAATGATTTTAACACTCATTGGAATCTCTTTGCCAAAGTATTCCAGGGACAAAGTCTGTAATGAACACTTATCCTCCCAATTAAAGTTTCAGTCCCAATGAAAATGTTACCTGATATCCCCCTTCTCCTATTTTCAGTTTTTCATTCTTTGCTCTGCTTTTACCTTCACGATTGGTGGCCTAGTCCATCATATTTCCAGTGACATTATTCTTCCTTTGTAGTCAGCAACAAAACCAATAAACTGATCATTCCAGGCTGAGAGCAGCTTAAGATTCAGGTTCATCAAACTCCTTTGGTACTTCACATTTGAAGGCCAAAAGAATTGATTGGATTTCTGGATGAAGTACTTTCATTTCTTTAACTGAAAGGCATAAAGAGTCATTAAGATTTTTTTGTAAATAAAATGTTAATAAACAAAAGTCCTTAAATGTTTTGAACAAGGTTTGGTTATTTAAGTTAACTGTTTTTCAGTTAACTGCATTTGCCAAGTTACTGAGATCACTTTCATTTTGGTGAAACGATGGTGAAGGTACGTAATGTGAAATGTATTTTGTAATGAAAAGCACAATATCTTTACTTGTCATCTTTTCCACATGTCGAGTGAGCATAACACATGTGGCTTCATTGGAAATCATCACAAGATTTGGGAAGGAGAGGCCCATGTAGCTGAGGAAAAGTATAAGAGTCAAAGCCTTTAAAAACATTTCAGCTTTCATTTTGTTTCATCAATTTGTTCAACAAATGTTAACTGAATGCACATTCTATTTACCAGGGAAAATCCATATTTCAATGAGATAGGATCCAGGCCCTACAGTTCACAACTGGATGGATCAGACAAACCTGTGAACAAGGAATTATTAGTATACCATTTGCACAGTATGCCAGATGAGCCCAGAAATGAGAGAGGCTCACTCTTAGGGGAGTTTCAGAAGGCTACCCAGAGGTGGTGGTATATGAGTTGGGTATGGAAATAATTAGCAGAAGTTCATGTGGAAATGTTGATGGGTTAGGAAGAGTGGTAGTAGAGGGCATTCCAGGCTGAGAAGTGTAAGGGAGCTTGGGCTGGCTCTGAAGACAATGGAAAAAGTTTAGAATAGTGTCAAGACAGGTCCATATTGTATAAAGCCATGCTAAAAAGTTTAATTTGTCTAAAGAGCCTGAGAAAACCTACAGAAAGCTTTAAGCAGGGAATGGTCATCATTAGACTTGACTTTCAGAAGATCACTCTGATGATGGAAAGGAAGATATATTCAACAGGGGGAGGTAATGAAGATGGGATACCAGTGAGTTAAGAGTTCTAGCCTAAGCTAAAGCATTGGCAGCGTGTGTTAATTTAGAAATTGTAAAGGTTGTGAGATTTTATCCTACTTGCAAGATAACAAGTTAGTCTGCTACAATTCTATTTACAAATAATGAAGAAAGAGAAGACCTCTGGGTTAGAGAGACAGATGGCTTATTCCTTACAGCAAAAACAGCAGCCAGAGCAACAGCCTTCTCAATACCCTAATCCCTAAGGGACTCTGTGAGAGCTGGGTATTACTTGTATGTGCAGTGGGGTACACCACAGAAGAGAACCCCAAATTTGAAGAAATTATTTCACCTTAGCCCTTTACACATCTGCTTTTATAGAGTGATTGGCACATCTTTTCATCCTCTCTTCTGGAGAGATTACTCACTGTTCTAGATTGGAAGCCAATCTTCTCTGAGAGAAAGGGGAAAGACATCTCCATGTTTATTACTCTGGAAGGTAAACAAATGTTTCTGGGGAGACACAACTCTAAATCTCTGTAGAGGGATATACTATCTCCAGCTTTCAAACTATTTACTTCCAAACAGATCCTTTGTTCAGAGGGCCCATTGTGCAGGAACATGAAGAATTCATGGAATATTATCTCTTAAGGTGGAGATAGAAGAGAGGGGCTAACTAAATAAAATCTATGAAAAATTATCAAAGCCTGGAGGTTGATCAGAAGGGGTGGAAGTTGAGGAGCGAGATTAAGTGATGCCTCAGGTATGAATGAGATTTTTGATATAATAGGGTTAGTGGTAGCAGGAGGAGCTCTGGTGGTGTAGTAGATAAGGCAGTTTGTCTGCTAACCAAAAATCTGGTGGTTCAAACCCACCAGCCACTCCATGGCAGAAAGACGAGGCAGTCTGCTTCCATAAAGATTTACAGCCTTGGTAAACCAACGGGGGCCACTATGAGTCAGAATTGACTCAGTGGCGGTGAGTTTCATTTCTTTTTTTGTTTTGGTGGTAGTAGGTGAGTAGTAATCAAGGAAGAACTCTTTTTGCTTTTTTGTTTTGTTTGGTTTTATTGGTGATAGTGGTGGAGAGGGAGAACAGACCTAAGATTTAGGGGTTAGTTTGTATAAATTGGCTGGTAAATACTGTGGAGGTCTTTGAAAATTGACCACTTTGTTGGATCTTACGCTATTTTTTAAACAGTAGGAAAGGCAAAAAGAGCACAAAATTCCACATCCTATGTAGGTTCAGGATTTTTTTGCAGGGTAGGTGACATGTCATCTTAGTAAACAGGAAAAACTAAGAGCTGTGCATTACTTAACTCTTATTTTGAAAAATGGGTTTCCAGGGGAATACGGCATGTGAGAGCTGGACAATGAATAAGGAAGACCCAAGAAGAGTTGATGCTTTTGAGTTGTGGTGCTGGCAGAGAATGCTGAAAGTACCATGGACTGCTAAAAGAACTAACAGATCTGTCCTGGAGGAAGTGCACCCAGAATGCTCCTTGGAAGCAAGAATGGCCAGACTTCGTCTCACCTATTTTGGTCATGTTGTAAGAAGGGACCATTCCCTGGAGAAGGATGTCATGCTTGGTAGGGTGGAGGGTCGACGAAAGAGGGGGAGGCCTTCAACGAGATGGATTGATAGGGTGGCTGCGATGATGGGATCAAGTATAGCAGGGATTGTGGGGCTGGTGCGGGATCGGGCAGTGTTTCGTTCTGCTGTGCATGGGGTCGCTATGAGTCGGAAATGACTCGACAGCACTTAACAACAACAACACAACAGGGGAATACGAACCTGCCTCTAAGCTGCTCAGAGTAGAGCTTCCAAAACATCTTCCACTTCCCAAATTGTCTCAGTAGCTTCAGCTCTTACTCCCACAGAGCAGACTCTTGATGGGCTCTGGACATTGGTGGAGAGGTAAAAGGGCATACAGTGGAAATTGTCCAACTTTTTAAGAGCTTCTTACTCTGGGAATCCAGGAGTGCATTTTTCATTTTTGTGTAGTAGATAAAGCATGGTGTGGTGGGAAGATCCCTGGAGTAGGAGTTAGAAGGTGAATGTGACATCTTTGATTGGTCACAGAGGCCTGAGAAATTGCTATTTCACCTTAGCCCTTTACACATCTGTAAAATGGGGAGAAGTCTGCTCTTTTGCGTTCAGATGATCAAGTGATCGAGTGAAGAGCATTTCATAAGGTCTTTCACTGTAATTTGTTATGGCTTTTACTATCATTATCATCACATTAGAATGAGAATTCTCTATGTATCTGATACTCTCTACATAAGCAATGAAGATGTTAACACTTTTTGAGTGTTTGATGTTAATTCTTTCTTTTCTCCTCTCCATATGTGAGAGATCTTTGTCTTTCCCTTCTTGAAAACTTATGGGACAGGTAAAGCGTGTGGCATCTTTTGTGGGGAAGTGGATAATAGTTCCTTGAATGTGCTATCCTCTAGTTCTAGAGAAAATTGTAAAAGGCCAGTGCTTAACTAAAAATAAGGCGCATAGAAAACAGCCTTGTGAAGAGATAAGAAAATGTTTTACCACCACCCTATGGGTGACTAATATTACTATTTAAAATACAACTTTAAAATATGAGAGCTTCCTGAGGAAAAATTAGTCCTCCTCCCCCCAGCTAAAGTTTACTTTTAAGTGTAATTTTTTTCCTTTGGTATCTGTGGTATTTAAAATATAATTTTATTACCCATGGTATCAAATAACTGTATATTATCCACACTGCAAAAGGTACCTTGTCTGGGTTGTTATTAAAATGTCAGTTATGATTGCATCACTTTAAAGACTGCATATTTAATCTGAGAAAATAAACTAAGTACTTACCCCCTTCCTGTGTTACAGGGTGTTTGGCTCCAACTTCTTTTCTGATACGTAACTACAGGCTGCTAAACACACGAGACTCTCCTTGATTCCAATGCAATATGTCAAACCCTTGTTACAACTTGTCTTCAAAAGTTCACATGCTTTTCCTCTTTAGTCAGTTTAAAACTTTGTGTTGTTGTTGTTGTTATGTGCCATCAAGTCAGACCTGACTCATAGCGACCCCTCCTTGGGTTTCCGAGGCAGTATCACTACGGAAGTAGATTGCCCCATCTTTTGTGTACTAATTGCATAGGCCACTGCTGGGTGCGTTTATCATTTGGGGATGGTTTGACCTTCTCAATCTGTGCATTATATTTTGGGCTTTAACACCTAGTAGAGGTAGGAAAACTGAGAAAAGGTCAGTTTGACTTTCTAGGTATAAGGGATGATGACTAAGATAGTTCCTTCTGATGTCTGAAGACTCCAAGAATAATGGGGGTAAAAGTCAATGAAAGGAAAAAGAATTGTTTTCAGAGAAGAATGGAGATAACTAAGAGTACAACTACAAGGAAATGAAGTTATCCTTTCACCCAAACAGAGAGATGAAGAGAGAAGGCACTGGAGTCATGAAAGCGACTGGTTTAACCAGTGCAGAGATGGACAAGACCACATTCTGGCTCCAATCTTCTACCATCTCCGCTCCTCGGGTTGTGTTTCTCCTACGTGAGGTTTGAGAAGGAACTCTAAAGAAGACCTCGTGGTGGCTGCACCATGAAGGGGACAGCCACGGGGTAGGAAAAATGTCCACTTCGGGAAGAGGTGTTAATGGAATTTAGCTCAGATTTCATTTCATGGAAAAGACATCAGTCATTGTTATGAACTACTAAATGTGACTAGATTGCTTAAGAAGTAGTGAAGATTTACAAACTCCTTGAGTTATTTCCTCTGAATTGCAGTAGATTTTTATACAACTCTTCCAGTTTAAGACAAGTTGGGTTGAGTAACGAATTGGTGATTTTAAACCGTTCTGCTTCACACCTGTTAAAAATCAATAAGTCACCACCCTTTTCTTTGCAACACCAGGTATTTTCCAATAACTTAGATATTGCCCTGCTTCGGACATTACAAACAAATTCTTTTGCTCATGACTTAAAACAGCAATTTGACTAGTGACTGGAGTTGTGAGAATAATCACTGGGGTTCATAACACCTGGAATCCTCATCAGTTCTAGGGGAACACTGCCACCATTGTCCTTTGGGTGATGTGAGCTAATTGTAGTTACTGTGCAATAACCCTTTATTTGTCTCTAATGAAACCATAACCTCATTGGAAAAAGTATGGTGCTTGCACTTTGGACCCTTGGATATGCTCATAATTTCTGTATTAAAAAAGAAGGGAGAGTAATAGAAACTTTCTTTTAATACTAATAGAAAAAAAAAAAAACTCATCTACTTATACTTAAAGTCTGTAGCTATACTATTTCTTGATTGCGAAGTTACACAGTGTATGTGTATATTGGCATATTTATGCACACTGTCTCACTGCTGAAGGTGAGTGAACAGATAATTCTGGGAAAAACAAACAAACTTTGGAGGGTCTGGGACTCAGAGCATGGTGGTGAGGATGTAGATGGATGGAAGTAAGTGATTGTCATGAATTTGTCCCCATCTCATTTCAATGTAATAGGCAGTAGGCAGTACAGCTGTGTTGTCTCAAATGGGGCCCTATCTTTTTCAGTGTCACTTTATTGATCCATCATTAAGATGCCTCAGGTGTTTTAAAAGTGACAGCCTAGTGACAAGGAGAATTGGTATTTGAAAAAATCTTAACAGGGAAATAAGTCATATAGACTGAAAGAAAATGATTTAAAATATGGTTTTGGAAAATGTTTCCACCATTTGTTAATCCTTTAATTCCAATAAGGAGTCCTTAGATGTTGCCTGGGAGCTCTGGTAGCGTAGTGCCTAAGGCACTTGACTGCTAACCAGAAGGCTGGTGGTTCAAACCCACCAGCCACTCCTCGGAAGGAAGATGGGGCAATCTCCTTCCATAGTGATACTGCCTCGGAAACCCAAGGAGGGGTCACTATGAGTCGGGTCTGACTCAACGGCACATAACAACAACAACAACAAGATGTTGCACAGGGTTAGCATACTCGGGTGCTAACCAAAAGGCTGGGGACTTGAGTCTACCCTGAGGCTCCTTGAAAAGAAGACCTGACAATCCACTTCTGAAAAACCAGCTATTGAAAATCCTACTGAGCACAGCTCTACTCTGACACACCTGGGTTTGCCATGAGTCGGAGTTGATTCCACAGCACCTGGTTTTTGCTTTTAATTTTGATAAGTGGCAGTAGTTTCATAGCTGGGTAAACCACATTACCTCCATACCACCTCCGATGGACCATTCGTACGTTCCCTGCTGCCTCTGATGTCAAGTGGCACCTACTGTCTATAGAGTTCACTCACCAATATATCTCATCTTGTTTTGATCAGCTTTTTGCTCACCATTTAAATGGTTTGCTGCAGTTTGATTTTGTCTGATTTGTAAGAGTCTCACCATCTAGTTGGGAGGAGACGTTGTCTTTATACATCTTGCTTTATATATTTGACATCCAGAGTATGGGTGCTAAAAATAAGTCTGTTCATTTGATTGGCTACAGAATAACTTCAGTAGACTTAAAGGAGTAATTTTGTTCCTTTCTGCAGCAGTAAACAGCTATTAGTTTGTTATTGTAAGGTTGCCCGAGACCAGGTTTTCAGAGTAAAAGTGAGTGTAATCATCTATCAAGGAAACAGAATTATTTAGCACATAAACATTTTTGCTGTGCATATGACCTAAAGAAAATTGTGTGTCTATCTGTATGGCCCAAATTCTTCAAATAATGACTTATTCCCTCTGTTTATGTTCCTGGTTAACAGATAAATCTAAGTCTAATGTAAAAAAGGTAGAAAAATCCCTCTAAATATAGACTAATGGTGAGTAAAATGCAAAGATAATTTTGAGAGTGTCCCTTAGAAAAAATATCAATAAACATTTCCCCAGGAATCCAAGGCCCTGCAACTTAGATCTTGTGGCTAACAGTTTACAGTCACTCTGTCAATGATTATGATTACAGGTTGCTCGAAGCACCAATCTCCTGTTGGTGCAGAAATATTTCTGCTTGTGTTATCTCTACAGTGAGGTGACCGTGGCCATCCAATGTGCCTTATTACCCTGGGATGTTTCAACAATCCTTAATCAGTTGATTTCACATATTTAAGATAATCCCCTTCCTATTCTGAAGAATGAAAGCAAAATATCAGTACTTTAAAAAATATATTCTTGCTTTTATCTTAGAGAATGTGATTATTAATGGCTATTCTAAAAGTGCTTTTGGAAGGTTGGGCAATCCTACTTCCGTAGTGATACTGCCTCGGAAACCCAAGGAGGGGTCGCTATGAGTCAGGGCTGACTTGACGGCACATAACAACAACAACAACAACAAAAGTGCTTTTAAATTAGGGACTTCCCCCCTCCCCTTTCTTATTCATACGTTCTGAAGCTGTAACCAGTAAGCCTTCTCTTCTTTTATTCCCCCCGCCCCCCAGACTCTTCTCTCTGGCTGTTTCAGACCCTCAGGCAAGCCTTTCATCTTCCTTCTGTATGCCACAAAATAAGAGGAGCTGGTTGGAAGCCTGCAGCTTTCTGCGTGTATGCGTGTGTGTCAAAGGAAGGAACCCAGACGTCTTGAATACAGCAGCTCCCATTGGTCAATTGAGCTCACTTCTTTTGGTAACCATCAGCTGTCCCCCCAAAATCCCTTGGCACCCCTCTCTTGAAGACAAGACCCAAGGGGGTCAGACAGCCTCTCTAGCTTTGCCAAGCATCACTCAGCCTCAGGTGAAGTAATGTTTACATATATGATCTTTCCATGCCATTTAAAATATGTAATGGATACTGTGAAAACAATAGGCATATTCAAGTTCCATTGCTGTGCACAAATGAGAGAAATATTCCAATACTCATATCAGGGCCTAATAGGTATAATTTTGCCCATGATAGAGTAATGCACTGCAGCTTTCCCCAGACTGCTGGGTAAAACAAAGAAGTGGTTGTCAACCTTTTCAGAATCAGATGTTAATGATATTTCATGTCTTTGTTGAGTCTGTGCAAAGCAGCTACTGCACCTAGAAGGGAAATGACTTCCATACCAACTGCCCTCAGCCAAAGTCATTCGGACTGGGAAAGCTGGACCGAGTCCATATTTACATTTCAGAAAGAGGTGTGAAAGAAGATTTCAAGACAGTATTGACTGAGCTGCCTCCCATTTGCCTTACTCTGTGTTCAATCTTATCGATGCTGTGAGGGGTCTTATTATTTCCAACACATAGAAAGAGAAAATGTAATGTAAACGAAGAGCCTATGTGTTTTGGCAAAGGAGGGAAGTGTTTTCTGCCTTTCGTGTATTTTTGGAAACCTCTGAAATCCTGAAGTCACACATCTTCCAAGGTTTGGAGGAGGATTTGTGCAGGCATTGCCTGCACTCAGCAGCTTTGCTGCATCTTTTGTAGCAAACAACCACTGGGTCTTTTTCCCAGAGCTTATCATAAAGATTGGCAGCAGCCATTGAATAGTTTGCTTCTTTGCTTTGTCCTAAACCCTCATTTTGCATCACTACTGTATGTCTTCACTTCAAAAAATACATATATTTGTTTTCATTTGTCTGAAGGAAATGTCTTCATTCCAATTTCAAATCCATCCAAAAAGTAAGGCTTCTTGGTACTATGTTCCAGCTGCTGGGAATAAGGCCACTCTTTTTGACTGGATACATATAATTTTAGTCTTAAGCTTTTAGACACTGTACAGTTAACTATTAAGATTCTGATAGATTCAGCTTTGGGGATTTGATTCACACTATTTGTAGGAAAACACAAGCCTCACTACAGTTTTGAAAAGCAACACACTCCCTGAATCACTTTTTAAACTATGCCAATACTGAAATCCCACTTCACCGTGATAGTGACACATCTTTGGTATTTAAAGATAAATAACCCCAAGCTGTTAGAGCAGAACTGTGCCCTACAGAGGTATCAAGGGATGCTTTTTTGGAAGCAGGTTGCCAGGACTTTCTTCTGAGGTGCCTCTGGGTGGACTCAAACTTCCAACCTTTTAGTTAGCAGCCCAGCTCATTAACCATCTATACCACTCAGGGTCTCCAAAGTTCTTCCCAATCAAAATCAGAGACTATTTCTCCTACCATGTGTGTCCACTTATGGAGACCATGTCAGTTCATCTCTGTAACTATGATAATTTTATTATATAAATCAAATCACAAGCAACATGTCTGCCAATATGGAACCTCTTATGTTTATATATGCTCATGTCAAAGTTCTATATAAATTCTAAAATGCTTTATAGATATGAGTGTGATTGTATAATGTGTTGAGTAAGACATTCTCCAGATTTGGTCAATTAACGGGACTTTGGCAAACTCAGTCTATCATTTCAGTTGTTTTGAAGTCTGTTTCTGATTAGGGCTTCGATACTCAAAGTATTGTTTGTGGACCCACAGCATCAGCAGCCCCCAAAGGCTTATGTTGTTGTTGCCATGTGTTGTGGAGTCAGTTGTGACTCATAGTAACCCCTTGTACAACAGAACAAAGTGTTGCCCGGTTCTGCTCCGTTCTCATAGTCGTTGCTGTGTCTGAGCCCATCGTTGCAGCCGCAGTGTCAGCCCATCTCATTGAGAGTCTCCCCTTTTTCTCTGACCCTCTACTTGACCAAGCACAATGTCCTTCTCTAGGGATTGGCCCCTCCTGATACCACGTTCAAAGTAAATGAGATGGAGTCTTGCCATCTTCATATCTAAAGAGACTTCTGAATGTACATCCTCCAAGGCAATTTATTTGCTCTTCTGGAAGTCCATGGTATATTCAATATTCTTCATCAACACCATAATTCAAACGCATCAATTCTTCTTTGGTCTTCTTTTTTTGCTGTCCAGCTTTGTGTGCATATGAGGTAATTGCAAATATCATGGCTTGGGTCAGGCGGACCTTAGTCCTCAGAGCTGACTTTTTTTTTTAACATTTTCATTAGGTCTTTGGCAGAAGCAGACAGCAAATGCAAAATCTTGGACCCCCAAAAAGAGTTCCTGAATCAAGTGCCAGTGCTGCTGGTTGGCTGACTACGCTTGAGTATCAAGGACCTATTGGATCCTATATAGGTGTTCAGGTAATTTGCGTATTCGACAGGTTTGGAAATCTGTATGCATTCTTCCTAATTTATTTATTTTTTATTTGTCGTCGAGTCGACCCTGACTCATAGTGACCCCTCCTTGGGTTTCCGAGGCAGTATCACTACGGAAGTAGGATTGCCCAACCTTCCTTCCGAGGAGTGGCTGGTGGGTTTGAACCGCCAGCCTTCTGGTTAGCAGTCAAGTGCTTAGGCACTATTCCAACAGAGCTCCCAATGCTTCATAATTAGGAGTGATTTATTGTATACGTGATTAAATGATGTAGTAACATCCTCTGTAGTGTGGTTTTCCAAATAACCTGCTTTATTTTCTAGGAGCAAATTTTGTAGCATTTATATATCCATGAGCTCTCTATTGTCACTCTTGTGGAGATAGTGAAAAACTTTTATTTTATATCTAATATCTCAATTCTTTAAATGACACACTGAAGTATAGATGTTTCAAATCTTACCATGATTTTAAATAAAAGCAAAGTTACTTTTAATGACCAAGTGAGTAGTTACCAGTCCAAAGGGTTCCCCTCAAAATGTTTCCCAGTAATTTTTTTGGGTCCCCAGAGGCTGATGCTCTGTGCTCATTAACTAGTCTCTCAGATGTAGTTATTGCTTGCCTCCTGCTGATTCTTTTTTTCCTGTTCTAACCTGTACTCTCCCACAACTAGTGTTTGACAAGCCACTTGGTGAAGTGTCATGGCTGCTGCTGCCTGGGAATGAGAAGAGCAAGGTCCATATCCATGCCATGTGAGCTGGACACTCCCTGTGCTTCCAAGATTCATGGTTCTTTGTACTTTACTGGCTTCCATGGGGGTTGGTGGTAGGCAGAAGGTGTTCCCCAACTCTCTGCCATATGTCTCATCTGGCCTCCAAATCAATTCTGCTTGTTTCTTTGAACTTACAGGGTCTTTTTTGAAGAACTTTATCTTTCCAATTCTCTCTCTTTCTTCATTTCTTGCCCTCCCCTCCTGTCTCCTTACCTTCTCCTCTCCTAGGTCTATCTTCCCAAAACCAAACTCACAGCCATTGAGTTGAACCCGACTCATAGCGACCCCTCCTTGGGTTTCCGAGGTGCTATCTCTATGGAACTACATTGCCCAACCTTCCTTCTGAGGAGTGATTGGTGGGTTTGAACTGCCAGCCTTTTGGTTAACAGTCAAATGCCTTAGGCACAATGCCACCAGTTGCCAAATGGCCAATTTACTATAGCTTTCTAGTAACTTTTGGTATCTGTTAACAGGGAGTTTCATTGAATTTCACAAATGGATAATAAAATGTATAAGGGAAAGCCAAGAAAAATCATCTGAAGAAGAATGAGAAAGTCTTGCCCTATCAGATTTATTTATTACTTTTTATTTTGATTTGGATGAAAGTTTACAGAGCAAATTGTTTTTCTATTTGATAATTCATTCATATTTTATTTTGTGACTTTGCGATCCCCACAATGTAACAGCACTCTTCCTACTTCCTGTATTTCTTGGTTTCATTCATCCTCCTTTACTATCACTTCCTGTCTTCTGAGCTTTATCCTTGGGCAAATTCTGTCCCTTTGAACTTGTATGGTTGATTGTTCTAAGGACTGTGTACCTTCCTAGTGTTATTGCCCACCATATGGACTTGTCTATTGTTTGGCTGACAGTTGAGCTAGGGGGTGGGTTCAGTTCCAAGCTTGAAGGGTGACTGATAGCCATGGTTTCAGTCTTTATCAGACGAGTAAGCCTAGTCTTTTTATGATTTTGAGTTTGTTCCACATTTTTCCTCCCACTCTATCCAGGACTTTCTGCCATGATCCTTTTCAAAGCAGTCAGTAGTGGTAGCCAGGTTACCATCGAGTTTTAGCATCAGGTTCATGGCTAAAGTTTGCATGGTCTATTAATCCTTTTGACAGTTTCCATGTGTCTTTGATTTTCTTCACTCTTTTTTTGCTTCAGATGGGCGGAGATTAGCAGTTGCACCTTAGATGACCACTCACAACTTAAGATCCCAGTCACTCTCACCAAAGTAGGATAGAGAACATTGTCTGTGTGGACCAGGTTATGCCAAATGACCTTTAGGTACCCTAAGATTATGGTCCTGGACCCCTAGGACAAGCTATTCATTTCCACAAGGTGTTTGGTTATAAATGTATTTTTTCTTCAATTAAACTAATTTGAGATAATTTCAGATTCACATGCAATTATAGGAAATAATACAATGAGATTTCATGAACTCTTTACTCAGTTTTCCCCAATGATACCATCTTATAAAACTATAATGCATCTCCACAAACAGGGAGGGTAGCAATATGGCCAAGATGCAGAACATTTCCATCATCGTAGAGATCTCTCACATTGCTCTTTTGTAGGCACATCTAGCCTTCCCTATCTTCTTAAATCCTAGCAGCCATTAATGTTTTGTCCATTTCTATAATTTTTATCATATCAAGAGTGCTTTATATAGTATGTATGCAACTTTTTGGAATGGACTTTTTCACTTAGCAGAAGTCTCAAAAGATTCATCTACATTGTTGTATATATCAATACTTCATTCCTTTTTATTGTTGAGTAGTAGTATTTCATAGTACAGATGTTCTTAGTTCATTAAACTATTCACTTGTTGGAGGATATCTGGGTTGTTTCTAGTTTTGCACTATTACAAATGAAACTGCTATGAACATTTGTGTATAGGTTTTATGTGTGGAATTAAGTTTTCATTTATTTGGGCTACATACTATGACAGTTTGGTTTTGGTTACATACTCCACAAAAAAAAAAAACAAAAACCAATAACCAAAATCACTGCTGTTGAGTTGATTCCAATTCATAGTGACCATAGTTTCCTAGGCTGTACATCTTTATGGAAGTAGATTGCCCAGTCTTCCTTCTGCGGAGCAGCTGATGGGTTTGAACCACCAAATTTCTGGTTAGCAGTGTAGTTAGGCACCACACCATCAGATCTCCTTTTGGGAAACATGGAAATACAGCACTGATGGTGTAGTGTCTAAGGCACTTGACTGCTAATCAGAAGGCTGGCGGTTCAAATCCGCCAGCCACTCCTTGGAAGGAAGATGGGCGATCTACTTCTGTAGTGATACTGCCTTGGAAACCCAAGGAGGGGTCACTATGAGTCGAGTCCTACTTGACGGCACATAACAACAACAACAACATTGTGGTTGCATGTCTTGTTTAACACAGATCTGGCAGGGGAAAAGTTGTGCTGCCTCTTTACTGACAGCTTTATGCAGAAGTAGGGTTCCCTTCTTGGCATCCATTGACATCTTGGGGGGAAGAGACAGGCTTCTCATTACTGTTGGGCAGGGTTGTGAGTTCTGGATTTCCACTAGGCTTCCACTAATAGCTCCCTGACTAGCAGGACTAGAACTTCCTTAAAACTGCTCCCCACATGGTCTCCACTGACACCACTGGAGGTATGGTGGCCTCATTACCACAGGGTGTGGTGAAAGTTTTGACTCTCCACTCATCCTCTCCTGACACCACTCCACTGGGGAAGGGAAGAAACATTACTTTTCCACTGGTCTCTCTGCTTGGCCTTTGATGGCATGGGTGGGAATATCTTTTTTTTTTTTTTTCCCCCTATGGTGTTTGGCTGAAGTAAAAAGATTATTGTATAAAAATTCTGTGTCTTGCTAGGCTGTCTTTTACCTGATCCTTTGACTGGA
>NW_006921760.1:4961689-5015189 GCF_000298275.1 Orycteropus afer afer
GAAATATAAAATTTAGCAACTGGCCCTTCAAGTCTTTTTTTTTTTTTTTTTAATAGACTTTTGCTTTTTGAGGAGGAAGCTCTTCCCCAGTCGCATTTGGAGTGCCTTCCTGCTAACCAGAAGGCTGGCAGTTCAAACCCATCAGCCACTCCTTGGAAGGAAGACTGGGCAATCTACTTCCATAGATATACCGCCTCGGAAACCCAAGGAGGGGTCTCTATGAGTCAGAGACGACTTGGTGGCAGTGAGCTCCCCACCCCAATATGAAGGGCTCATCTTCTAGCACTATATCAGACAGTGTTTCACTGATGTTCATAAGGTTTTCAGTGGCCAATATTTTCAGAAGTGGACCACCATGTCACTGCAGCTGCAGTGTCAATAAATGACATTGTTAGAAGGGACCAGTCCCTGTAGAAGGATATCATGCTTGGTAAAGTGGAGGGTCAGAGAAAAAGGAGAAGACCCTCAATGAGGTGGATTGACACTGGCTGCAATAGTGGGCTCAAGTATAGCAAGGATTGTGAGGATGTCACAGGACAGGACAGTGTTTCATTCTGTTGTATATAAGGTTGCTATGAGTTGGAGTTGACTTGATAACACCTGACAACAACAACAACAGCAGCCAGAAGAATGAAGAAAATTGTTTTGGATGCTCTTTAGAAGCAAGAATGGCCATATTTTGTCTCTTGTACTTTGGTCATGTTATCAGAAGGGACCAGTCCCTGGAGAAGGATATCATGCTTGGTAAAATAGAGGGCCAACAAAAAAGGGGGAGAACCTCAATGAGATGGATTGACATAGTGCTGCAACAATGGGATCAAGCATGGCAACAATTGTGGGGATGGCACCGGACTGGGAATGTTTCATTCTGCTGTACATAGAGTCGTTATGAGTCGGAACTGACTCAACAGCACCTAACAGCAACAACAAGAACAAGAACAGCAATGCCAGGCTTTTGCTTTAGTGTAGTTTCATCAATAAATATAAACAGACACTAGGGGAAAACTGGGTAAAATAATTTGTAAGTGGAATACAACTGTTCTCTGATTTCTTTAAAGAGAGATGACAAAATCTGCATTGGGATTGCATTATATCTGTAGATTGCTTTGGGTAGTATTGACATTTTCAGACTATTAAGTCTTCCTATCCATGAGAATGGTATATTCTTCCATTTTTGTAGATCTCTTTTGGTTTCTTCCAGTAAAGTTTTGTAGTTTTGTTTGTATAAGTCTTTTGTATCTCTGGTTAGATTTATTTGTAAGTATTTCATCTTTTGAGTGGCTATTGTTTATGGTATTCTTTTCCTGATTTCCTTTTCAGAGTTCTCTTTGTTACTGTAAAGGGATCCAACTCATTTTTGTATGTTGATCTTGTATCTTTTCACTTTGCCGAATCCTTTTTTAAGTTCCAGTAGTTTCTTTGTTGAGTCTTTAGGATTTTCTATCATATCGTCTGCACATAAGACTAGTTTTACTTCTTCTTTGCCAACTGGATGCCTTTTATTTTTTTTCCTTGACTTATTGCTCTGGCTAGCATTTCCAAAACAATATTGAATAGGAGTAGTGATAAAGGGCATCCTTGTCTGCTTCCTGTTCACAAAGGAATGCTTTCAGTCTCTCTCCATTGAGACTAATGTTGACCACAGATTTGTACATATTTCCTTAATTAATAGGTGATTTTCGCTTCTATTTCTATTTTGTTGAGTATTTTATCATGAATGGATGTTGAATTTTGTCAAATGCCTCAATTGATATAATAATGTTGTCCTTTTCCTTCATTTCATTTATATGGTGGATTGTATTGATTATTTTTCCAATGTTGAACCATTCTTGCATATCTAGTATGAAGCCCATGTAGTCATAATGTATTATATTTTGATATGTTGTTGGATTCTATTGGCTAGGACTTTGTTGAGAATTTTTACATCTATGTTCACGAGAGATGTTGGTCTCCAATTTTCTATTTTAGAGTTGTTTTTGCCTGGCCTTGATATTAGGGTTATGTTGCTTCATAGAATGAATTTGGGAGTATTCTGTCCTTTTCTATTTTCTGAAATAGTTTGAGTGGAATTGGTTTCAACTCTTTTCTGTGTTTGGTATATAATTTGGCCATGAAGGCATCTGTGCCTGGGCTTTTGTTCTTGTTTTTGTGAGTGTTTTTTTTTTTTTTTTGACTTGTTCAATTTCTTCTTTTCTGATGGGTTTGTTCAAATATTCTATCTCAGATTGTGTTAGTTTGGACAGGGAGTATTTCTAGAAATTTGTTCATTTCTTTTACATTTTCAAATTCTTTGGCATAGAGTTCTTCATTATCCTTTTTATTTCAGTTGATTGTATTTTGATGTCTCCTATTTCATTTCTAATTTGTGTTATTTGCACCTCCTCTTTCTTTTCCTTTTTAAATTTGCCAGTAGTCCATCAATGTTATTAATTCTTTTAAAGAACCAACTTCTAATGTTGATTCTTTCTATTGTTTTTATGTTTTCTGTTTCATTTATTTCTGCTCTAATCTTTATTATGGGAGATCTGGTAGTATAGTGCCTAAGGTGTTTGACTGCTAACCAGAAGGCTGGCGGTTCATACCCACCAGCCACTCCTCAGAAGGAAGATTGGCAATCTACTTCTGTAGTGATACAGCCTTGGAACCCAAGGAGGGGTTGCTATGAGTAGGATCCAACTTGATGGCAGTAAGTGAATATTTATTGTTCCCTTTCTCCTGGTGACTGTAGGCTTTTCTTGCTATTATTTTTCTAATTGTTGGAGATGTTGAGTTAAGGTGTTAATTTTGATTTTTCTTCATTTTTGATGTACACCTTCTGAGGACTTCTTTTGCTGGATCTGGAAAATTTTGATATGTTTGTTTTAATTCTCCTTGTATTCAAGAATTCTTTTATTTCACTTTCTATTTCTTTTATTACCCAGTAGGTTTTAGGTATAGCGTTATTCAGCCAATGTATTTGATATTTTTCCTTGTTCTTCCTAATAGTGAGTTCTAATTATATACCTTTGTGATCAGGAGAATGCTTATTTTATTTCAATGTTTTTATATTTATTGAGGCTTATGTTGTGACCTAACATATATTCTATTCTGGACAATTATCTATGTGTCCTGGAAAAGAATGTGTACTGTGCTTTTGTTGTGTGGAGTGTTCTGTATATGAGGTTAAGTTGGTTGACTGTGTTGTTTAGATGTTCTGTATCTTTGTTGAATTTCTTTTTAGTTCTCTCTTTTATCAAAAATGGTGTATTAAAGTCTGAAACTATCATTGTGGAGTTGTCGATTTCTCTTTTCAGTTCTGTTAATGTTTGATTTATGTATTTTGGGACTCTTTCACTGAGTGTGTATATACTTATTATGATTATGTCCTCTTGTTTGATTGACCCTCCAATCACTATATAAAGCCCTTCCTTGTATCTTATGCTGATTTTTGCTTTAAAATCTATTTAATCAGAAATTAATATTGCCACTGCTGCTCTTTTTTTAGTGTACTTTGTTTGATATATGTTTTCTGTCCTTTGATTTTTAGTTTATTTTTGTCTCTGGTTGACAGCATATATATGGATCGTATTTTCTTATCCATTTTGCTACTCTGTCTCTTGACTGGTGCATTTAATCCACTTACATTCAGTGTAATTATGAATTTATTGCTGTCATTTTATTTATTTATCTGATGATTTCTTTGTTTCATATATTTTTCTGAGCTAAGTTCATTTTGTTTCCAAATTTTCTTATCAGTTCCTTCATTGCTGTTGTTTTGGTGTTTACTAGTGTTAAAAGATTTTCTTCTTTTTTATTTTGATGAGGTTTATTAATTTTGTTTGAGGTTACTCTGTAATTTATTGTTTTCCCCCCAAGTTTAAAACAGTCCATTCTATCTTGATATCATCTTACCTTCTTCTTCAGTAGGAAGTTCTGTAACTACCATTTATTCCTTCTTTTTGCTGTCTAGTGTCCTCATTTACAAGTTGATATATTTGCTTCCCTATTTTAAGTCCTGTGGGTTTATTTTATTTTGAATACTTTATCTGAGTTGGATTTGGAATGATGTTGTCATTTATGTAAATCTCAGGTGGTTGACTGTCATCATTGGTTCATTGTCTAAAAAATTCTCTTTAGAATTTCTTATAAAGTTAGTCTGGTTTTCACAAATTCCATTAATTTCTGTTTTTCTGAAAATGTCCTAATTTCACCATTGTATTTGAGGGACAGTTTTGCTAGATACATAATTCTTGGTTGGCTTTTTTTTTTTTTTTTTTTTATGTCATCCCATTGCCTTCTTGTCTGTATGAATTCTGCTGAGAAATTAGAACTTAGTCTTACTGGTTTTCCATTGTAGGTAACTTTTTTTTTTTTTTTTTTTACAAGATGCCTTCATGATTCCTTCTTTGCCTTTGGTTTGGAAATTTTGATTATGATATGTTTCAGTGATTTTCTTTTGGGGTCTATCCTGTTTGGGGTTCATTTCTTTTCCTGAATGCATAGCTTCTTGGCTTGCACATTAGGGAAGCTTTCTTCTAGCAAATCTACAATTCTCTCTTTCTCTCTCTCTCTTTTTTCCCCTGTCTCTCTTTCTGTTCTGGAATTCTGACCACACATAAATTATTCCTCTTGATAGTTTATCACATAACTTTTAGGCTTTCTTCATTTGTTGTTGTTGTTGTTCTTTTTTCTGATTGTTCCTCTAATGGATTATTATTGAGAGATTTATTTTCAGTTTCACTACTCTGTCTTCCATTGATTCAATTTTATTCCTTTGCCCTTTTACTACCTTATCTGTTTCTGAAATTTTAGTATTTAGAAGTACATTCTTCTGAATGCCTATTTGCTGTTTTTGTGTTTTTTCATTTTCAATTTATTCTGTTAGCTGTTCTTGTACTGTTTTCTTGAATTATCCTGGAGGTTTATATGTGTTTTCCTTGATTTTTTCTGTGCTTTCCTTAATTACCCTTTCAATCCATTCATGAGACCTAACTACAATTCTTTTGAATTCCTTATCAGGTACTTCCAATACCATTTCTTCCTCAGGAAGTTTTCCTAGCTCTGTATTTTGGTCACTTGTTTGAGCTGCTCTGTCTTGTTTCTTTGTGTGGACAGATAGTTTGTGTCATCTGTGCAACATAGTGATGTATTTGTGTTTAATCGATGATTGTATTCTAGTGTGTTCCACTCACTTTTTTTTTTTTCTGTATGTTATTTTGCTACATCCACACAAGCAGGGCAGGCTTACTACTCTGCTTACTAGTTGGCAGAACTTAGATGCTGAACACCTGTTTCCTGAGGTGGGTGTGGTAGAGGATCAGAGTGTGTGCGCAGTTCTCTGTTCTCTGTGTACAGAGTTGAGGGCAAGCTGAGCATGTGTGTCTGTCATTCACTGAATGGTGCATGAGTGGGAGGTTACAGTTGCTCATTAGGTGTGGGTGGTACTGGAAGTTTGGGCAGGTAGTGTTTCTAGAAATTTGTCCATTTCTTTTACATTTTCAAATTTGTTTGCATACAGTTCTTCATTATCCTTTTTATTTCAGTTGATTGTATTTTGATGTCTCCTATTTCATTTCTAATTTGTGTTATTTGCACCTCCTCTTTCTTTTCTTTTGTTAAATTTGCCAGTAGTTCATCAATGTTACTAATTCTTTCAAAGAACCAACTTCTAATGTTCTTGATTCTTTCTATTGTTTTTTCTGTTTTCTGTTTCATTTATTTCTGCTCTAATCTTTATTATGGGAGCTCTGGTGGCATAGTGCCTAAGGCATTTGACTGCTAACCAGAAGGCTAGTGGTTCACACTCACCAGCCACTCCTTAGAAGGAAGGTTGGGTGATCTATTTCTGGAGTGATACCACTTTGGAAACTGAAGGAGGGGTTGCTATGAGTTGAATCCGACTCAATGGCAGTGGGTTTGGTTTTGTGTTTATATTTTGAGCATGGTGCTAATTTATGTTCAGGACTTATTACTCATTGTGCCCCCAAATAACCTAATTTTTACATTTAAGAGAGTGAGAATGTTGAAAGATTAATTGCTTTGTCCATGATCCATACACAAAAAAATGGAGAAAGCTAGTGCCCATTCAGATATGTTCTCTTGGAAAACCCTGCCCTTTGCTTTGAACCTGTTTTCTTTGTTCCTCTCAAATTTTCCCTCTGTTTTAGTTTACTTTGTTCATAGTTTTTCTTTATTCGTCTTACACAAAAGTTAATCTTTTCCATGAACCATCTTTTGTGAGTCAAGGCTGTTTTTTTAGAAGGCAAGTTGTATAGTAGAATTTGAGGGTATTTTTTTGATGGATGTTACATTCTCCCCCCACCCCCCTTACATTGTCTTCCCCAAAGCTTATATATTTCATTCCTTAAAATCGTGTGAGTTTGAACATTGCTATTCTTTCTGTCATCACTGGAGCATCTCAGAAAATAACTTCATTTCATATGTCTTCAGGCATTCAGGAAATCAAGACATGAAAACCTGGAATTTGTCATTATCCATTTGGCCTCTGGTCCATCACATCCAGGAGCAAACAGTCTTTGATTCCTCAACTGATTCTCCTCTCTCTATTATATATATGGTTAATTAAAAATTACTGTGTTTTAGGTGAATGATTCTGCTTCATTTGTATAGCCATCAGTTCAGCCATATGGGAAGGAAAGTAATCTGATGAGTGGTGGAAAAAGAAATCACAGTCCTTTTGTTATTTCCAAGGGAGCTCTGGTAATGCAGTGCTTAAAGCAGCTCAGCTGCTAGCTAAAAAAAATGATAGTTTGAACCCATAACAGCTCTTTGGGTAAAAGGTGAGGTAGTGTGCTTCCTTAAATATTTACAGCCTTGGAATCCCTATGTTGCTGTTGTTAAGTACCGTGAAGTCAGACCGGACTCATAGCGACCCCTCCTTGGGTTTCCGAGGTGATATCACTACGTAAGTAGATTGCGCAACCTTCCATCTGAGGAGTAGCTGGTGGGTTTGAACCGCCAGCCTACTGGATAGCAGTCAAGGGCCTTAGGCATTATGCTACCAGAGCTCCCAATAGGGCAGTTCTACTCTGTTCCATATGCTATGAGTCAGAATTGACATGATGGCGTGGATTTAGTGCTTTGGTTCCATGTTCTTTCCAATGGCTTTCAATATGACTTGTCCTCTCTGATCTTCAGTTTATAGTTCTTAAAATGTGGAATATCCTTCACTCAATTACTAAGATTACAGAGCCCTGGTGGCACAGTGTTTAAGCACTTAGTTGTTAAAAGAAAGGTCCATGGTTTGAACCCACCAGTAGCTTCAAGGGAGAAAAGACCCAGTGGATCTTCTCCTGTAAAGATGGCAGTTCAGGAAACCCTATGGGGCAGTTCTACTCCATCTTCTAGGGTTACAACGAGTTGGAATCATCCCAACAGCCCACAACAACATTACTAAGAGTTAGAAATATAATGAATATGCATGTGATCAGCTAAATCCTTTCAACAGGAGAAGGGGTTCTTTTGAAGTATTACCCTATCCTTACCACCAAGGAATATTAATGAATGATCCAACACTCTTCACAAAGTTAGTGATTTCCTCTCTTCTCACTTCATGCCCTAGTCCATTTATGAAAATGTCTTGAGTACTTTAAAGTCTTAGATGAAGGCCTTGCTGCAAAGACTAAGTGACCAACAAAATCCAATGATGTTCTTTCCTGTGTTTGCTTTTCTATTCCTATGGGCTTTTCTTAGGCTCATTTTCTGGAGAATAAAACACACTATTACAAAACATGGTAGAGCCAATGACAAGGTCAGAATGGAGATGTCAGCCAAATTGGGAATAAGAATTCTGTTTATCTACACATTTCTGTGATAACTCTTTCTCCAGAGTACAAACACTGGGGGGAAGAGCTACATGATCTCTGCCTAACACTGAGGCCAATAGGAGAGAGGAGGGATTGGCAGAACCTCAGGTGTCAGACAAGATGATCAATTGAACTATTCAATAGGTATTTTAGGTAGTCAAGAAATTGCTTTCCCCAAACAGGGGTATATGGACGGATAGATAGGTGGACAGGCTAAACAATTAGGTATGTCTAAATGGGGAGTGTATCCAAGATCATATATAGGGTTGGCAGACAATGGTCCTATAAGTTTATGTGAGTGATCAGAATTCCCAGGTGTATAGTAGAGCTGATAAGGGACAAGGTTATGGTCATTGCTTAGTCACAGCCAGCTACCCAGAGGGACCGAGTAGTTGATCCTGTGGGCTTGGGACCATAGTTGCAGGGGACATCAAGCTCAATTGGCATAACATACTATACAAAACATTGTTCCACCTCCTACTTTGGCGAGTAGCGACTGGGATCTTAAAAGCTAGCAAGCTGCCATCTAGATGCAACAATGGGTGTCTCCTTGTCAAGAAGAAAGAAGAAAACCAAATGAATGGAAACAATCAGTCCTAGCGACTGGTACACCATCCGATCTGCAACCTATACAACTATGAGACCAGAAGAACTAGATGGTGCCCAGCTACCACTGTCATCCACTTGGAAGGGATGTAGGAGATCCTGCATAGAGAGGGAGAACAATGTGGAACAAAACTCAAGATCATTTGGAGGCAAAAAAAAAAAAAAAAAGAAGGTAGGGACCAGGTTTGCTGGTCCAATAGAGCCTGGTGGAACCACTGAGACTATGGCCCCTAGCTGCCCTTCAGGTCTGGGATTGAACCCACACCTGTGGTTTCCAGCCAAACAAAGAACAGGCAAGTGAGTTAAACATTTACCTCAAGTAGACACACACCCTGGAGAGAACAATCATGGGAGAAGGAAGGGCTGCTTATGCACAGGGAGACAGCTCAGGGCGCAGAAGAGTATGGAGGGATGGACACTGGGAAGAGGTAACTATGGGGAGGAAGTGGGAGGGGAGCTGTTGCATTGTAAATTTTGGTCAATGACATGAGACAAAGTATATGTGAACTGCTGTATGAAAAGTGAATTTACTCTGTAAATCTTCACCCAAATCAAAATAAAATAAAATAAATAAATAAATAAATAAATAAATTGCTTTCCCAAGAAATAAAAAGAAAATATCAGCTTTGGTTATTTGTGAGAATTAGAGTAAAGTTTGACTGATACTGCCAAATAATACATTGGCTAAATTGAAGATGTGATGTGTCTGATCAAGCCAAGAGATTGTTGCAAAAAATGGTTATTTCTTTCTGAAAATTACAGAAATCTTATAGGCTTGCAGTTGTTATTCAAGTGTTTAAATTGTGTAAGGCTTCAAAATGGTCATGTCAATGAGTGTGTTCAGAATGTCATTGCAGAATGATTAAACTTTAAGAAGTATCAGGAATTTCATAATCCCCAAAGTGAACATGGTAAATCCATTTTTTTCACTTATACAAGGAGTATATTTTTCTGAGGGACATATTCTTCCAAACATGATATGAAATTCACTCCCCTGGAGACTAGGATTTTCTAGAATGATTTAAGTAGGGATCATGCCTAGAAGGAAGGGAATTGATTATCTAGCTTCCTTGTTCTTTTCTGTGAAATTCACAGGATTTCTGTGTTTCTGTGAAATGCAGAGGAAAACAACCACAGATGATGAATGGACATACACTGTGGTTCCTGACAATCTTTTCTTTGTTTACATTCATCTTCAGATAATGTCAATCACCAAACTTAGGAATTTAACCTGAAAACAAACAAACAAACTTGAAAATGTCATCTGGAGAAAGTGCCATTCAAGTATATACAGAACTTTTTGTTCCTAAGTGTGGTTGCTTGCACCTCGTTGGCAAGGAACTCATCAGTCTATGTGGACCCTTTTTATTTTGAGTTTGAAATGTTTATTTTTGTATACAGTATTTAGTTCTATATGTCAACACTCCAGAAATTTGACTTTAAAGTATTTAAAAAACCCTTTTAAATATTATAATAATATAAATTGTCATTATTTATTTATTTAAATTTTTATTGTGATTTGGATGAAAGCTTACAGAGCAAATTCACTTTCCATACAGCAGCTGACATACACTTTGTCTCATGGCATTGACTACAATTTACCAGAATGCAACAGCTCCCCTCCCACTTCCTCCCCATAGTTACTTCTTCCCTGTGTCTTTCCCTCCCATGCACTCCTGCCCCCTGAGCTGTCTCCCTATGGATACACAGCCGTTCTATTCTCCCATTATGGGTCTCTCCAAGGAGTGTATCTCTCTATTGTAAATGTTCAGTTCTTATGCCTGTCTTTTGTTTGACTGGAAGTTATGTGAACCCTTTTTATGATAACATTTCATAGTGATTCTGAAGTTTATTATTACTTAGGTATTTATACTTGTTTATTATTCATAGATTTGTTATTTTACACAAGATCAAAATTTATTCTTAATAGACCAATTACTAAAAATATATAAGAAATTTGACTAAATTTGTTGGTCATGGAGTAGCAACAAGAAGTATAATGTCAGCCACAAAAAGAAAAAAATAACCATGAAAAACAGGAAGTAAATGCCCTTGTGGTTGCTCTTGTACAAACAAAGAGTAGGTACCGTCTTTAAGTCCTCTTATTTTTTTCTCTTTCTCTCATATTAAGACAGTCTTTGGTCAATAGTAATCATTTTGTCTATTACTTGCAGTCTTTACAATTCAGATAAAGCTTTACTGAGCCAATAAGCATCATTGTCAGCTTGCTAAACATTTGTTCAATATTGTGAGCAAGTTAAAACATAACATCTCTCCCGAAACAACTGTGACATAATCCAAGGAAAACCAACAGATTTCTTAGTGCACAGGATAAATTTGCAGATAATCTCAATTACTTTTAAAGAAACCTTTTCAACAAACTTCTCTTAAGTCACTAAGCCATCTTTCCCCTTTTCCAAGACCTGGATATGGAGATATAGAGTGAACGGATTTTTGAATATTGATTGAGATACTGCTGTGAAATTACAAATACAACATGCCATTACCATCAACGGCTTGTTCTTCCAACTGCCTTATTATTGGAGCGATTAATGAGTAGCCACATTTTAAAAGATCACATTTATGGGACTTAATCACCTTTATATACCTGCAGAACAATTAAGAGATCTGGTCCAGTCCCCTGTGATGCTTTATGTAATAAAACATTATGACAGACTTAGGGGTATTGGATTTTATAGTGCCTTTATATTAAACATACCACATCGGTCATCTCTAACTGATAAAGCTTTAATTAGTCAGGTTATTTAAATGTGAAATGGTGACCTAATGGAGCTTCAAGTCTGATAATAGCCAGGTAGAAAAGAACAGGTGAATAACAATATCACTACTCTGTACACAGATGATGAAGTCTATAGCTTATATTTTTAAATTTTAATATAGTAGCAATATTTTATTTGGTCTTATCTCTTTTCATTTGCCATTATTAGTTTGGGCACTCTAGTGGCCTAGTGCCTAAGGCATTTGACTGCTAACCAGAAGCTGGTGGTTCAAACTCCTCGGAAGGAACACTGGGCAATCCATTTCTGTAGAGATACTGCCTCGGAAACCAAAGGAGGGGTTGCTATGAGTCATAATTCAACTCGATGGCAGTGAGGTTTTTTTATTGTTAGTTTACTCAGTTAGGTTAGATGTTCTGAAGATGAGTTTGTAAAGTGGAGGAATTAACATATCTGAAGTTGCATCAGGCTGATAAATATATCTCAAAAACTATGGAATCTGTAACTATTAAGCTATTAAATGAAATCTATTAAGCTAACATTAAAAACAATTTCATGCAATGCCCATGAGGATGTAATCAAATCATTGTCTTCACATAATGGTAGCAAGATGGTACAATGTTTGGAAGACAATTGGAAATATGTGTTTCCAACCAACTAATTCCATTTCTGTGATATTATCCTAAGGAAATAATCCAACATTTTGGGGAAAAAAAGCTGTATTTTACTAATATTTTTATAACAGCATTATTTTTGCTAGTAAGTAATTGGAAATAAATTAAATGTCCAACATTAGAGTAGTTTATATTATAGCATGTTGGGTACTTATTAAAACCATACTTATGGAGTTTATTTATAAACATGAAAAATGCTTATGTCATAATGTAAGTGAAAAACACAGAAACTACATACATACTATTTTTATAAATATTTACATGTGTATTATTTATTTGTACATTTATTTAAAAAATATTTGAAGAAAATTATAGCTAAGTCAAAGAAATGTATGCACAAAGAAACAAACCTGAAGGAAAATATATGCAATTGTGCACTTAGGGGTGGTTATTTGTTCTGTTTCCCATTTTTAAATGTGTTTTAATTATTTTTACAATAAAATTAAAATTAAAAAATATTTTACTATATTAACACAACTCTTGCACCCCATAGAGGGAAATTTAGCTACAGGAAATTATAGTTGTGATGAATAGAAAATAAAAAGAGATTACATTGAAAGTTGAATGGCAATTGATCTATGAAGAAATATATAATCGTAAGTGAGTGTTTCTGTGAGATGCTGGAAAAATACGGGTAGACACTTTGGTGGACTTGAAATTCACTTTAGACAATTGAAATTTGGTGATCAGTTAAGTAGGATAATTGTAAACAAAAAATAATAAACAACTGAAAAGTATGGGGAAGTGTGATGGAAAGATGAGGGCCAACACATTACCTGTATCACACCCAGCTTCTTGAACAATTTTCACAGTATCATCTGTTAATTTTGATGAGTGCTGAGTAGCAAGACAGGTTATCAGCACTAAAGGCTTGGATCAGAGCCAGAAGGCATCCCAAGGAAACTTGGCTGAACAGAAGCCTATTCAAAGAATTGAAGACGGAAGGCTATTTAAACAAGTCATAAAACATCAAGCTGAAGCGGTGGCCACTTGTGAATAAAACATTCATATTCCACCACTCCAACTTTGAAAGAGAACAGTATCCAAAAAATAGCAAGTTACCTTTGATTTGTCCTTGGCAGAGCAAGCCAAACAAAAGACTGCAATAAAACACGCGCTTTGTGAGGCATCATATAGTGGTTGCAAAAAAGCGCTTGCTCTAGGGTATCAAACTCTTATCTATCTGCAAATGTGTCTGCAAATAATTAATAAACAATACATAATCACTTATGAACGTTATAAATAGAGGGAAATGCTTATTGAAGGAAGAAGATTAGTTAATTGAAGAACAAAGATCATGTTCTGAGAATAATCATTTGGGGAGATGATACACCCATGCGCTGATGATATGAGAACATTATTTTATTGCTTTTTTTTTTTCTTCTTTTTACCGACGGACCCAAGACTAGTGTACACTTAACTCCATCCTCTTATGCCACATTGAATGGCTGTTAGGTTCTCCTGAGTCAGCTCTGACTCATAGCTGTCCTCTGTTCAACAGAATGAAACACTGCCCAGTCCCACATCATCCGCACAATGGTTGCTGTGTTTGAGCTCCCTGGGCAGCCATTGGGTCAATTTATCTTGTTGAGGATTTTCCTCTTTTTCACTCATCTTCTACTTTACTAAGCATGGTTTACTTCTCCAGGGGCTGGTCCCTCCTGAGGACATGTCCAAAGCAGATGAGATGAAGTCTGGCCGTTTTTGCTTCTAAGGAGCATTTCTGCTGTGCTAAGACAGACTTGTTTGTTCTTCTGGCAGTGCATGGTATAGTCAGTATTCTTTGCCAACACCACATTTACTGCTCTTAAATTCCTTGGGATTTGGATTCCAATTCCACCATTCCATTAATGTATTTAAAAATTACTAATTTCTCATTACTCAAAAAGGTCCATTCGTCTGTCCTCTATGCCCCTACTTTCTTTCAAAGTGCATTTTCTTAGGTTTTGTTTAGTACCACTTGATTAAAATAGCAAACATTTAGTGACCATTTACTCTGCGGCAGGTACTGCCACATTAAGAACATTAGATGATTCTTTAAGTCTTTGCCCTGCCCAGATTAGTGCAAGGAGCCCTCCAATGCTGGACTGGGGCAGTTACCCTGATGCATTTGTCCTTTGGAATCAAAACCATGTGTGGCTCCAGGATACACACACACACACACACACACATATGAACAGAAGAGCTTGTTTTCACAAAGAATATAACTTAATTAAGTGTGCTGGATATAGTCTCTATTATAGAACCACATTTGGAAATTGTATGAAGTGAAGTCAACATCTTGACTGTTATCAATATTTGCCTCTATGTTTTTATTTTTTTCTAAGCTTAATATGAAGTGGTCATTTGTCAAAGAAATATTTTTGGCCTGACTTACCTAGTTGTCTTTTGGCATTGATAATATTAACCAAGTAATTATCTTTGTGTTGTGTAGACCTGAATGAAAAATACTTTGAAAAGTGTCACAAAGAGTCCTTGTAATTCCACTGACAGGGAAATTTATTACAAGAATAAATTTGTATACAAGAATAAAATAAATAAATACAAAGGCCATAAATATGAAAGTTCTGACAATTTTATGAAAAAGACATTTCTTTGTATTCATTTCAGTGAATCCACAATTGGAATTGGAAAATGGTAAAGAGATGAAGTGGCCTTTCACCCAAGTACACATTAAGGCAGTTAAAACATCACTGTATGATATTTTTACTCAGTTTCTTCATCTCTTGCCTTCCCTGCCTCCAGATTTCTGTATTTACTTTCTTCTTTGTCTCTGTCCCTCTTTTACCTTTTTCCTGCCTTAAGAACCCCCAGTTGAAGTTTGGGTATTGTTAAGGTGGTGTGACAATAGCCAGAAAGAGAGGTGCTGTTTCCAATCAAACCGCTTTATCTTTTCTCACTCTCCCTTCCAGTAAGCATTCCTTGGTAGCTGGGGAGAAAACACACACACACACACACACACACACACAGACTTATTCTGTGCCAGAGCAAAGATCCTAAAAATTGGTGCCAAGTGGCCACCACCCAAGACACTGTTGAATTCCTGGCACTAAGCAGAACTGATGGCTGTTGCCAAGTGAATGTTGCTGAACTTACCTGTGTCGAAAGGTCAGTCTTGCGGCGCTAAGGCTGGGCACAGTCACTGAAGGCAAATTGGATAGTGAATGGAGGCCCTGAGGCATGTTCTGCACTTTGCAACTGGTCTGGCCAGCTCCCCCACCTCCTATGTCTGCCACAGGCATGGGAAACACCTGGGCACGACAGAGGCGGTTAAGGTAGCTTGGCCAAGGTACAGTATCAACTACCTTTGCTTTCCACACTAAAATGTACAGTAATGGCAGCAATCTTATCAGGTGATTTTTAAATACACTGTGTCATGGTGAAAAAGCCCTAAGTCTTTGCATGAGATGATTACTTCAACACTTCAACTCAGAAATCAGGTGTTATTTGAGTTGATCCTGCACTGGATCATAACTTAAATATAGATGCTACCAGTTTGAGGAAATGTTGATGAGTCAGAGCACAGCTCAGAAATTCTTGTGTGTGGATAATCTTGCCTGTGTATATTTGTGTGTTATGGGTGAGTTCATTGATTAAGAAAACAATACCCAGACTCAAAGTTATTTAACCATTAATTATTTTCATCCCTCTTTCTTTTAAATAAGGATCCCTGTGGCACAATAGAAGCTCTAGTGGTATAGTGGATAAGGCATTTGACTGCTAACCAGAAAGTTAGTGGTTTGAACTCACCAGCTACTCTGTGGAGAAAGGTGGGGCTGTCTGCTTCTGTAAAAATTTACAGTCTTGGAAACCCACGGAGGTCTCCATGAGTTGGAATTGACTCCATGGCAATGATTTGAATTTGGGTGGCACAATAGTTAAGAGCTCAGCTGGTAACTGAAAAATTGGTGGTTTGAACCCACCAGTTACTCAGGGAGAAAATCCTGGCAATTTGCTCCTGTGAAGATCACAGCCAATGGGGCAGTTCCACTCACTCTGTCCTTTAGGGTTGCTATGAATTGGAATCAACTCAAAAGCACACAGCAAGAACATTCTTCTACATGAAAAATGGGTAAAATGAAAGGTACTGTCTGGTTTACAAGAGACTCAGAGGAATGGTGAGATAAAGCTTCTTCCTGAATAAAGTAATCATCAGATGGGAATGCCTTCAACTTCCTATGACTGAGTCAAGGCCCAGACACCCACCATTTTCTCCTTCTCCCTAATTACTACGAAAGATGTGTCCATCCCCTTCATTCTACCATCTAAGCCTGATTCCTCCCTCTACTTTCCTTCTAGACCACCTCTTCAGGAACAGTGTTCTGTCACCCTCTTCCTATTCTTATTTCTTCATTCAACAAACTTCTTCTTTTTAGTATATAAATGCGACTGGGTCTTTCTCAAATTTTAGGAAAACCTCCCTCACCTCCACAGCACCTTTCAGTGTCCTCTTATCTTTCACTGCCAAACTCATTTGAAGTGTTGTCTACACTTACCGTTTCTACTTTACCTCCCATTCACCCCTCAGCAAACTGCAATCTAGTGTAGTCCCCAATCATCTGACTGAAACTGCTCTTGTCAACCAACAGTTGCACTTGCTCTGAGCAACAGCTTTCAAGTCTCTGAATTCAGGCAGGCAATTTTACTTCTCAGCTTACTTGATTGTTCAGTATCGGTCCGTCCTTGCTACTTCTTCCATCAGAGACATGTTTCCTGGATTTCTGTGACGCCAAACTCCTGTGGGATTTTTCTGCTTGTCTAACCCTTTCTGCTTGATCATTGTTGCATGTAGAAAGGAAATTCAGACTGATTCTCAAAGATCTAGTTTAATTACCTTCATTTCTTCTCATAATAGACGGTGTAGTCCCCACAAACAGATCATTTTTAAACATCTGTTCAGTATTTATTTGATGAGGGAGGACGTAAGAATGCCTAAGAGCAATTTGTCTTTCAAATTTTTGGTTCAAGGTCTCTGTCAACTTTGGTGGGACAAGACAAATTTACTTTCACAATTATCAAGTAATTTGTGGGGGAGAATTTAGCTAACAGGTATAACATTTACAATGATTTCTACTGGTGTTTTTTGTTTTTGTGTAAGCTATTGCTTGATGGCTCAGAAATGTTTCTGCTTTCCTACGTTTATCTTGTTGCTCATTGAACTTCCAACAACAGATGCCGTTTTTCTTTGAGAAGTTCCTGGCTGGGGAAAATGGTTAACTGAAAGATTGGAGGTTTGAGTTTTTTTTTTTTTTTTTAAAAAAAACTTCAGAAGAAAGTCATAGTAATCTATTTCAAAAAAAAAAATTAGCCATTGAAAATTCTAAGCACAACAGTTTTACTCTGACACAGATGGGGTTGTTATAGATCAGAATTGGCTCAATGGCAACTGGTAGTTATTTTACTTTTGCTATACTTCCCTAATTTAAGCCTGAATCTCCTCTCTTAAGGCCCATATTATTCCTTATATTTTTCTCAGTAGTAATATTGGCCAATAGAACTTTCTACAATGGTGGTAACGTTGTATATTTGTGTGTCCAACAGAGCTTTCTATGATACTGGAAATGTTCTATATTTACACTAGTCAATTTGATAGTCATTTGCCAATGTGGCTATTGAGTGCTTGAGATGTGGCCAGTGTGACTGAGGAACTCAATTTTAAAATTTTATTAGTTTTAATTAATTTAAAATTAAAGTTAAGTAACGATATGCAGCCAGGGCCAAGCATGTTGCACAACGTAGTAACAGCATCTGCAAGTCAATCAACTCCTTCCTCTACATTATGGGTCTTTAGATATTTGAAGATTGTTATTATATCTTGCTGAATGTTATTTTTTCTTCAGTTTTTATCAGTCATTCCTAGTCTAATATAATTTTCAGATCCTTTATCAATTCAATCTCATACCTATTAGAACAATTCCTATTTGTCAATGACTCTCTTCAAATACTGGGCCAAGAATAAAAGCTAATATTCCAGAATGTGTAGAATCCCGTGAATTTGTTCCAGTGGAATAATAAGTATTCATGAGTGGGACATTATATTTATTCAAGTCCAAAATTACCTGAATTGAGCCACGTTAGTGGTTGTTAGTGGTTTCTTTTGACCCCATCCTCCCACCCACAGTCTCCTTCTTGGAGAACTGCTGGTTGTACCCTCCTCTAGTGAGGAAGGGAGAATGGAACCCATCTGAGGTGGAGGTGGCCAGGGAGAGTTACTTTGACCTAGGTGTTTTTCATATGTGTTATTGTTGCATGAGTTTTAAATTTATTTAAACATGGTTTAGAAATACGCACTGTCCACCAGATCTTTCTGAGTACTCTCTTGCACACTCGCTATGCCGGCCTTCCTAAAACTTGTATTCTTCCTTTGGGGAATCTTTTATGTTGAAATACAAAACTTCACATTTAAACAATTAACATTTATATTTAAATTATTAATCTTCTTTTTGCTGGATTAATCTTTCTTTAATTTAATTTACTTATTTTTTGTTAAAAAAAAGAGCAGTGCTTCCCTTGGGTGAGGTATGATTTGCTAATCCTCCCCCCACCGCCGCCCGAGGAGTTTGGCAATATCTGGACACATATTTGTTATCACAACTCAGGGAAGGGTCACTGGTACTGACAACTAGTGGATAGAGTTCTGGGATACTGCTAAACATTGAACAGTGCCCAGAAGAAACTTCCTCTCCACTCCCACCAATCCAGAGCAAAGGAATTATCTGGCACAAAATGTCAATAGTGCAGAGGTTGAGAATACCTGATGTAGAAAAAGAGGGAAAGGGGTAGAAAAGGTGACTTTACAATTGTGAGTTCCTATGACTACAGACATGGAGATTCATTGAGAGATATTAGAAGCCCAGACATTTTGCTGAATGTTGGATAAGGAGATGAGTCATTTCAACCTGCTGGAGCTTGAGGTGAATGTGAAAGACACAGCTGGCAGAGTCGGTAGGCAGAAAGGTTGGCAAGCTGAAATAAGTAGGGGAGAAAATGTGGACAGAAGTGGTTCACGTTGGGGTGAGAGTTGAGACCACAAGAGTGGTTGAATGTTCAAGGAAATGGGACAAGAAGAGTAAAAGTATTTTACTGTTACTTCAGAAGCCTAAATCCTTTTTATAAATAGTGAATTTCTAAGTGATACACTGTAGGAATTATTCCTGTTATGCCCATCTGTTTCAACATGAGGAATAAAAATTTGAATACCAACCTTTCTAAAATAAAGGTTCCTGGACAGATCTAATTTTACTTGTGTTAACAGTTCACTTATTTTACCCTGTACCACTCTTTCCTATTTGAAGCAGAGGTTATCGAATTCAGTATTCATTTTTGCTCAGGATTTGCATGTTAAGATTATATTGTGTCAATGGCAGCAGGGATTGAAGACAATTTTGCCACAAATCAAAATCAGGGGAATAACTAGAGAAGAATGTCCATAAAGAGAAGTGTAGCCCAGTCTTTAAGTTTTTATTCTTTCTGGCTTGGTTTCAAAGCACTTAATAGTTTCAGCTTATAATTGCTAAACATGGAAAGATTGAGACACCACACCCTGGTGTTGCTTATAATGAATACTGTCTTTAGCACAAACATTTTTATCAAAGCACCTAGAGACAGCCAGCCACACCCATCGTGTTATTAATCATCCATACTTCCTGGAAGCTCAGGCTTACTTTGGACAAGTTGTAGGATAGGGGTTCCTCAGAAAAACTGTCAGTGAATTATTTTAATAATCAGGCTGAGGGTCACTCCACCGCATCCCTTCTCTCCAATCAAACCTATAATCGTATGAAGACGTTCAAATTTCCAGATAATTGTAACTTCATTCATCTGAACCTAGAAAAAAACCTCCAAGGTTGCTTGGCAACATTGCTACTGAAAAAGCAAAATCTAGGCAGATAGGACACTCACTGGTCCTGCATAATGATGAACTGGCAACAACTGGGGCCCTGCCGGCCTGTGAGGTTTGGAGTTTCCCCACTTGGAGGAACCAGTTTGGTTCCTCTTAGCTTCTCTATAAAGATTTATTGACTTTATTGCTTGTGTCTTGTGATTATTCATGGCTTTTGAATAACATTTGATAACATTTAGCCATGGCCTTAAAAATAGTCTTAATCATATTATTCAAATAGATATTTCCCAATGCTGAATAACATATGAATCAAACATGCTAAGAATAGCTGGATGGTGCCATGAAATATTCCACCCAGGCAACTGGAAATGCACGGAATGTAAAAGTAGATTCCAGCCACAGTGCTATCTGCAGGGATGGTTCTTTATATAGGACAGGAAGCTACCTACTCTCAATTAATTCAAGGGGTATGAAAGTGTCTGTGTGGATGTTTCTCCTCCTGGCTTGCTGCTATATCTCAAATTCTTACCATTACAGTAAATTCTTTGTCTAAGACATCATTTCAGTAAGAGCACCTTTTAAAACACATGGAATTACCCTGCATTAGTGTTCATTGGGGTCAGAACACCAATTCATTGAAATCTATTTCCCATTTAACACACATAGGTTTTTCTTTTTTTCTGACTTAACTCCTCTTTCTTAGAAGGAGGAGCTCTAAGAAAATAGACAGGTAGGAGAACATCTCATCAAGTAAGAAATCAGCAATGTATAGACATACTGGTCATTGGTGGGACCCATTATAATGATGGTCAGTGGGCAAGGCGTGGGTGAGTTGCTGTTGGGTCAGGATTGCTAGATGAGAAAACCTCCCTTAGGGAAACTAATGTGTAACAATTTTAATAATGAAAAGAGCATAAATAATAATAATAATATAATAACAATAACTGCAGCTACCACTTATTGGAAAGGAGCTCCAGTAGAACAGTGCCTAAGGCAACTAACTGCTAACAGAAAGTTGGTGGTTCAAACCCACCAGCTACTCTGAGAAAGCAGACTGGGCAACTTACTTCCGTAAAGAATTCCCCCCTGAGAAATCCAATGGAGGTCACTATGAGTCAGAAGAGACTCTATGGCAGTGGGTTTGGTTTGGTTTTACTATTTATTGGATGTCAAAACCTAAACTAAATGTTTCACATGCATTTATCATTTCATTTTCACAATAACTACAAAGGAGGAAAGAGGAGGCTTGGAAATGGTAACCAATGGTGCTCTGGTGGCATAGTGCCTAACACATTTGACTGCTAACCAGAAGGCTGGTGGTTCAAATCCACCAGTCACTCCTCAGAAGGAAGACTGGTCAATCTACTTCCATCGTGATACCGCCTCGGAAACTCAAGGAAGGGTCAATATGAGTCAGATCTGACTCCAAGGCAGTGAGTGACAAAGCTAATACGAGACGGAATTTAGATTCAAAATCAGATTAATCTGATTCCAAGTTCAGGTTATTAGATGAAATTCAGATTGCCTTTTCCTGTATTTTCCCCTTGATTCCTATCTTTTGCACCACCCTTCAAACCTTGTGGTTCAACCATATGCTATTTCAGTTATCTAGAATGTCTTAATCTTCTTTTCTATTGGCTCAAATAGTTTTCTTTCTTGCAGACCAGGTTGTATGGTAGAATACCACCTCCTCTTTAAAACATTTTCTTTACTATGGGATTTATTGCATTCATATTAAAGCTAACTGAGAAATTCTCTCTTTTTCCTGCTGCATTATGAGACACTTGATGTAGAAATTCTTTCATTTATAATTTTTGCAGCCAGAGTTTAATATCATCCACTGAACTTAGTAGAAAATCAATAGACACTTGTTTAATAAATGAATTTGGTCATAGTTACCTTGCAAGTTGGGGAACAGGCAATTGACATCCTAAATTTACTGATAAAAGATTACATGATATTCACTGGACCCTTTTAGAAGGTAGGAAATTACATAGTACTGTTAGAAATATTTTCATTTTTTATTGATTAAAATCTTCAGTAGTTGTTCAGATAATTTTTATACAGATCACTAGTTTTCTTGGTAGGAGCTCTGGTAGCACTCTTAGTACAGGAAACTGTGATTTTACTATATGTCTCCAAGTGATTTGAGGATGGGAAAAAGGATATAATTTTTGTTGTTGTTGTTGTTTATACCTTTGAGAGCCTATAATTGTGATATCTCTGCCAAAGGGGAACACAGCATAATGCAAGCAATATAAGAATGAGGAAAACAGAACACTTGCCAATTTATTATCCAAGTCATCTATGAATAGATAATATGGATGGATGTAAGGAGATAGAAATATGTATCCTACAGATAGAAAACCCTTATATATAACTTCAAAGGAGATGTACAGAGGTGCTGTAAGTGTGGGAAACACATCACACGTGGCCTGGGAGACACAATGTGAAACACCAGAGAAACACATGGTTGCTTTTTGTAGTGCTGGGAACCCAGAGATTTTCCTGTGTTTGTCCTTTTTTAAGTTCATGTTTGTGTGTGTGTGTGTGTGTGCACGTGTGTATGATTTGATGATACTAAGCACCTAAAAATTAAAATAAGGCAAATATGTCCTACCACCTATATATATATATATATTTTAACAAGAAATGAATGCTTGTTCAAAATTCCTCAAAAGTTAAATATACATTGGAAATGTAAATGCTTCTGAAATGATTAGAAATTACTACATGTCATCTTGTCCTTGCAGTTTCCCTTACTTGGCCTGTGGGAAAAGTTTTAGTAACACTGTTAAACCAAATCAACCAAAGTGTATATGTATCTATATCTCTGTGTCTGTGTGTGTCTGTGTATATGAATATATTTCATCTTGTCCTTTATCACTTTCACTTAAGAAAAGTAGTTGATATCTGTATAAGGAGTTTAGGACAAAAATACTGACATTGTACATTTATTTAGACTATCCTCTGGTTTTGGACTAATCACTATCCATCATCTACTCATTCATGCCACCCACAATAATTGAGAACCCACTGCGTGTCAGGCATATTGCCAGTCTGTGGGTACAAATGTGAATGAGCCGTAGATTCAAACTTTGAGGACTTCACAGTCTGATGGAATAGGGAGTAAACCAAAAGTCACAAATAAAAGTGCTAAGAAGTTCTTGATTTGCAGATCAAATGGTATCATTTTAACATTAGATCCTAGATAAATGATCTACTTCAAACCTTTTGCCCAAGAAGAGCCACCTAGTACTGATCACTGTGTGCCACATGAATCCTTGAGGAAATTGTGAGAATTCTTAAAGTATCAAAAGCAGGTAGCACTAGAGATTGACCTGAACTTGATGGCTCCTACTTTATTTTTGGCCACTATTTTGAACCCATTAGGTGTTACACCATGGGGCTTTGCTCTTCTAAATGATACCCATACCATTTAAAGTGTCTACTATTTCTGATCCAGGAGCTCTGGTAGCATAGTGGCTAAGTCACTTGCCTGCTAACCAGACGGCTGGCGGTTCAAACCCACCAGCCACTCCTCGGAAGGAAGGTTGGGCAATCCTACTTCCGTAGTGATACTGCCTCGAAAACCCAAGGAGGGGTCGCTATGAGTTGGGGCCGACTCGACGGCACATAACAACAACAACAACAACTATTTCTGATCCAGATGGTAGACTAGCAGAGTACCAGGTAGTGTAAGAAATACTCAACAATTGAGATAGTCTTGGAAGGTGAATGGATTTAGGATCAGTAGAGAGGAAATGGAAGTTGTTTAAGTGGACACTTGAGCAACAGAAAAAGATAGATAAATCATGATCTATGAAAGGGAACATAGTTATTTATTTGACCTAGAAACTAATTTATTTAGAGAAAGTTTGTGTCAGGCAGCAGCTAAAATTTGACTAGATTGTGGAAGTTCTTGTATATAAAGATAAGTTGATCCTTGAAACTCACACAGAGAAACAAGAACTTGTGCAAAATGCAGTGCTGTATAAATGGTGCATCTTCTAAGGGAATAATCATTAGAGAATGCAAAGTGATGGAATGTTGTGGAGACCACATTTGAAAGATGATAAGCTGCCATGTTTGATATATGAAATGAGAGTTATTACAGAAGTTTTAGAACTTCATGTTGACCATGTGATGTGAACCCATTAGCCTTCATCTTTAGGCAGATAACAGAACAGTTTTGATGATCTCCTGCATGTGTGGTCTCATGCAAAGTTATTCCTCTTCTTTTTTATCATTTCTCTAATATTCATCTGGTCACCAAATTTTTATATGTGTCTTTGAGTTGGGTTTTATGTTGCTGAAAAATGCTTTCTGTTGCTGTATCCAGGAAATAAATCCAGTGTGGTGAGGGAACAAGGACTCTGAAGACCTGGAATAACAAGACCTTTTTTGGCTGTTTTATTGAGTACACATGACCTGAATCAGCTCTTTATTCTTCAATCTTTTCATCGCTGAACTGGGAAGAGCAGCCACATTACAACTAGAAAATTATGAAATACATTGACTCTTTCTGATAGAAGAGGTTGTTAGAAATCATTGACTAAAATCTTTAAACTTTTCATTGTTATTTTAACTTACACAACATTGTGCCATATGTTGTATTTTAATTAGAAGCTAGGTTTCTAAATGTAGACTGTAATTTGATAAAATATCTGTAATGTAGGTAAGCTAGTACAGCTAAATACCCTTGCCATTTGCTGATACATATTGTATGTATACACGTGCACCATATGTACACATATGGTGACTAGCTCTACGGCTGTAGGACTAGGACTTGTGCTTTCAGCGTTTTCATCTGTGGAGGTTCAGAAATATGTGTATAGTAATAAGGAATGGGGGGTCTGGGATAGCTTTGGCAGTAATCGAAATCTGTAAATTTTGTTCCTCAATCATCCTGATCATGTACATTCCACTCCTGACTCTGATAAGTGTAATAGTTAACAGTGATATAGCATTTTACATTTGAGAAAACACTGTCACATAGTTTTCACTGGGACTGTGAGGTACTGAAGGGTGGAAACAAGGCCAGTAAATGGTGATGGAGGGGAGGTATGAGATGAGTCGGTGTGCAAAGTGGTACCCAGATCACAGGGTGAGTGTTTGGTGATAAAGAGTTTGGCCTTTATTATCTATGCAATGGGAAGCCACTGACAGGTTTGAAGCAAGAGAGGGTAGTGTCATAACTAAATTTACATTTTTAAATATTTCCCAGGCTGTTGCTTGGAAATGGATTGCAGGAAGGTAGGGTGAAAGCAAAGACACCAGTCAGGAAGCTACTGAAGTAGCAGAGCTGAGAGACAGCAAATTATGTAAACTTCAAAATTTCAAAGTTTATTAATTCATTAAGAAGAAAAGATAAATTCTGAGTAGAAGTAATTGATAGCTCTTTTTTGATAATTGGATTAATGGAGGGAAGTAAATCATATGAATGTACTGGGAAAATACTTAAATTTCTTGCTGGCTTGAAAGATGATGATAACACAAAGCTCATACACACCATTCTCAACAGAAGATCCATGACAAGCTCGATAATGGGTTTTGCTGATTCAAAGAGTATGTAAGATTACTCATTACACAAGAAAACTTGAAATACTCTGAAATCTTGTAGGTCATATACCTGCAAGCGGTCTTCTCAAATATGACAAACATCTTACACATGTTTACGTAAAACCAAAAACCAAACTCACTGCCATTGAGACTATTCTGACTCATAGCGACCCCCTTTGGGTTTCTGAGGCAGTAAATCTTTACCAAAGTAGATTGCTCAGTCTTCCTTCTGCAGAGTGGCTGGTAGGTTTGAACCACCAACCTTCTGATTAGCACTCAAATGCCTTAGGGACTACACCACCAGAGCTCCTACACATGTATATAACACTACAATAACTAGTTTTGAAGCCAAAATAATAAAAAAAAAATAAATTGTCATGAACTATTCTCAACTTCCTGGAGGAGAAACTGGATTATCTATTTTCCTTACAGCAAACTATTTTACAAAATTGTTCTCCCGTGAAGAGGTGATCAAAGAGTATTCAATCAAAACATGTAGGAAAAAGTTATAGTGGTGTGTGAACATGCTAATGAAAATTGTGTTATTCTTTTTTCTGGATTTTTCCAGTTTGCAGAATTTATCAGTGTTAAAATATATATTTTTTCATATGTATTATTTGTTTTCTTACGCAAAATACATAATCATTTTTGTATCTAATGTTGTATTCTTTGCATTCTATGTATCCTTTCTTTTCTTAAATGTAGTCTTCCAAACTGTACAAGCCTCAGGGTCTTCAAAACCTGGATCAGATTTGGATTGTAGCCATCCAGATGGGGAGAAAAACAGACATATAGAGGGTAGATTTGGGTGGTCACATTGACACTTAAATGATTGTCTTATTACAGGGAAGGGCAAGAGCCTGTTTTGGAGAAGTGAATGAGTTAAAATACAGAGCAATAAAGTTACTCCTCTAAAGTTACATAACTTGGAATTGGCTAAGTAGGATTTGAATCTAGATGTGTTAGGCTTGAAAGGTACAATGGTTGCTAATAGAAAGGTGGAGGTTCGAACCCACCAGCAGCTCCTTGGGAAAAAAAGTGGGACCCGGTGGTCTAGTCCCATGAAGATTATAGCCTAGGAAACCTTATGGGGAAGTTCTACTCTGTTCTTTAGGGTTGTTTGGGTAAGAATCGACTCGACAGCACACAACAACAACAACACATTAGGCGCCAAAGCCCTTGTCCATCATAACATTTAAAGCTCCAGTTTCCTTAGATGGTTTTCAAGATTCAGTGAGGTAATACCTACAAGATGCTTCGCATGGTGTCTGGCATATTGTTGAATATTCCCTGTGAGTGTTGCTATTAAAGTGATAAGAGCTTTATTCTTTAGTTGTGGTTGGTTTGAAATGAGAGGCAGTTGTTTTCTCTGCCCACGTGCCAGTCTGTCTGTGGGAGTCAGCCCACTGTGCTCTAGGTGTCCAGTTTTTCAGGGGATGAAGGAATCATTCTCGATTGCTCCCTACTTGTCATTGTCAGCCAGACAGAACCCATTGCTAGGAGAGCCTGCTCACAACTGGCAGAGCCCTTAGGCACACCAGCCCATAGAGTGTCAGCAGCAGAACTATTTGGCATAAGTTGCATGGGGACAGGAACTGTACATGGTTCAGTAGGGGTGTTGGTTACACTCTTAGTTTTAAGAGAGACGAGGAAGAGAGTCACACAATTCCTAATGATGCAGGAACCAGTTAAGTCTTTAGGACTCCAGAGAGTTTCTAAAACAATCTGATCCAGGTGGTTTAGACTATTTTAGGCAGATAGAAGATGAGGAGTAAGGTAGAATGAGTCTAATTTTTAAAGATTTCAAATAGCAGGACAGTTCTCCGAGTAATTATTGAAATTTGTTTGCATGTTTAACTATTCTTCTAAGATCTCTCTGGATTTCTCAATTACTTTTGTAAAACTTTATCAGCTGTTAAGGGGAATAATAGTATTTATCTCTTTGGGGGCTATAACTTCAAAATGTTTTTTTATTTTCTAAGTGTTACCATAACTGGTTTTATCACCTGACAATCTCCTAGTCCTCCCATTTGTGTTTTTCTTTTTAATTTCTGAGATGAGAGAATTGAAAACTTTTAGATATACAAATACATACTGAAATGCATGCACCAGTTGTTTTTGGTGGGGAAAAATATGAGCTGTCAACATAGGATGTTTTTGGAATCTTCCATTGCATGTAGCAAGGTCGAATGTGTCTGTTCTCTAAGATCAAACCACCAGTTGCTGTTGAACCCGCTCTGACCCGTGAGGACCCCATGTGGGTCAGAGTACAACCGTGCTCTTGAGGATTTTCAGTAACTGAGTTTTTGGGAGCAGATCATCTTTCTTCCGAGGTTACCTCACCTTTAATAGATCACAATACATCCTGTGGGTTTGCCAGAGGACATGGACGTTGTGCTAGTCCATTTGCTAGCACTCTGCTGGTCGGACTTCTAAGTTAGGCTAGTGGCTGATCCAGATTTCCATTTCAGTTTGACTTCTGAACAATTTCCTTCTTTTCCACCTCCTCTTCGATGGGTTTAGCACCTCCAGACCAGGGCTGGGACTTCTTTTTCTTTTCTTTAGCTTGTTTACATTCCACTACCAGAGCTTTATTTCATCATCTCTGGGAAATGACACTAACCAATGGTGACTTATTTCCTTCCACATCTCCCCAGTGTGATGCTGGAAATTATGTAAGAGATGGGTGAAAGGTGAAAGAAAGAGAGAGGAAGAGCAAAAGAAAAGAGATGATACAGAATTAAGGAATGACATACAGCTGAGGCTAATCTTGTACAGACACCAAGTGATACAAAATACCTGCAGTCCTTACAGAAACAATGGAAGACAGAAATAAAAAAAATAAAAATAAAAAGTAAATAAATAAAGAAAGAATGACTCAGTCAGGATTGAAATTTTCAGTAATACCTCATTGATTGAACATCCTCTTCCTGTATGACTGGTTTAAGGCATAGGATGAGAATCAAACAATGCATTTTCTAAAGCGTTAACAATTAAATAATTACTGTTCCAATTTCACTCATAGGTAAGCACATTATCTTAAAACCAATGATCAACTATTGTTGATCATTGGTTGAGGAACATTCTGTGTATGGACCAGTTTTTGCCTGAGCCTTTTATTTGTTGTAACTGTAAAGAACAATCCTTATACTGGATTTTGAATGAGATTACAATTTTTTTTTTGTCTCCACATCTTCATCTCTAAAAATATGCACACACACACTCACAAACACACACACACACATGCAAGCATCATTCATGTACAACCTTAAAATGTGCTTGTATTTACATAAACAAAGTACACGACTTTTTTGAGAGGTGGTCTGATGTCAGTATTTCGTAGCTCAACGAGGTCAGAAAGTGACATCATTTTCTTTTCTTTTCTTTATACAGAACGTGCAAACCATCCCAGTAGGAATGCTGTAGTCTCTGCTGTTGTCCGTGGAGACATGGGCAAGGCACAGGTACAGATGTCAAAGACAAATGGCTTCCCCTTGAACTGTGGCTATCTTGAAAGAAAAAAAGAATTCGCTGTCATCATTTCAGTGAACCTGGAATTGACAGTGGGGAATCCTTCAGTCCATCTCTCAATTCTACTTTCCTCCATCAAAAACAGTGGAAGCTTTCTTTGGCACTGCATTTTTTTTCCCCCTGACAAAATGTTGAGTGCTGGATTACTATCGTAATCTCTTAACCCCAATAGGAAAAGGAAGGCGTGACCTGGTTATTGCATAATTCATCAAGTGTTAATCCTTTGGCTCTGTCTTCCTCCTCTCCTTCCTAGCAACCTTCTCAGGACAAGCTCCTCCTCTTAGATTACAATATCTAAACATTTTGAGCCTGACCTACTTATTGAAGAACATGCCCAGAAATTTGATGCTATAATTACTCTCAGAATTAGTGAAGAAAAACAGCCAGGTTATTCCCCTTCCACCCCCTTTTTGTAGCTGTTGAAAGTAGGAGGAGTGAGTGGCCTTTGATTAAGCATTAGACTTTTTTTGTGTTAAAATAAATAAATAAAAGGCATATTTTCTTGCCACATCACTGGTAGTTTGATTGGCTTCAAAGTGAACACAACTACGTGTCTCCAGTGACTGCTTTTAAACAATTAAGTGCTGTCCCCACCTTAGCATTTTATTCATTAGTCACTGTCAAAACTTTGTCCTTACTTGTCAGTATCTGAGAAACCATACACTTCAGCACACAATGGGCACACAGTGTCTCCATCACTGTGATAATAGTTCCCTTACTGTCAGAACGGAAAGTTCACATCAGTTGTGGAAATGAGAAATCTCACTCAGGCTGCTTCTGTGTGACTGTGTTTCCAGAATAAAATGCAAAGCAGAAATCTGGTTGGTTATAAATATTGGGATTTTTTTCAAATACCTGAATATTTAACATCCTTTAGATTAGTGGACCCTGATGGTGCAATGGTTAAAGAACTCAACTAAAAAAGACAGTGGTTCAAATCCACTCTGCAGGAGAAAGATGTGGCAGTCCACTTTCGTAAAGATTTATAGCTTTGGAAACCATATGGGGCAGTTCTACTCTGTCTTTTCGGGTTGCTATGAGTCTGAATCAGTTCGAAGGCAGTGATTAGTAATTAGTAGTTAGATTAGTAGTTCCCAAATTCTTAATTTCATGGCCCAATAAATGAATAAAAATTTTGAAGGGCCTCTATGTGGCTGCCTACTCTTTATTTTGTCAAACAAAAAACAAAACAAACAAAAACAAAACTAACAAATTCTATCTACTGTTGTCACCACTTCATAAAAGGAGGGCCATCTAAACACTAAAGTATAGAAAGGTTGTATCTCAGATTAAAAGAGAATTCTTGTAAATAAACATATTTAGTTTTGTTAAAACTGGTCTGTCGGTTTTTTTTCCCCCTCATCTTACACCAGCCCTGTGAGAACTCTGTGTTCATACTCAGCAGGCCTGGGCCCTGCTACCAGATAGACTGGTATTGCTTTGGAGACCTGACATCTCAACTACACAGATGGAGGATGGCTGTCAGTGCAGTCATTTTACCTGTATGTTTTTCCTTCTTATTGGCAAGTTGGGATGATGGCTTTGTATCACAAGTGTTTCTGCCCACTGGGTGTATACATATGTGGATGGCTTTTAACTTCACGTTGTCTCTCTGGGAAGACAACTCAGTTGTACTTGCGGGTTTAGTGACGATTACTCCTTGTGAAACTGGATCAGCCATATACACATGTAGAATCAGATACATGCCAAAACCAAACCAAACTCACTGCCATCGAGTCGGATAGTGACCCCTACTTGGGTTTCTGAGGCTCGTTTCTTTCAAGTCCTGTTCTCTAACTACACTCTCCGTTTTGGTGATCTTGGCCCTTCTGAAGACTTCAAACACTATTTAAAACTCTTTGCCTTGCCCAGGAACTCCAATTGCCTAGTATAGCCCTTGCCTATAATAGCTGCTTGATAAATATTTCTTGGATAAATGAATCAATTAAATAGATACGGTCTTCTTTCATGGCTTCTTTTCAAGTTCAAGATGCAACTCTTAAGACAAGAGAGTCTAATGGAAATGAATTCATCAGCTGGTTGTCCTCCAGGCTTTGTGACAATAATACAAACCTGGGGACTGGAAGATAGAGAAAAGGGTGATAGATTTCTGTAAAAAGTATGAAGAGAAAAGATACGAAGAGAATCTATGTTTAATGGCTGGATTGTGTGTTTTAGCTTTTATTATTTAATTTTGTTAAAGCTATCATTTCTTAAAAAACATTGCATGTGCCAGGCTGTGCTAAGTGCTTTTTAAAAATTATCTTATTTATTCTTCAGAATAACCCCTTTAAGTAAGTCTTATTATTCCCACATTGCAGATTAGGTTTATGGGGGGATTTGTAAGATGACAATTTTTATCTAGTTTTCAATTTTGTGCTATTTAATAGCACTCCATAAAAATAAGAGAGAGAGCGCGTGGGCTCTGGAGTCATCTAGGATTGGGTTTTAATTTCTCATGGCATCGTTACTAGCTGTGTGACCTTGACTATATTACCTAACCTCTTTAAATAATATTTTCCTGACAGAAAAAAAAAACGGGACAATTATTAATGCCTCCTCCTATGGTTGTGGCGATGATTAATTTAGATTAGATAATGGGTTGAAATTCTGTTAATACAATCCCTGGCCCATAGAAAGTGCTCCCAAAATATTGGCTATTATTATCATTCTCATTTTTCCCCCAGTGTTTTGGAGCATCATATAGAATAGGAAACATATTGTCCTTGGTTTCAGGGAACAAGATGTCCCAGTTTAGGAATGTTATAGAACTGTAGCAGAAATTTCTATACTTAAATGTCTTTGCAGATGCTTGTCATACATATAAAGACTCTATTTATGTTAAAATGAAATAAATGAACATATTGGTAAAACATGACATGAAAACATATCATATAAAAATATGGTCCAGAAACACAACTTCTGAATATATAATGTGTACATTAATAAGAGCAAATTGGTCAGCCTCATTTGCAATCACATTTAAAGAGCTCTGTTAACTTTGAACTTTTTGTAGAATCATTTTGATATCAGAATTGAAAGAAAGTTTTAAGGGTTAGTCTCTCACCTCCCTTCAATGGCCCCTATCTCGCCCTGGCTGCTCAGGTTGCAAAGGATTGCTCTTAATCATCTATTTCCTAAGTGTTTGCCCAAACTTGCTTTATAGGAAGCCTCAAGCAATTTGACTGCTACCCCTTCCCTTGGGAACTAGTTCCATAGCTCAATAGCTCACTCGATCAGGAAGAATTACCTGACACTCTGCCTTAATTTTCTCTTTCATAATACCATCCTATTACTCTTAGCTAATACCCTTTGTATCATCCAGCGTAACGCAGTTCATACCTTGATGTTTACACCCTTCAGATATTAGCAGACGGTTATCATGGCCCTTCTTTAATTGTCCTTTAGTCAGGTTTTACATATTTAGTTCTTTTCATCTTTCCCCAGAAGTTAGTCCCTCCAGGCCTGTAATCATTTTGTTACTCTTCTTTGAGCCCTTTCCAGTTTGTCTGACTGTTTCTGGAATTGAGGCTCCCAGAAATGACTTCATCACTACAAATTTATTCTCTGTTGAGCTCCCTGGCGTCACAGATCTTCTCAGTTGGAGAAACAATACTACGTTGAGCCAACCTCAAGATGACGTGGTGCATATGACTGCTTTAAAGCATATGTTGCATTCCACCTTATGTTATAGTTGCTTTTGTACATGATTAATCTCCTAGTCTAGATTTCAAATTCTGGTTTCAAGAGACCATGCACAATTTGCTTTTGTTAGATGGATAAGTGCCTTAAATCTTGGCTGCCCATTGGAATCACCTGGTGATCTTTAAGAAACACTGATGCCTGGCTCCCATCCCCAGGCATCGTGATTTAATTGGTGTGGGTTGTGACTTGGACATCAAGAGTTTTGAAAACTCTCCAGGTGATTCTAATGTGTGGCACAGTTTGGGACACTGCCTTCAACAATAAATGCTTAATAAATATTTGTTGGATGAATGAGCAAGTGAATACTGCATTGTGAATATTTTCCTCAATTAATACCTCCAAGTATCTTGAAGGGTAATTGGCTCCCAGCTTCCTACTACTATTACTTATTGTGCTTTATGTTGATACTTCAGACTTTTCCAGGTCACCACTTATTAATGCTTTTTTGGGGGCTGGAATTTCTAAAAGCCCTAGAGAAATTGGATCACCTGCTAGCATCTCTGTTTTCTGACACTCTGTTTACTAGCACTCGCCCATCGAAGCATCCTATTCCACATCCTTCCATGTGCCTGTGAATGAAATAAATCAGAACAGTTCTTCCTCCTTTTCATTCATGCATTTCCTCAGTACCTGCCAACGCAATGAAGACCTGCTTTAAATGATTACAAGCTTTTGCAATGATTTTCCCAAGCAGATTTTGATTCAAGAGCAGCACATCTAGCCAGATGAAATTAAGTAATTCATACCGGATAAAATTTCAACATACAGTTTAGCACCTTCATGAATATTGTGCCAATTCAAAAAATAGATTTTTTTTTTTTAAATGTTTTATCTGGTATTGACGTTTAGTCATCATACTCAGGGAAATGCCCTTTTGATCTTTGGCTTATGTTTCAAAGAGTGAATATGACATAGGGAAATATGAAACTAAATGACAAGAATGTAAGAGTATGCAGTGCTAGATTTTTAACGATGATGATAAAAAGAATGGTGCTTCTCTCGCATAATTTGGAGTTTCTTCATCTTCACATGGGCCCTTCAAATACTTTTAGCCCAATCAAAAGACAGACAAAATGCAGCTCCCACAACAAGACCACACCAAACTAGCATTCTTTCTTATCCTGAGCAGTCTGTCTTTTTGTGAAGGCCAAGATGCTGAAAGGTAAGTCTCTAGAATGTGAGATAGAGAGAGCACCACCAAAGAGACAGCCTGTCAGAACAAGCACTTGACCTTCAGTAACTTACATTCTTGTCTTTAAAAGTGTAACGATTCTTGACTCGAGGCTTGCACAAGGCTGACAGGCCTGCAGGTAGCTCTAATTTATTATTTCTTTGTCATCTCTATCCAGCTTTCACCAAACACTGACAGCCTGAAAAATAAAGCAGTAGACTTACCAGTTTTTCTCAGCCAGTTCTAGTAATATCTTTGAGTCTGAAGGAAGGTCCAAAGTTTGATTATCCTTAGTAAGTGGACAGAAGAGAAAGAAGTAAGTCCATAGAGATTCTTACTCAGCAGCCCATGATGTTAGATAAATGATTTTTTGGAGGTTAAGGCTCCAAGCAGCCAGTTGTCCAATAGTAAAAGGGGAATGATTAAAATATGTGAGAATGACATCTTTATTGAAAACTGTGAAGTCATATTCAGTAACTGCCTTGGGGCTAAAATTCTGTTTTCTTAACATTTCCATTAGTCTGCTAGGTATTTGTCTACATGCTTTCATCAAGCTACAAAAGGAAACTAGAAGCACTGTGTGTCTTTAAGCTCAGAATAATGTTGCCACCATTATGGTAACGAGTAGACAACAAGGAACTTTTCTGAGACGTTTACAAAGGAAAACATCACACTAACTTTCATCTCCAAAAACCATGATAAGAAGTTTGTAAATAATGAGAAAGGGACTAATCTAAAAGATTCTTGTTCAAAAGGCAATAGAATAAAGCACAACAAAATTCTAGGTATTGGCAATCAAGGTACAGCAGTTAGCTGCAGGATACAGAAAGTCAACAACTGTTGGGAGAGGACTTGTCGACTGCATTCATCTAGGCAGTTATCTTCCTGAGAAAAGTAACCACCACCACCACAACCACCTCACTGCTGTCAAGTCAGATCCTACTCATAGCTACCCCTCCTTGGGTTTCCAAGGCAAGAGATTGGAATCTATGGAAGTAGATTGCCCAACCTTCCTTCCGAGGAGTGACTGGTGGGTTTGAACCACCAGCCTTCTGGTTAGCAGTCAAGTACCTTAGGCACTCTGCCACCAGAGCTAAAATTATACTTTGCTAACTACCCAGCTGTGGGATATAGAAAGTCAACAACTATTGGGAGAGGACTTGGCTAGGCCCCAAGCCCCATAGAGCTAGGAAAGGGAGGGAGCAGGAGAGGCCAAAGACCTCCAGAGTGACAGGATATCCAGGAAAAAAGGGGCAGGCGGCAAGGCTAGGCCCTAAGCTCCCTGGAGCCAGGAAAGGGAAGGAGCAGCCGGGGACCACAAGTGGTAGGTTCCAGGTAGAAATTAGGTAAGGGGAGGGCACAGAGGTTTCCTAAGGGAGACAAATTTGTCTGTCAGTTTGTCATCCTGTGGGGCTTGTACATTGTTGTGAGGCTTGAGGCTCTGCACTGGTATTTCAGACGCCAGCAGAGTTGCACATGGTGCACAGGTTTAACGCAGTTTGCAGACTAAGACAGACTAGGAAGAAGGAGGAGGGCATCCATTTCTCAAAAACTGGCCATGGAAAACCTTATGAATAGCAGGGAAACACTGTCTGATACATTACTGGGCAACTTTATGAATAGCTCGGAAACATTGTCCAACACAGTGTAGTCCTTTGGGTTGGAAGGCACTCAAACTAGGCCTGGGAAAGAACTGCCTCATCAGAGTAGAAGCAACCTTCATGATATGGATAAAGGAAGTCTTTCAGGACCTCCATGTGCTGATGCAGCGCAACTCAAATTGAGGATAAACAGCTACAAACATCCGTTAATAATCAGAACATGACATGTATGAAGTATGAATTTAGGACAATTGGAAGTTGTCAAAAATGAAACTGAACGCATAAAGATTGATATCCTCAGCATTAGTGAGCTGAAATGGACCGGTTTTGGCCATTTTGAATCAGACAACCATATGACCTACTATGTCGGGAATGACAAATTGAAGAAGAATGGTATGGCATTCATCATCAAAAAGGATGATTCAAGATCTGTCCTGAAGTACAATGCTGTCAGTGATAGGATAATATCCATATGCCTACAAGGAAGACCCATTAATACTACTATTATTCAAATTTATGCACCAATCACCAAAGCCAAAGATAAGGAAATTGAAGATTTTTATTAACTTCTGCAATCTGAAATTGACTGAACATGCAATCAAGATATGTTGCTTATCACTGGTGATTGGAATGCAAAAGTTGGAAATAAAGAAGACTCACCAGTAGTTGGAAAATTTGGCCTTGGTGACAGAAATAATGCTGGAGATCACATGATAGAATTTTGCAAGACCAATGACTTATTCATTGCAAATACCTTTTTTTCAACAATACAAACAGCAGCTATACAAACAGACTTTGCCAGATAGAGTACACAGGAATCAGATTGACTACATCTGTGGCAAGAGGCGATGGAAAAGTTCAATTCTTCAGCCAAAACAAAGTCAGGAGCTGATTGTGGAACAGACCATCAACTGCTCATATGCAAGTTCAACTTGAAGTTGAAGACAATTAAAATAATTCCACGAGAGCCAAAATATGACCTTGCATACATCCCTCCTGAATTTAGAGACCATCTAAAGAATAGATTTGATGCATTGAACACCAATGACCAAAAACCAGAAGAATTGTGGGATGACATCAAGGACATCATCCATGAAGAAAGCAAGAGATCATTAAAAATATGAGAAAAAAATAAAAGACCAAAATGGAAGTCAGAAGAGACTCTGAAACATGTCCTTGAGCAGAGAGTAGCTAAAGCAAATGGAAGAAATGACAAGATAAAAGAACTGAACAGATTTCAAAGAGCAGCTCGAGCAGACAAAGCCAATTATTATAATGAAATTTGCAAAGACCTGGAGTTAGAAAACCAAAAAGGAACAACACACTTAGTATTTCTTAAGCTGAAAGAACTGAGGAAAAAATTTAAGCCTCGAGTTGCAATATTGAAAGATTTTATGGGCAAAATGTTGAATGATGCAGGAAGCACCAAAAGAAGATTGGAAGAAATACACAAAGTCACTGTACCAAAAAGAACTTGTTGATCTTCATCCATTTCAGGAGGTGGCATATGATCAAGAACCAATGGTACTGAAGGAAGAAGTTGAAGCTGCCCTGAAAGAATTGGTGAAGAACAACTCTCCAGGAATTAACAGAATACCCATTGAGATGTTTCAACAAATGGATGCCCCGCTGGAGGAACACACTCAGTTATACCAAGAGATTTGGAAGACAACTACCTGGTCAACTGAGTGGAAGAGATCCATATTTGAAACCCAAGGAGGGGTCGCTATGAGTCGGGTCCAACTCGACGGCACATAACAACAACAAGAACAACACCCATTCCAAAGAAAGGTGATCCCACAGAATGTAGAAATTATCGAACAATATCATTAATATCACATGCAAGTAAAATCTTACTGAAGATAATTCAAAAACAGTTGCAGCAGTATATTGACAGAGAACTTCCAGAAATGCAAGCTGGCTTCAGAAGAGGACGTAAAACAAGGGTTATCATTGTTGATGTCAGATGGATCTTGATGTCAGATGGATCTTGACTCAAAGCAAAGAATACCAAAAAGATGTTTACTTGTGTTTTATTGACTATGCCAAAACATTCAATTGTGTGGATCATAACAAATTGTGGATAACATTGAGAAGAGTGGGAATTCCAGAACAGTTAATTGTACTCATGAGGAACCTGTACATAGACCAGGAGGTTGTCATTTGAACAGAGAAAGGGAACACTACATGGTTTAAAATCAAGAAGAGAGTGTGTAGGGTTGTATCCTTTCATCATACTTATTCAATCTGTATACTGAGTGAATAGTCTGAGAAGTGGGACTATATGAAGAAGAACATGGCATTAGGATTGGGGGAAGAATCATTAACAACCTGTGATATGCTGACGACACAACCTGGCTTGCTGAAAGTGAAATGACTTGAAGTACTTACTGATGAAAATTGAAAAATATAGTCTGCAGTGTGGATTAGATCTCAATATAAAGAAATCAAAAATCCTCACAACTGGTCCTATAAGCACCATTACAATAAATGGAGAAAAGATTGAAATTGTCAAATATTTCACATTGCTTGGTTCTACAATCGATGCCAATGGAAGCAGCAGTCAGGGCATCAGGCGACATATAGAACTGAGAAAATCAGCTGCAAAAGACCTCTTTTAAGTGCTGAAGAGCAAAGATGTCTCCTTGAGGACTAAGGTGTACCTGACACAAGCCATGGCATTTTCAATCACCTCATACGCACGTGAGAGCTGGACAATGAAAAAGGAAGACAGAAGAAGAATTGATGCTTTTGAGCTGTGGTGTTGGTGAAGAATGCTGAAAGTACTGTGGACTGCTAAAATAACTAATAGGTCTGTCCTGGAGGAAGTGCAACCAGAATGCTCCTTGGAGGTGGGAATGGCCAGACTTTGTCTCACATACTTTGGTCATGTTGTCTTCTGACCATCCCCTGGAGAAGGATGTCATGCTTGGTAAGGTGGAGGGTCAACAAAAGAGGGGAAGGCCCTCAACGAGATGGATTGACATGGTGGCAGCAGTGATGGGCTCAAGTATAGCAAGAATCATGGAGTGAGCTGGCTCAGGACCGGGTGGTGTTTTATTCTGCTGTGCATAGGGTCTCTATGGGTTGGAGACATCTCGCTGGCACCTACCAACAACAACAACAACAACTACCCAGTGTAAGTAAAAGCAGCTTATTTTTGATGTCATTCAAAGGGTGGACCAGGAACAGTTTTCATGGTGAGGACTGAGGAGTGCCTGCTAAAATGTAGCTCTCTGGGCCTAAATCATTGCAGTAAGACTTCTGGAAATGGGATCAGAAAGCTTCCTTTTTACACAACCCTTAGGTGGGTCTTCTGTGCACTGCAATTAGATCTATGTGCAGAAAGACAAAGGTGTTGACCTCTATATGCCAAATTGAAAGAGATAAGGTAAGCTAGAACTATAGAAATACGTATGGTGAATTCCCCTATCCGAACATCTCAGCTTCAAAACACTGCAGACAGAAGGATCCCATGTTCTTTGCATGATTACATTAGCTCTTGAGCTCTGATGGCATAGTGCCTAAGGCATTTGATTGTTAACCAGAAGGCTGGTGATTCAAACCCACCAGCCACTCCTCTAAAGAAATATTGAATAATTTACTTTTGTAGAGGTACTGCTTTCGGAAACCTGAGGAGAGATTACTATGAGTTGAATCAATTAGACAGCAGTGAGTTTGTCTTTTTTTTTTTTTTTTTAACTAACACAACTCCCAACAATGAAAAAGGAACAAGAATCAAAGCAAAATGATCTGTATATAATCAATTCCCTAATGAGAAAATGGAATGGGTATAAGATCAGATCAGATCAACACTGAGTTAAAGCTGTATATGAATTGTAATATATATACTCTGGGTGGTACAAATTATTACATGTTTGACTGCTAACTGAAAGGTTGACAGTTTGAGTCCACCCAGAGACATCTAAGAACTATCTGATGATCTACTTCCGAAAACACAGCCATTGAAAGAAAGCCCTGTGGATGAATCATGGTTCTTCTCTGACACACGTGGCACTGCCATGAGTCATAATAAATTCAGTAGCAACTGGTTGAGTTTAATAGACACACAAACACACAAACACACACATATACTTAAGGTAGTGATTCAGTTGTGTCAGTTAAGTTTAATCCTTCTTAACTTTTGCACTCTTTCTAAAGTTATGATTTTTAAAAAGATTCAGGTATTTTAGTCCATTGGATCCAATTGATTTTGTTTTTCTCTTAAAAATTCCAGTGTCTAGAGTGTGCAGAACAGAAGAACGATGTCCCTACAGAATTTGCCTGAACAAGATCTATTCCTGCCTGAGTGTGTCATACATTACATTAAAACCACAAAGAATTAGGGCAAAATTATAGGTGTCATTATCATTTAAAAACAAAAGTGTTCCAAATACCTAGGATGTACCCATTGAAAGAGACTACTCATTTCAGCCATCCTGGCTTTGACCAAAACTGTTCCAGAATTTCGTTGTTCAAATTTTTGCTAAGACCAAGTACTATTCTTTAGGACCTCCTCTGGGATAGCAAACCTTCAAATCCTGAGAGTGGCTTTGATTTTGAGGAATAATGTAATGTTGTGCTCATTCATTTGATTACTGTCTTTTTTATTTTTTAATGTTATTGATGAAAAACAAAGTTGCAACTCTGAAATAACAAAACTGATTTTCCTCTATGATTAAAAAACAGATTCCAAAGCAAAATTCTACTAGTATTTTTGAGCATAAACATTTGTCAATACCTGATGAGAAAGTGGCTGTCATAGGGGCTGAATGACCCTGGCCTCCGAGTTTAAGAAGCCATAGTCAAGTCCCAGGTCTGCAACTGTTACCTGTGAAGCCTCAGAAAGTCACCTGCTCTCTCATTCTCATCATCTTGAAATTGAAGAGTAAAACAGCCTATGCCAGAGAATTACAGTGAGTCTTAGACAAGACAATGTGTGAAAAAGTGCTGTATAGAACAATAGCACACATATGTTACTGATAAGTGTATCTATTTCTGAGCTGTGTAGTTTGAAGAAAAACTCCATTTGAATGAATGAGTTCAGATTGTTTTTAAAGAGAATTTTGTACTCGTGCTCACTATTCAGTTATGTGTTAGTACTTACATTTATTTTTTAAAAAAATTATTTTACTCTTTAAAGTTGATTTCTGAAAACTTTACTCGTCGGGACATTGATCTCTCCTAGAAACACTGAAGAGTTTAAAATACAACTGTATTTTAAAACATAGACTCTTTACTCTTCCATATTTATTTTTAGAGCAGTATATGTGAATCATGACCATTTCATTATGCAAAGCTTTGGGGAGTCATTGTCTACAACAAAAGAACTGATGCATGAGTTAAATTAGAAATTATATTTCATGAAAACACTGGCCATATTTATCCCTTCTTTCTAAATTTCAAGATTATTTCCTCAGAAGACAAATTTAATGAGTGATAATGAAAAAGTGTTGTTATTGGCAATTATAACTCACAGAGAATCTCAAAAATATTTTTGACAACTTTTTTCCACAATAAACTTTTCTATAAATGGGGGGGGGTGTGTGTGTGTGGTTAACCAGACCTGACTAACTGAACGTGGATTCTTGCTTCATTTGATCCAAGTTTTCAAACTTAGTAGGATGAGAAGGAGGGCAAAGCAAGGATTTGTTGCCTCCCGAAGTAAAAGGATTATTCTCGAATAATGTTAGTCGCTTCTTCATGATAATGAAGACTTTCTGACAACATTAAATATGCTAGACAATGAATAAGGAAGACCAAAAAAGAGCTGATGCTTTTGAGTTGTGGTGCTGGTGAAGAATACTGAAAGAACCATGGATTGCCAAAAGAAAGAACAAATCTGTCCTGGAAGAAGTGCAGCGGGAATGCCCCTTGGAAGAGAGAATGGCCAGATATCATCTCATCTACTTTGGTCATGTTATCAGAAGGGATCATTGCCTGGAGAGGGACATCATGCTTGGTAAAGTGGAAGGTCAGAGAAAAAAGGAAAAGGCCCTCAATGAGACAGATTGACACAGTGGCTGCAATAATGGGCTAAGGTATAGCAAGGATTGTGAGTCTGGCACAGGACTGGGCCATGTTTCATTCTGTTGTACGTAGGGTCGCTATGACTTGGAGCCGACTCAATGGCACCTAACAACACAACAACAAATACACTGTTGAAAGCCTTAGTGGATTCTCTTTATTCTCTGTCTGTTTTATTTTGATATTAAATGTCTGGCTAGTTCCAAACTTTTGGGTGAGAGGTTAAGTCAGATAGTTGATCTCTTAACCTCCAACAATAACTACTTTCCTTTAAAGATGCTTTGGCACCATGACAACAAGTCCTATAAACTTGATTAAAGTAATGAATAATATCACAGAGATAGACTGGGACAAGAGAATCAGGCCATAGGTGAGGCTAATGCCATTCAGACAACACAACATATTCTGAATGCTTGTAAACATGTTACATTCTAAGGATCACTTTTTCATTAAATCTGTTTTTTAGCCTTGGCCACAAAGCACCTTATTTTCCAAAATTCATTTTCCAAGTCTTGTAATCTCTAATGCTTATTTCATAAGAACCGAAGTAAGAGATTTTGGCATTTGTGCTTGTATCCTGAGTCAACATAAAATGTACCCAAAATATTATTACTTATCTTTAAAGGAAGAATATAATTGTTTTGTAGTAGACATTTAAAGATACATAGTTATGTAAACTAAAACTGTTGTTATCATGTGTCATGGTGTTGATTATGACTCATAGTGGGCTTTATAGGACAAAGGAGAACTGCCTCATGGGGTTTGCTAGGCTGAAATCTTTATAGGAGCAGATTGCTATGTCTTTGCTCCCACAAGCGGTGGTAGGTTTGAACCACTAAACTTTCAGTTAGCAGCTGAGCTCTTAACCATTGTACCACCAGGGCTCCTTATCCTAAAAGTTGGAAGAAGAAAATATAATATATCAAGTCAGTTTAACAAATTACTTTAAAAATAAGGAAATATGTGAAAAAGGCCTGCTCTATTAAACTTCTGGTTTGATTTTCCAAAATTACATTTTTATTTCTTTTCCACATAGAAATTTGCTGTTGTTGTCGTTTGGTGCCGTCAAGTTGGCTGGAACTATGAACAACAGAACAAAACACTGCCTGGTCCTGCACCATCCTCATCTTGTTGAGGGCCTTCCTCTACCCTCCACTTTACCATAATATCCTTCTCTAGGGAATGGTCTCTTCTGACAACAAGACCACAGAAGGTGAGAGGAAGTCTGGCCATTTTTCTTTCTAAGGAACAGTCAGGTTGCATTTCTTCCGTGACAGATTGGTTCGTTCTTCTGGCAGTCCATGGTATTTTCAGTATTCTTCACCAACCACAATTCAGAGGCATCAGTTCTTCTTCACTCTTCTGTAGTCATTGTCCAGCTTTCACATGCAGATAAACTCACTGCTGTCGAGTTGGATCTGACTCATAGCGACCCCTCTTTGGGTTTCTGAGGTGGTATCACTACGGAAGTAGATTGCACAACCTTCCTTCTGAGGAGTGGCTGGTGGGTGTGAACTGCCAGCCTTCTGGTTAACATCCAAATGCCTTAGGCACTATGCCACCAGAGCTCCCACATACATATAAGGTGATTGAAAATTTCATGGCTTGGGTCAGGCACACCTTAGTCTTCAAAGTGACATCTGTGCTTCTTAACAGTGTAAAGAGGTCTTTAGCAGATTTGCCCAGTGCAATATGATGTCTGATTTCCTGATTGCTGCTTCCTTGGGTGTTGACTGTGGATCTAAGTAAAATGAAATCCCTGATGACTTCAATCTTTTCTCTGTTTATCATGATGTTGCTTACTGGTCAAGTTGTGAGGATTTTTGTTTTCTTTATGTTGAAGTAAAATCCATACTGAAGTCTATAGTCTTTGATATCCACCAGTAAGTGCTTCAAGTCATCTTCCATTTCAGCAATCAAAGTTTTGTCATCTGCATATTTCAGGTTGTTAATGGTTCTTTCTCAAATCCTGATGCCATGTTCTTCTTCATGAAGTCCAGCTTCTTAGATCATTCGCTGAGCATACAGATTGGATAAGTATGGTGAAGGGGCACTGTGATTTACACCCTTCCTGATATTAAATTATGCAGTATCCCCTTGTTCTGCCTGAACAACAGCCTCTTGGTCTATGGACAGTTCCTCACAAGAACAATGAAGTGTTCTGAAATTCCCATTCTTCACATTACCCATAATTTGTTGGGATGTACACAGTCAAATGACTTTGCATAGTCAATAAAGTAAGGGTAAACATCTTTCTGGTAGTCTTTGCTTTCAGTTAAGATCCATCTGACATCAGCAATGATATCCCGTGTTCCACATCCTCTTGTGAATCCAGCTTGAATTTCTGAAGTTCCCTGTCAATACACTGTTTTTACTTGAGCATGATATTAATGATACTGTTTGATAATTTCCACATTCTGTGGGATTGCCTTTCTTTGGAATGGGGACAAATAAGAATTGCTTTCAGTCAGTTGGACGGGTAGCTGTCTTTCAAATTTCTTGGCATGAATGAGTAAGTGCCTCCAGGATTGCATCCATTTGTTGAAACATCTCAGTGAGTATTCCGTTAATTCCTGGAGCCTTCTATTTTGCCAATTCTTTCAGTGAAGCTATGACTTCTTCCTTCAATATCATTGGTTCTTGATTATATGCTACCACCTGAAATAGTTGGATATCAATCAATTCTTTTTGATACAGTGACTCTGTGTATTCCTTCCATCTTCTTTGAATGTTTCCTGCATCATTCAATATTTTGCCTGTAGAATCCTTCAATATTACAACACACCGCTTGAGTTTTTCCTTCAGTTCTTTCAGCTTGAGAAACGCTGAATGTGTTCTTCTCTTTTGTTTTTCTAAATCCATGCCTTTGCACATTTCATTATAATACTAATGAAAGCTAGTCAAGATGAGGAATGTACGAAGTATAAATCTAGGAAAACTAGAAGTTGTCAAAAATGAAACAGAACATATAAAGATCAATATCCTAGGCATCAGTGAGCTGAAATGGACTGGTTTTGGCCATTTTGAATCAGAAATTTGCTACACCTTTTATATTCCCAGTTGTTTATGTTTTTAAAATTTCCTAAGAGGAGGGTTCATATTTATCTTCTCAAGCTGCCCTTTGAAATCTTCTGTACCGTTTCAGCATTTCTTCCACTTGCTTTAGCTACTCTGTTCAAGAGCAAGTTTCAGAGTCTCTTCTGACATCCACTTTGGTCTTTCATCTTTCCTTGCACTTTTAATGACTATTTGCTTTCTTCATGTATGATGCTCTTGATGTCATCCCACAACTCATCTGGTCTTCAGTCATTTGTATTCAATGTGTCAAATCCATTTTTCAGATGGTCTCCAAATTCAGGTGGGATATAATCAAGGCTTGGTTTCATGGACTTATTTTAATTTCCTTTATCTTCAACTTGAACTTGCATATGAACAATTGATGGTCTATTCCACATTCAGATCCTGGCCTTGTTTTGACTGATGATATTGAGCTTCTCCTTCGCCTCTTTCCACAGATGTAGCCAATTTTATTTCTATGTATTCCATCTGGTGAAGCCCACGTGCATAGCTGCCATTTACATTGAAAACTGTATTGGCAATGAATAAGTTGTTGGTCTTGCAAAATAATGTCATGCAATCTCCAGCATAATTTCTATCATGAAAGCCATCTTTTCCAACCACCTTTGATTCTTCTTTGTTTCCAACTTTCACATTCCAATCACCAATTATTATCACTACATCTTTATTGCATGTTTGGTCAATTTCAGTCTGCAAAAGTTGGTAAAAATCTTCACTTTCTTAATCTTTGGCTTTAGTTGTTTTGGTTAAATTTGAAGGCATAAGGATATTATCTTATCACTGACAGCATTGTGCTTCAGGATAAATATTGAAACTTTCTTTTTGATGGTGAATGTGACATCTTTCCCCTTCAATTGGTCATTTCTGGAATAGTAGACCATTTGTGATTCTGTGGTGGCTTGAGTGTTGCTGTGAGGTTGGAGGCTACGCCACCAGTATTTCAAATACCAGCAGGTTCATCCATGGTGGCCAGGCTTCAGTGGAGCTTCTAGACTAAGACAGATTTGGAAGAAGGAAGGGACCATCCACTTCTCAAGGAAATGGCCAGTGAAAATCTTATGAATAGCAGTGAAACATTGTCTGATATATTACTGGAAAAATTTATGAATAGTCCTGAAATGTTGTTTGATATATTGCTGGAAGATGAGCCCCTCAGTTCAGATGGCACTCAAAGACACTCTATACTGGAAGAGCTTCCTCTGCAATGTAGATTTGACCTTAATGACATGGATGGAGTAAAGCTTTCAGGACCTCCATTTGATGATGGGGCATGGCTCAAAATGGGAAGAAATAGCTGCAAACATCCACTAATAATCAGAATGTGGAATGTATGAAGTATGAATCTAGGAAATTTGGAAGTGGTCAAAAATGAAATAGAACACATAAAGATCAATATCCTAGGCATTAGTGAGCTGAAATGGACTGGTTTTGGCCATTTTGAATCAGAAATTTGCTCCACATTTTATATTCCCATTAGTTTATGTTTTTAAAATTTCTTAAGAGGAAGGTTCATACTTATTATCCTTTTGTCACTGCCACAGTACCATGGCTCCAATAGACACAAAATATATGCTTGCTCTTTGGTTGTACATACCTGTATGAATGTTTAAGGTAGCATCAGAGAAATTTCCTTGCTTCTAGTACTAGTCTAAACACCTTAACAGACAGCTTTTTTTCTATCAACTCTGAGATAAAGATTCTTCCTTAAAACTTTGTCACTCTATAACTTAGCCATCAATTAAGAACAGTATTTAAAATAGTAGCAAATGAATATTAATTAAGTACTTAGTTTGTACCAGGGAGCTTTGGTGGTGCTGTGGTTAAAGCATTGGGCTGCTAACCAAAAGATCAGCAGTTTGAATCCACCATCTTCTCCACAGGAAAAAGACAAGGCAGCTTGCTTCTGTAAAGATTTATAGCCTTGGAAACCCTAAGGAGCTGTTCTACCCTGCCCTAGAGGTTCTCTAAGAGACGGAGGCAGTGGGTTTGGTTTGGTTTAGTTTATACCATTTTTCTTTTTAACTGGTGGAGTGGTCTACTTTTTGTTAAATGGATGAAGTGACTTATGCAGAAGGCATTACAGAATGAGGCCAGAACAAAGCCCTGGAGTCATTGTACATTTTTTTTCATAGTTTCCATCTGCTATGATTTCCATTTCTTAGAACAAATGCACCAATGTGGTATATGAGTAAATCTGGGACAAACCGATAGCTAATAGCATTCGATGCCTCTGCATCCATGCAGTCAGCTCTATTTTCATCCCTGGATTGCTTTCATGTCTTGGCTATTTTGTGATAGAAAAAAAAAAAAAAAAAAAAAAAAAAAAAAAAAGCATGGTTGAGTCAGTTCCTACTCACAGTGACCCTACGTACAACAGAATGAAATACTGCCTGGCCCTGCAACATCCTCACATTCTTGCTATGCTTGAGCCAATCATTGCAGCCACTGTGTCCATCCATCTTGTGGAAGGTATTCCTCTTTTTTGGTGGCCCTCTATCAAGCATGATGGCCTTCTCCATGGACTGATCTTGCCTGGTAACATGTCTGAAGTACATGAGACAAAGTTTCCACATCCTTCTTTTCAAGGAGCATTCTGGCTGAACCTAAATCAAGGCTAAATTGCTTGGCCATTGTCAAGACCTCCAACGCTCAAGAAGAAACAGCTACCAAAACAAGTCAAGTTTAATTTCTTATCAGTTAAGTCTTCCTGTTGTGAAGCAGGGCCCACTGCCTACATATGCCAGAGGGATTCATTTTCCACTACTGGTATTGTCTGTTGTTTGTGCAACAGGTGGCTTTCAAGTTGAAGAACTTGGGTTTGGTGGGATCTAGGCATCCTTGTTTTTATTGTACTTATTCAAATGCAACAAAGATTGGACTAACTTGAACTTTGTCCTCAGGCAAAGAGGTGTACCAAGTTTTGTGCTAAATATATCACACTTATTCTTCATTAACCCATTGAAAGAGAGGAAACAAAAGTACCATTTCCATAGTTCCAAAGAGTAAGTGAAGATTTGAATACCATTCTCAATGTTACACTAGTAGGAAGTTACATGGGCAAGAAGTTACAGAGCCTGGGGTTGTCTGTCTCCAAACTTCCTCCCAACTAAGATTTGCAGACACAGGATGTAAACTAGTGCCCAGAGATGCTGATAAGGGAGATAAGAAAGTGCCAAAGATGACAATCTTCAAATTTTGTTTAAGCATCACCAAGTTGGCTTCTCCTATATCCCACCTCCAGGATGAGAGCTATTGGTGGAAAGGAACAGACTCATGCTTTCCTGGCACTCCTTGTCCTATCTCTGGAAACTCCACCCTACTGCTTCTCTCCTTTGGTGCTTTGTCTTGGGATTCGGCTTCAGATTTTACTCATCCAGCTTCTTCAAAGCAGTCCACACAGCAGTAATGGCAAAGATTTGTGGTGATTAACTCTGCTCTATGTAATTGCGAAACTCTAGAAATGTTCTAGAAACCAAACCAGGATGACTTTGATCTCCCTTCACCAGATCTAGTGAGTGGACCTTCTCACATGCTCCCCTCTCTTCTGGGACTCTCCTTGCCATCATTCAACTATTCTGTTCCTCTCCACAGATATTTCTCCTCCCTCTTTTTACTCATATGCAAGCTTGATGCCAGCTACTTCTCTGAACATGTTCCCTACCCTGAACATGTAGCTTCTATCTCTCCCACTTCTCAGATTGACAATTTAACCCTGCAGTGATTTTCAGGCATGCAACAGTGTAGATGGTACCTGACAAGGGGGTTGCAGCCCAGGGTAGAGTGCTTGCCTGAATTACACAGCTAAATTACCTGCCATACAGTATCTTCTTTGTTTATGGAATAGCAGATAATATCTTCACTTTCCTAGCAGTCTCCAGTTGCCAGGGCTTTTCCCAGTATCAGAAGTACAAATTCCCACTAGACTCAACGCTTGGAAGGGAACCCAGATTTTTAAACCTGATTTTTAAATTATTCAGTTGGACTTCTTGCACTGTACATTTAAAACACAGACCTTTCAGGAAAATTTACTTCATGAATATTCAATTCCCCTTTGTAGATTCAAATGCCTCATTGAGCTGCTATGCACTTTGCTTTTGGTGAAAACAAATGGAAATTTGGTCGATGCATTTTGTCAGATTAGACAAGTTCTTTTTTATTTTATTTTTTTAACTTCTTGTCTTCAATGTCTCTAGCTCTCTTTATCTCTTGTGCTCTCTGGCATTCTTCCTGGAATCGGGCAATTTTGGAGTGATTCTAAATTTAAGTTTTCACATTCAGCAAGGCCAGATACTCTATTTTTGTGTATATGAGATGGAATGAAAGTCTTCGAAAGTAACCTGTGGAATAAGCACTATCCCATTGAAAATATGTAGCATCAGGTCCTCAACAGTAACATTTGCTGTAGTCACATTGCCCATGGAGGTCCTGATGGGTCTTCTGAGAGGCCCCTAGCTCGGTATTATATAACTACAGAAGTGGGATAGTTCCTGGCTGGGGATTGGAGGGCTAGGCACTTCATAGTCTCAGAGTTTTCTTTCTTCTGTTCCATAATCTGGGTTATACCTCACTTTCCTCATTACCTCCAATACTTATGTACAAGAAATGAGGTTAAAATAAATACACTAACAGGGTTGAAGGTTCAGATGCTACACTGGAGAGCCCACTGAAAGTTTCTCCTTCCTCTCCATATATTGATTGTGGGAGGGCTGGGTAGGGAATTTGAGTTCACTATATGGGTAGAAGCCTCCAGATCTTTCTAGCATAGTCTCCTTAAGTTACTACCTAGTCAAGATACCCCTACTCACTGTATGATATGATTGCTCTGTGTTCCTTGCCTTGCCCTGCAACTCCTCTTGCTCTTAAGTCACCCATGAGACAGGTGTCCAACTGTTGAGGGATTAATCTTGGCAAAGATTCCAAAATTGGGTTCCAGGGAATTCTCACAGTCTGTGGAGATGTGACCACTACCACTCCTAATGCTTTGCTCTTGCTGTTTCATTCTTACCCATCTCTGGGCAATCTCCCAGTGGGCCTGGGTGTTCCATTTATAACTTCAATCAGATCCTATCACTGCTGGTTCCCATGTCCTCAAAGGCCTATGTGTTCTGGTCTCTGGCTCTTTCTGATCCATTTCCTCCCATCTTCTGCTTACTCACTCAGTTTCAGCCTCACAGGACTTCTTGTCAACTCTCAAACCTACCAAGCATTCTTTGATCCTTTGAGTTTGTTGCTGGCTCAGTCTAGAACATTTTCCACTTTTATTTCATTCAGGTGTCTCTGTCTCAGTGGCTCTCTTCAGAGAGGTCCTCCCTGGCCACTGTGTCTGAAATAAGACCCACCTATCACTCTTTGTTCTCTAACCCCAGCATCTTGCAAACTTACTTGCAGGTCACTCACAGTAAGTAATATATTTGACTTGACCCGATATGATGTAATCAGATAACTACAACAAAAGCTTTATAAAATAATACCTCTGTTTACTATGTGTAATGTGCTCTGTTATATTCTATTCCATCTGTTTCATTCAATTATTTTCCATTTTATCTTATTTCATGGACAATCATGTTAGTTAGATCCCTTTAAGTTGGTTTCACCACTAACTGAATTGCTATACACTGTTGTATCATAAATATCACTTTTCTAGGCTTTATTTTTCATTCAGAGCAATTATCTATATATTTTTTATTTGTCATGTATCTTTTCTACTAGAGTGTAAGCTCTGAAGGCAGAAACAGGCAGAGTTTAACAGATTTTATTACTGTTATATCCATTGTGCTGAACAGAATGAATGTGTTTATGGAAAAAAAAAAGGTTTTTAAATAATTGGGGCAATTCTGCATTTTCTGTTCCCCCAAGAAGATCCATAATATTCACTGTTGTTGTTGTTGTTATGTGTCGTTGAGTCAAACCCGACTCATAGCGACCCCTCCTTGGGTTTCCGGGGCAGTATCACTACAGAAGTAGGATTGCCCAACCTTCCTTCTGAGGAGTGGCTGGTGGGTTTGAACCGCCAGCTGTCTGGTTAGCAGGCAAGTGTCTTAGCCACTATGCTACCAGAGCTCCCTAGAATATTAAAAATTCCAAGATGTCCTCTGTTGTTGTTGTTGTTATGTGTTGTCGAGTTGTCTCCGACTCATAGAGACCCCTCCTAGGGGTTTCTGAGGCAGTATCACTACGGAAGTAGATTGTCCAATCATCCTTCCAAGGAGTGGCTGGTGGGTTTGAACTGCCAACCTTCTGGTAGCAGTCAAGTGCCTTAAGCACTAAGCCTCCAGAGCTCCCAGGTTTCCTCTAGGAAAGAAATTTGCTTGTCTTCATTAATCCCAGGATTCAGAAACTGAATGGATGCCTTCAGAATCTTTCACTTTACTTGAGTCCACAACCAAGCAGCAGTCAAGCAATCAGACATTGTATTTCACTGGGCAAATTTGCTGCAAAAGACCTCTTTTAAGTGTTAAAGAGCAAAGATGTCATTTTGGAGATTAAGCCATGGTATTTTCAATTGGTTCATAGGCATGAGAAAGCTGGACAATGAATAAGGAGGATGGAAGAAGAATTAATGCATCTGAATTGTGATGTTGGCAAAGAATATTGGATATATCACGGATTGTCAGAAGAACAAACAAATGTATTTTGAAAGAAGTACCACCAGAATGCTCCTTAGAAGTGAGGGTGGTAAGACATCATCTCATATATTTTGATAACAGTAGGGATCAGTGCCTGGAAGGATATCATACTCAGTAAAGTAGAGGTTCAGTGAAAAAGAAGGCCCTCAATGAGTTGGACTGACACAGTGATTGCAACAGTAATACTTGTCAGGATAGCACAGGGCCAGGCAGTGTCTTGTTTTGTTGTACATAGGATTGCTTTGAGGTAGGACTGACTAAATGGCACCTAACAGCAGTATCTTCAGAACCTTTGTTTGTTGTTGTTGTTGTTATTATTTGCCGTCGAGTCGGTCCCGACTCATAGCGACCCCTCCTTGGGTTTCCGAGGCAGTTATCACTACGGAAGTAGGATTGCCCAAACTTCCTTCCGAGGAGTGGCTGGAACCTTTGTTTAGAAACATCTATTAATGCATCATAGAATTTAGGTGATACTCAGAACACAGTCCAGAAAAAAAAAAAAAGAAAAACCCTAGTAAATACAGCAGTAATGAATGCTGGCCCAGGCTACTGTGGAGCCCTGGAAACAACCTCTTGTCACTCAAATTGGATTGTGGGAAGACCCAGGGGATCTGAAGACAGGAGCTGGGCAGTGTGAGCAGCATGGATGGGGGCACTTGGAGGACTTGGAGCAGCAGTGGCTATATTCCAACTAGAAGAAGATCCTTAAGTATTTTTACAACTGTGATGGCTGTTCTTGTCTACACACCTACATATGAAGCCTGAGAAAATCATTACTCACTTAGTTATAGACCCATAATTGGAGGCAATAGTTGTCAATGATGTGGACAAGGCAATAGAGGATGCAGTAGAAGACCACCTTCACTTCTTCCTTCTCTTGGTCCAGAGAAGAACACAAAGACAGCCTTCTTGAGAAAAAGGAGGGAGAGGTAGGGAATTATCATGAATTGCTTTGGCTGTAGTGGTTCCTAACATTTGTATTTTAAAAGGAGTTACTTACGGGAATCAATTTTTTGGGGTGATGAGAACTTAACCAGTGATCAGTTGCCTTTGAATTAATCCCAACTCATGTTGACCTCATTTGTGTCAGAATAAACTGAGCTTCATAATGTTTTCTTTATCTTTTACTTTTTATTGTGATTTGGGTGAAAGTTTACAGAGCAAATTTGTTTTCTGTTCAACAATTTACACACATTTTGTTTTGTGACATTGGTTTCAATCCCCTCAATACAACAGTACTCCTCCTACTTCTTATCTGGGTTCTCCATTTCCATTTGTCCTTTCCAACCCCTTCCTGCCTTCTGAGCTTTGTTTTTGAGGAAATGTTGCTCTTTTGTTCTTATACAGTTGATTGTAGTGAGAGAACATTCCTCCTTGGTGTTGTTACTCACTTCATAGAGCGGTCTCTTTTTTGGCAAAAGTTTCCCCTGGGGATGGGTTCAGTTTCAAGCTTGAAGGATGGTAAAAGCCACAGTCTCGAGGATTCCACTAGTCTCTTTCAGACCAGTAAGTCTGGTCTATATTCCATAAGGCTGTCAATGGCGGATTTTCCAGAAGTAAACTGACAAGTCTTCTGATGTGACTTTGAGTGAACTTGAGCCTCCAATCTGTTGGTTATCAGGCAAGCATGTTAACTGATTGCACCCCTGTTTTGGATACTTCTGTGTTGCTCTGACAAGAATATACTGCAAATGGGATGGCTTTAACAAACAGGAATTTATTCTCTTACAGTTTTTGGAGGCTAGAAATCCAAGTTCCAAGTGCCAAGCTCTAGGGGCTGAGTGAAAGCCCCTCAACTTTGGGCTTCAGCTCTACTCCCTGCTCCCAGTCCACTGAAGCTGGAGGCTTTTCTTCACTCAGCTGTTGGCTGCTAAGGTTGACAAGCCCAAGGCTGACAAGTAAAAAGGCATAGTCCCGATGTTACCACACCACACGACAGGCCATTCATTCAAGTCCATTGAAAGTTGCAAGGTTGGTAGAATTTGGCAGGTTGCTGAACAATGACATAGCTACATGCAGGGTTCAAGTGTGCCGTAAACTAGAGACCATTCCTAAAGCTGTTTCTTATATGTGGGAAATAGACCACATACTCAAAGCAGCTACTCAGCTGCTCCGATAGATTCCACCATGGAGTTAATTACCAATCTCACCAGGGAGAATAACTACATTCAGCTGCCCAGCCACTCAACCAGACCCAGCCAAGCTGACACACAAACTTAAACACCACCATCCCCTACAGAATTTAAGCCCTAAGCCCTAGCTAAATGCTAACTGCCATTATTATTAATAGTAGTAGTTTTGTTTTTCCTTTGATAATTTCAATCACAGCCTTAAAGATTATATAAGTCATCTAAGAGGAAACTAAATTCAGTTTTTCAATACTAGAAGTAGCATCTCAGCTTTTGATGATCCCACAGAATGTAGAAATTATAGAACAATATCATTACTATCACATGCAAGTAAGATATTACTGAAGATAATTCAGAAACGTTTGCAGCAGTATATTGATAGAGAACTTCCAGAGGTTCAAGCC
>NW_006921760.1:5016731-5041121 GCF_000298275.1 Orycteropus afer afer
ACCTCAGAGTTTTCATGATATAATTTTGAAAAACCAACAACTTATTTATTGCAAATACTGCTTTTCAACAATATAAATGGCAGCTATAAATGTAGTCTTTGCTAGACGGATACCCAGGAATCAAATTGACTACTGTGGAGCAAGGTATCATCAGTTAGCACAAGGCCAGACGGTGACAGTGGAACAAACCACCAGTTGCTCATATAAGTTTAAGCTAAAAAAGTTAAAAGAAGTCCATGGTAGCCAAAATGTGGCCTTGAATATAGAGAATTTAGAGACTATCTGAAGAAGAGATTTGATACATTGAACACCAATGACTGAAGATGAGACAAGTTGTGGAATGACATCAAGAGCATCACACATGAAGAGAGCAAAAGCTCATTAAATTGATGACAAAGAAAGAAAAGACAAAAACGGGTGTCTAAGAGACTCTGAAACTTGCTCTTGAATGGAGAATAGCTAAAGTGAATGGAAGAAATGATGAAGTAAAAGAGCTGAACGGAAAAAAACGAAAAGGCAGCTCAAGAAGACAAAATGTTATAATGAAATGTGCAAAGACCTGGAGTTAGAAAGTCAAAAGGGAAGAACAGGCTCAGCATTTCTTAGGATGAAAGAAATGAAGAAGAAATTTAAACCTTGAGTTGCAATACTGAAAGATGGTATGGACAAAATGTTGAATGATGCAGGGAGCATCAAAAGAAATGGAAGGAATACACAGTCACTGTACCGAAAAGAATTGATCGATGTTCAATCATTTAAGGAGATAGCATAGGGTCAGGAAATGATGCTATTGAAGTCAGGAGTCTAAGCTGCACTGAAGGAATTGGCAATAAATAAGGCTCTGAGAATTGATGGAATACTCCTTGAGGTGTTGCAGCAAATGGTTGCTGCACTGAAAGTGCTCAATCATTGATGTCAAGTAATTTGGAAGATAGCTACCAGGCCAACCTATTGAAATAGATCCATAATTGTGTCCATTCCAAAGAGAGGTGATTCAACAAAATGCAGAAATTATCGAACAATATCATTAATTACACAAGCAAGCAAAATTTTGCTAAAAATAATTAAAAAACTATTGGACCAGTATATAGGTAAGAAATTTCCAGAGACTTAAACTAGATTCAGGAAAAGGACATGAAATGAGGGATACCATTGCTGATGTTAGATGGATGTTGGCTGAAGGAAAAGAATCCCAGAAATTTGTTTACCTATGTTTTATTGACTATGCAAAGGCATTTAATAGTGTGGGTCATAAAAAATTATGGGTAACATTGTAAAGAATGGGAATCCCACAAGACCTACTTGCGCTCATGAAGAACCTATATATTGACCAAGAGGCAGTTATTCAAACAGAACAAGGGGATATATCATGGTTTAAAAATCAGGAAAGGTCTGAGTCAGGGTTATGGCCTTTCACCATACTTATTCAATCTGTATACTGAGCAAATAATCCAAGAAGCTGGAATATATAAAGAAGAATGCAACATCATGATTGGAGGTAATAATCACTTATTAACCACCTGTGATGCTCATATGACATAACCTTGCTTGCTGAAAATGAAGAAGACTTGAAACACTTACCAATGAAGATCATAGTCTACAGCTTTCAGAATGGATGACACCATAAAGATAACAAAAATCGTCACAACTGACCGGTAAGCAAAATCATGATAAATGGAGAAAAGATAGAAATTGTGAAGGATTTAATTGTATTTGGATCCACATTCAACACCCATGAGATCAACAGTCAAGAAATCTTTGGGCAAATCTGCTACAAAAGACCTCTTTAAAGTGTTAAATAGCAAAGAGGTCACTCTGAAGCCTAAGGTGAACTTGACACAGGGCATGTGTTTTCAGTAGCCTCATATATATGTGAGAGCTTCACAAGGAATAAGGAAGAACACATAGAATTGATGCATTTGAATTGTGGTATTACCGAAGGATATTGAATATACCATGGATTGCCAGAAGAATGAGCAAATCAGTCTTGGAGGAAGCACAACCCAAATGTTCCTTAGAGTCAAGTACTTTGTTTCTCATCCTGTGGTCATGATATCAGGAGGGACCAGTGAGAAGGATATCATGCTTGGTAAAGAAGAGGGTCATGAAAAAAGGGAAGACCCTCAATGAGATGGATTGACACAGTGACTGCAATGATAAGTTCAAGCACTGCAATGACTGTGAGGATGATGCAGGACCAGGCAATGTGTTGTTCTATTGTACATAGGGTCCTTATGAGTCAAAACTGACTCAATGCCCTTAACAACAATAACTAACCTGTGGTCTTCTGTTCTTTTTCTTTGTTTTCCTCAGAAACATAAATTGAAAAGCTGAGCTGTTTGTTCACTGCTCATATTTTGCCAGTTCTGTGGGTTAAGAGGTAGTGCTGCACTTCATTCTGTCCCTTTGGTCTAATGGAATAATTTGACTTTTCTTCCATGAGTTTCTGGAATTATACATTATTATAGAAGCATGATCTCCTGCAATATGCTCATATTCAATAGGGAAATTCATGCAATAAAACAGAGTAGAAATTATTTTTACATCAGAAAATATATTAACATTCCTATTCAACAGTTCTTCAGATGTTAAGAAAGGTGGTGTGATAGTTGGAGCTGTGTGTCAACTTCGCTGGACCACAATTCTGTGTGGTTTAAGTAATTGTGATGTGGGTTGTTCCAATGATGGGGTCAGATGTATATGTTTTGAGCAGCCAATCAGTTGAAAGGGATTTTCCCTAGGGGTGTGGCCTGCTTCCAATATATTTATGGACATTCTGGAAAAAGAGACACTCATCTCTGGATCGGGATTCTGTTGTGCTGCCTACAATTTTCCATGAGTGAACAATCCACCATTCGGCCTAGAGATCTTGGATTCATCATTTGCTAGAGTCAATAGCCAGTATTCTGCCTGCTAACCTTGAGCTCCTCAGCCCCTGCAGCTGCATGAGTTGGGAAAAGCCTCTAGCTTGACGTTGCAACCAAGAACTTGGGACTTGGCAGCTTCTATAAGTATGTGAGCCATTTTTCTAAGATAAATTTCTCCTTCTCTCTCTCTATAAGCTTCACAGGTTTTATTTCTCTAGGGAACTCAGTCTAACACATTTGATACTGGGAGTGGGGTGCTGCTCTGACAGATACCTAAAACGTTGAAACAGGAGTGGAGTGCATCCTTGACCCGAGACCCTGGCAGAGAGACCCTGGCATATGGCATGAGAGATGGCAGGAGCAGAGTCAAGAGACTGGCATTAAACAGCAACAGGCTTACCAGTCCACGGAGGAGAAAGCCAGGTACCACTGGGTAGTTGGCTTCCTGGTGGAGTGGGTTGCCTTCAGGTGTTAATTGGTAGAAGAGACTGGCTTAAAATGGAGTAGCAGGTTGGCTGGCCCAAGGAGCAAGAAAGCTTTTTGGGCAGGAAGATTTCCAGCAGAGTGGGTTGCCTTTTACATTAATCAGCAGAAGCAGAGAGACCAAAGAAACGGGAAGCAGAGTTGCCTTAGCCTTAAGGGTAGGACCATAGCCTTTGGGGGTGGAATCACCATAGCCCCTAGGTGTCGAAGAGTTAGGCCATCACCAACTTGGTTCTGGAGTGTGGGGCTGCTCGTTCATGTGGGCTGGAGCCACAGCTGCTGCCAAAGAGAGAGGGCGCAGGGCTGCCATGCCCAAGAGGTAGAGGAATGGGGCCTGCCAGGCCAACGGGGTGAGGTTGCCACCCAGGAACTAGAGGATTAGAGCCACCCCAGTGAAGGAGATCTGCACAGGTGCCAAGTTGACAGGGGTAGAATTGTGGTAGTTAAGTCTGTTAACTTGGCTGGGCCTGGTTGAGAGGCTGGGCAGCTGGTGGTAGTTATCCCCCATGATGAGACCAGCAATCAGCTCCATGGTGGGATCTATCACAAGCCTTTGGGATATGGTCTGCTTCTTGTATATAAGGAGAAGCCTTGGGGATGGACTCTAGCTTATGGTACCTTGATCCCTGTATGTAACTGTGTCATTGTTCAGCAGCCTGCCATACTCTGCTGACCCTGGGACTTACAATGGACTTGAATTAATGGCCTGCCATGTGATTTGCTAATATCAGGACTGTGCCTTTTTACTTGTCAACCTTGGGCTGGGTAGCCTCACAGCTAGCAGCTGTCTGAGTGAAGAAAAGCCTCTAGCTTCAGTAGGCCAAGAGCTGGAGGCAGAGCTGAACCCCAAGGTTGAGGGGCTTTCACCCAGCCCCTAGATCCTGTTTGTTAAGGCCATCCCATTTGTGGTATATTCCTGTCAGAGTAGCACTAGGGAACCAGAACAGGTGATTACTATAAAAGTTCCAAAATAATGACTTACCATCGTTATTGACTTCCTGTAATGTGAAATGGAAAGTGTACAGAGTGACAACTTCTGGCGGAACATTCCTTGGCAAGTAAAACATTTAATGCTAGAAAAGTGGAGTACACATTGTTTTTATGAATGAAAATACTATCTCTATGATGACTTGATGAAAGGAGGTATCTGAGGCTACCTAGGAAGTGCTAAAAGATTAATATTCAAATAGACATGAAGAAAGGGCATGATGGCCTGGAACAGTAGCAAACACTTGGAGTCTTTCTTGGTCAGAGGAAAAATGTTGTATGAGTCTCTGAAGGAAGGTGCTGCAAAAGCCTCCAGAAACTACCTAGAACTGCCTTTTTCATAAACCTTAAAGATAACAGCATACATCATATTGGCTGTCTGAGAGCCGGAGAGATAATGCAGGTCTGGCAGGGCAATGTTATCCACTGCTAACTGGTTTCTGTGAACTCTTTGCTAACGTGGTCCATTAGTAAAAAGGGGCAGATTCTTGGAACAAAGACCCTGTTCCTCTAGCACCAAGATAACGGAATGAGCCTGGCCTTTGATATGGGACAAATCTGAGTTCACAGTCTTGCTTTGCCACTTCCTGGCTATTCAGCTTTGAATGAGTACTTAATTAATCCATAATGCAAGATGAATGATTTCTATGATCCAGGTTTTGCTGTGGTGATCAAGAAGGCAGGCTCTGGAGCTAGACATTCTGTGTTCAAATCCCAGCTTAGCCGCTTGTCAGCTGTGTTGCAGTCAGTTTTCTCAGGTGTAAAATATGAAAAATGACCACGTCTGAGTCCTGAGTTGGTGTAAGGATAAAATGTAATAATGCAGCTGAAGTTCCTAGCCCTGTAATTTTTTCAGAGTAAGTCTTCAATCAGCATCAGTCATTATCAACACAAACAAACTTAAGTGCTAGGTTCATACCAGAGGTTCAATAAATGGAGTTCTTGTATCTCTACAATACACTCAGAGATTGTCATTATTATTATTTTTTTCATGCTAAAAACTTTTCTGGCTAGGGAAGTTCTTATACATGTTAAGTTGCAATTAAGAGGAGACAGGATTTTTTCCTTGAAACTTTGTGTCACTTTTTCTGTGGGAGCTTCACAGTTCAGAATCATTTTGGGAGAAGGGGCTCTTTGTCTCATGTATTCTTGCAGAGAAGAGAAGAGAAGATGGGCTTGGCTGATTTCACCAGCAGTGAATCTGTGCCCAATGATGTTAAGACCACTGTCACAAAGATTTGGCAAGTGATGCAGGAAGGAGCAGAGACTGTGGAATCAGAAGAGGGGTTTGAATCCCAGCCCAATGTCTTTTTCAAGTGTGTGGCCTTAAGCTAGGCTTTTCTTTTTTAACCACTCTGATCTTTCATCTCTTTATCTGGAGATTGGTAATGAAAGTAAAGACCTCTGGTGGTGTGTAAGACCTATATGAAGGAGTGCTCAGATGAGATCATGGATGTGAGAAGTGCCTGTGTTTTGCAAACCATGAAGCACCCCACAAAGGCATTTGATAACATAAAAATCAAAGAGATTATTTCTATCATACTAAGTTTCCATAATGGATTGATTTTCAGAGATAACTGGCTAAATTGCAAAACTCTTTTCATGAGGTGCAGCACCAATGGCTCCGTGGGAGAAAAGACCTTCTATCTGCTCCTGTAAAGATTGTTGTTGTTGTGTACCGTCTAGTCAGACCTGACTCTAGAGACCCCTTCTTGGGTTTCCGAGGCAGTATCACTACGGAAGTAGATTGTATAACCTTCCATCTGAGAAGTGACTGATGGGTTTGAACCGCCAGCCTTCTGGTTAGCAGTCAAGTGCCTTAGGCACTATGCTACCAGATTACAGCCTAGGAAACCCTATTGGGTAGTTCTGTTCTATACTATAGGATTGTTGTGAGTTGAAATTGACTTGCCAGTATACAACCATAGCAACAAGTAGCATAGCAAATGCTATGGTTATTTAAAAGATTTCTCTGGAAAATAAGGGCAAAGATCTGAAAGAATGATGATTCACATATGGTTACCTCCAGAACTGCTTCTATATATACACCATATACTATCATGTACTGCATTTTGAAGAAAGATCATGGGTAAGTATTTAGATTTAGTGAAAATTCAGTGTTCCAAATAGGACGTTGTATAAAACTTGAGGAACATGGAAGCAGACAGTGAAGAATGACATTTGGCCTGGATTACTCCCTGTGCTGTGATTATATCATGTTTATGGAACATCATAGTTAATATACCTCTTGGCTCAACATTTCATTTCTTGGGTTGAAGGTGTATAGAATTTTTGTTAGTAGAACAGGGTTTGGGGATGCAGGTGACATTTGTGCTGCTGCCAAACATTTTCAGATTTCCATCTCTTGGGCACATGGTAAGATTACAATTTCTGTTTCCTTTGTGTTTCCCCATGGGATAATTTCTGGCCAATGACGTGTGAGGAGATATTATATTACTTCTCAACTTCAACATTTAATTGCTGCTTTGAAACCCTTAGAATTCCATTTGTTTTCATGTAAAGTGATTGACAGTGTTAGTGACTGCTCTGTCCACAGGACCACTGAGGGACCAAAAAAGAGCAAAGCTCCCCGCTGATGTACGGTACCCATTAGTGTAAGGGGGGAATTTTGCCTTTGTAATTTTAAGCCCCTGGGGTTTGGAGAATCATCTGTAAAGCAGCATAACCTTGCTTATATTGACTGATACAGAGACAGATAGACGCATGTTTTGATGTTAATTCTGCCACAGACTTGTGACCCTATACATGATAATTAACATTTCTAACTCTCAATTTCCTCATCAGTATCTCATCAGGAGATTGTAATAATGCCAAAATCATAGGGTTGTCATGAGAATTAAATAAAGAAATGTAGATAAGTACTTAGGATATAACCTTGAATATGGCAAATATTAAGCAATGTAGTCCTTATTATTGTTACTGTTTTATTGGAATGAGGAGCTCTGGTAGCGTAGTGCCTAAGGCATTTGACTGTTAACCAGAAAGCCGGCGGTTCAAACCCACCAACCACTCCTCAGAAGGAAGGTTGGGCAATCTACTTCCTTAGAGATACTCCCTCAGAAACCCAAGGAGGGGTTGCTATGGTTTTAGCATTTGAATCAAATTTAGATGCCATCAACTCTAACATGCTATATTTTTCATCACTGAAATAGGATAACAGAATTAATTAACCACTAACACAAAGGTCTTAATTCATAGTGCCAGCTAGATAAATAGCTACTGTTGAGTTGACTCTGACTCATGACGACCCCACGTACAACAGAGTGAAATCTTATCCAGTTTGCATCGTCTTCATGATCTCTTGCATGTTCTTTTCCATCATTGCAGCTCCTGTCTCACTCTATCTCGTCAAGGACCTCTCTCACCCTTGCCGGTGCTCAGCTTCACCAAACACACTCTTCTCCTCTAGCAATTTCTCCCTCTTGATGACATGTCCAAAGGAGGTGACTCCAACAGTATCCTGATGTTATCCATAGGGCTTTCATTGTCTATTTTTCAGAAGTAGATCACCACACCCTTCTTCCTAGACTGGTAGCTAAGCAGGAGCTTGTTCAGCGCACCACTGCTAGTATTTGATAGACTGGTGGCATGCTTTCCAGCATCATAGCAACATGCAAGCCATTACAGTATGAAAAACTGACAGATTGTGGAAACCAAACCAGTTGCCCTTGAATTGATTCTGACACTCTGTGAAATTGTTATTGCACAAGTAGGATGAACTTGTGCAAATAAGCTTCCTGATTTCCATCAGAATCTCAGTGGAGTTTACTTCCAGTCTAATGTTGAACACTTTTCTATGTGTTTTCTGATTCTGAATTGATAACATGAAAATCAAAGAGATTATTTCTATCATACTGAATTTCCATAACGGATTCTAAGGTTTTCTGATTCTAAATATCTTGTTTAAATAAGATACATCCACTCAATCCTTCTGGTTGATCAGCTTAGCAATGATTGCCTGCTTCGTTTCCTAAAGCTTCTGGCTGAGATTTCTCCAGGGCACGAGGCATATCTCCCTTAGAAAGCAACTGTGTGAATATTACTGCCGTATGGCAACCTGACTGGTGTCTGTCAGCATGAACTTTCATGAGGCAGTTTGGTTTACAGCTTGCAACAATGTCAGTTAATAAACAGGAGACAGAAGCTGAGACACTCTTAGGGCTAGGTGATACACGGAAAGGGCAGAAAATCACGAGGAACATCTTACTGGGGGCTGGATAACTGGGGTTCAGTTCTAGACTAGCTTTAAAACCCAAAGCAGAAATACAAAATGATTCTAGTGGTGGGCATGCCCTACAATGGTGCAGAATGAAGACAAGGCTGGGAAGACTCAGGTCCACCTACTTCTGGGAAATGGGGCTGGTAAGAAAGAAGGTCCAGCGGTATGGGTAAGGTATACCCACAGGGGAATAGCAGTGTAAACTTGGCCTTATTGGTTCTGAAGGGAAGTGAAATGGCCTTCAAGTTTCTAGATGAAGATTATATATACTTTAAGAACGGGGCTAGAACAGAGATGGAGACAATCATTTGCCAGGATTCTCTTAATTAGACTTAGCAGGTTTTTATTCCACAAATATTTACAGCAAGCATTGCACTAGATGCTCAGAAACCAAAGGAGGGAACAAAGAATACCCCATCCTCAAGCAGGAAGTCCCTGGTGATGTGAACGGTTAACGGCCTTGGCTGCTGACTGGAAGACTGGACGTTTGAGTCCACCCAGAGGCATCCCATAAGAAAGGCCAGGGCATCCGCCTCAGAAAAATCAGCTATTGAAAACCCCACGAAGCACAGTTCTACTTGGACACACAAGGGCTGATGTGGTCAGAATTAACCGGCTGCTGGTTGGTTGTACTCAAGGAATCCATATTCTAGTTGGGCATAACAAACAAACCACTAGTGCCATTTTGTTTGATAATGCAGATGATAGTATTGAACAATTCTGTTTTCTGACTGACATCAGATGACTTTACCTGTTTGCTCCCAAATAGGTAAAGTTCTCTCTTCCTCGTTCCTCATGCTCTTGAGATTGTTGCTAAAGCTCTTTTATATTTTTATAAGCAGGGTTTTGAAAGCTACCTTCCTTTATGCCATTTGTTCTGAGACTCTTTTTTAGGCTAGTGCTTATTTGGGGGCCCTCCTTCCATGCTCTCTGTTTATAATTTGTAAGCTCCTAAAGAAAACTAAAAAAAACACTGCTTTCCTGGGAGTTTTCCACTTCACTTCCACTTGAAAACCTAAGTGATCATGTTGTTAGAATTCTGTTTCAAAGAGTCTGTCATTTACCCTCTTGGACCTTCTCTCCTAAGAGCACCAACCCCCAAAATCATACTGACATTTTCTCTGGGGATTTAAAAATCAACTGTCCTAAAAGTTAAGGCCTACATGTGACTGTCATTTACATTTAAACACTATTGGCGTCCTCTTCACTCCTCTTTTTCCTTACAGAGCGCCTTATGTTTTCTTGGATCTTATCTTTTTATGACATCTTGCGTAGGCTATTTTACAAATAAAGAAACTGAGATCTAAGATTCTGACTTGACTTATTTCACTAGAGACAGTGTCATGAATTGCTAGGAGAAGGTAATACACAACACTAATGACCTGTACATATGGTTGGTCATCTGTGTTTATAAATGTCCACTTCTCTCTGACAATTTGCAGGACAGTGTTTTTGAGAAATGGATACATATGTGTACAGCAATGGATATGAGCAAAGGAAAATGAAGGCCCTATTGAAATAAGCATTAGTATAGTGCCAACTTTGGTGATAGAAGTAAAGCAGGCAAGCTGGCAGGGGCCGTAGCAAGAACTATTATTGCTCAAGTAAACAGGCACATCTAAGTAATTAGTTACACATTCTCATAATTGCTTCCCAAATGGCCGAGGCATTTGGTTTTCTAAAACAGGATTCCGAAAGCTCTGATATATGTGATGTGCTCTGTGACATATATTTGCATGCATTTTCCTTTCTCCCTGCCTCATCTTTGAACTTCTGTACACAGAAAATTAATCCATTTAGGCCCTTTGTCTCTCTGGTTTTGGCATTTGATTTGTAGCTCTCTCATTTTTTCCACAACCTTTGTATCTCTGCTCTCCCATTTTTGGGGTTTTAATTATCTTTGTCTTGCATTTTTTGCTGGTCAGGACTCCATTCTTGTGCCACTTTGTGTCTCTTCAACAAAAGCCTTCACATTTCTAGAGACGGTGATCACATCAGGTCCAGTAAAGAACCACTGGAACCTTGTGGGCCATGAAGTTTGAAATGACTTTGAACCTTTCGGGGATCAATTTTTTTGTGCCTTGCCAAAAGGTTTCTATTTCTAAGGGGTGGGGGTAGTTTTTCTTCACAAAAGCTCAAAAGACTGGGACATCAAATAACTCTTACAAAACAACATTTTGATGAGTTAAGTGTAAATGAATCAGAAACATATGGATTGAATTTCCTTTAAAATACACATGGGTTTAAAAATTAAGGGGAAAAGTGCTTGGCAAAATTCTCGTTGGGTTTGGCCAAGTCTGAATCCTTTGAAAACTAGTTCAAGACACGATGCCAATCTTGAAATGCTTCTGGGTTCACACATCTCTGGTTCAAAACACTCTCTTGCTCAGAATCCTCTATTTTCCCTCTTTGTTCACTGTTGTGAGGGCTGTGTTCCCTCCAGAATCCTAATCAGAGGGACATCTAAGAACAGAAAGTTCATGTGAAAATCTTCTCTCATCCAGGAACTGCTGTTCACCCAATCTTTGTAGAGAGCATTGAATAAGCACATCACAGTTCATTTGCATCCCAATCATTCACTGATCTATCTATTAAAGTATCAGGCACCTTTATGTTGATGATAACAAAGATGAATTGAGTATAATCTCTCTTCTCAGGAAACCCATAATCTACAAGAGATGAATGTTGTATGGGCCACCATCCTGGTGACTTTGATGGAATTCACTCCAGAGGGTTCATCTAGCTGTCTTTCCTTCTTATCAGTGTTTTGAAAGTTGCTTTTTATTTCATCTGATTCTAAATTTAATGATGAATGTACTTACACAGATGCAGATAGGGTTAATGAACAATTAAAGGATAAGACTATAGCAACAGCAGGTAGTCATCGGACTACCGAAAGCTCAAAGGACAAGAGGAAAGTAGAGTAAACAGGGCCCAGGGAGAAGGGGAATCACGAAGAGAGGCCACCCTTTGGGAGCTGTGGTCATGGATGAATGTAGCTACCACCAGGTACAGCAGTACAGCAGGGAGGGGAAAGAGAAGAAAAGCAAGGGGACCCATGATTCAGTCACTGACACTGAACAGGGTACAGAAAGACAAGATAGAGATCCACTGGGAGGGGTGTAGGGTAAGCGCAGAGAAACTAAGTGCTGATGTGCCAAGGAAGATAAAACCATTTCTGCTTCTGTGTCTGAGGATGACAATGTAGAGCCTGAGCCAACCATAATTGCATTCAAAGACAGTTCAGATTTTTTTCTTAGCAGTCAATTTAATTAATTTATTTTTGTTGTTGAAAATATCCATAGCAGGATATACACCAATTCAACAGTTTTTACATATACAGTCTATTGGCATTGATTACATTCTTCATCTTGTGCAACCATTCTCCCCAACTTTTCTGAAATTTTCCATCCCCATTACCAAAAACTGATTGCTCCTAAGCTTCTACCTAAGCTTTTTAGTTGCTGTTGTCAATTTGATCACATACAGATAGTTTTCTAAAAGAACTCAATGCTTAAGACAGACATTCTTTACCAATTCAGGTAAAACAAGCTTGATGTCCTCCAGGGACTGGCTCTTCCTGGTCACCTGGCCAAAGTTTGTGAGACAAGTCTCACCATCTTCACTTCTATAGAGCATTCTGTCTGTACTTCTTCCAATACAATCTAGTTTCTTCTGGCAGTTTATGGTATATTCAATACTCCTTTCCAATACCATCATTCAAAGACATCAACTCTTCTTTGATCTTCCTTATGCATTGTCTAGCTTTCGCATGCATATGAGGCTACTGAAAATACTATGGCTTGGGTGAGGTGCACCTTCGTCCTCAGAGTGACATCTTTAAAGAGGTCTTTTGCAGCAGTTTTGCCCAGTGTATTATGTCATTTGATTTCTTGACTGTGGCTTCTGTGGACATTGATTGTAGATGCAAGTAAAATGAAATCCTTGACAACTGCAATCTCTTCTCCGCTTATCTTGATGTTGCTTATTGGTTCAGTTGTGAGGATTTTTTTTTTTTTTTTTATGTTGAGGTGTAATCTGTACTAAAGGTTGTAGTCTTGGATTTTCATCAGTAGGTGCTTCAAGTCGTCCTCACTTTCAACAAGCAAGTTTATGTCATCTGCATATCACAAGTTAAGGAACCTTCCTCCATTCCTGATGCCATATTCTTCATATAGTCCAGCCTCTCAGATTATTTGCTCAGCGTACACATTGAATAAGTATGATGAAAGGATACAACCTGAGCAAATTTTGGATAACACTGAGAAGAATGGGAATTCCAGAACACTGAATAGTGCTCACGTGGAATCCATACATAGACTAAGAGGCAGTCTTTCAAACAGAGCAGTGTGATATTTTGTGGTTTATAATCGGGAAAGGTTAATACACATAGAGCACTTAAAATAGAGCATGACAAATAGAAAAACTCAAAAACTCACTGGCATCAAGTTGAATCCGACTCATAGTGACCTGTCCTTGGGTTTCTGAGGCGGTATCACTGCGGAAGTAGATCCCCCAACCTTCTTTGTGAGGAGTGGCTGGTGGGTTTGAACTGTCAGCCTTCTGGTTAGCAGTCCAATGCCATAGGCACTACGCCACCAGAGGTCCCTGGCAAATAGAAGAGATCAATATGTTTATAATTATTATCATTGCTATAAATATTAATTTAAACATTAAACTCTATTCTGTAATATTTTTTCAAGAGAATCACATTTTATCCCAATGGAGGTGTATTTTGAAAGTAAGGGTACTTTAAAACTCTCTGACTTTTAAGTTTTTATCAGAGTACTATATGCTATATTGAAAAATCAAGTAATACAAAAAGACTTAACTGGAACTCAGCAGCTCTTAGTCCAATCCTTCCTCACAATACAGGTTTCCCTTTCAGTGAAATCTACTTTTAACTTTATGTTTCTTCTTAATGATCTCTTTGTACCACTTGATTAATACAGCTTGATTCCTCGATTTATCTGTTCTGGAAATATGGTGAAGTGAGCCCTGGCCAAAATTTTAATGACAGGGTAAGGAGGCTGAGCTTTATTCACTAGACAATGTGGTGCCACTGATGTAACATATACTATATTAAAAATATTCAATATTAATTCATTTCCTGATGTTAGGTGACATTTTAGTTCTGTATCCCTTAATGCATTTACATCTCTGGTTTTAGTTAAGTCATAATTGATGATTGTATGTTCATGACTTTTAAATATTATTTACTGCAGAGCCAAATAGTGTACCAGGATTTCATCTTTTACTTATAAAATGTTCTGTTCTTCTAGACTTTCTAATTGGGTTGATTTTTTACTTGCATACTTTGCTAGCCACAAAATGTTAATTATTTTCAAATGCTTTATTATATCAACTGTCCTATCAAATTTCCCTTGTCCTTAGAGTTCTCCTTGCAGAGTCCTTCTCCAATCTGGACTGCTTGGTGTTCTACAGGTTCATCCTGACTATCCAATCCGTTTCTTCTGAAATGGATTCTTTGCTTTCTCTTTCTGGGATTAATCTATTCCTTAACCCCCTTTTGCAGAGCACATGTTAAATACATTTTGTGAGTACTTACATCTATTGATTCTAATCTACATTTGCTTAATTGTTTGAAATTAATAATTTGGTTAATACATTTCATTTTCCTTGGAATTTTAAAGACAGTGTTGCTGATGAAAAGTCTGATACCATTTTTATCTGTGACCTTTTGTTTTAAATCTGATTCTTTTTCCTCTGGAAGTTCCTAAGGTATTCTCTTTTAGCTCTAGTGTTGTGAAATTTCACAGTGATGTGGACTGGTATAGGAGTTTGTTCATTAATTTTGCTAGGCACTTTGTAGGGTTTTTTCCCAACCTAGATACTTGTGTCATTCAATTACCTGACATTTTCTTTTGATAATTTTCTTCTGTTTGTTTTTTACATTCTCTCATTTTTGTATGTCATTAATTAATTACTTGTGTTAATTAAATACTAGCCGTTGTTGATTGATCCTTTAAATTCTTTTTCCCCTCTATAGTTTCCTTTTCTGAAAGTATCTTTCATTTTATCTAATGTCTTATGTTTCAACTTTTTGTTTTGAAATAGATTTTTAATTCACGAGCTAATTATTTCTCATAGTATTGTCTTCTTGTGTCTTCTGATAATATTAATTAAAATATGTTTTTTTTTTAATTCCCCCCCCCCGAAATAATTCCTTTCCCCTTCCTTTTTCCCTTTCAATCAACAAAAATGGCTTTTTTTATGTGAGAAGCTTTTCATAATTGTTAGATAACCCATTTATATTTTAGGTTAAGGCATTTGAAATAGTGGTATATCTATACAATGGAATACTTTCAGAAATAAAATGGAACAAATTATTGATGAACAAACATGGAAAAATCTCAAAAGCATTATGTTGAGTGAAGGAAGCCAGATACAAAGGAGTACATACTGTATAATTTCATTTATATGGAATTTTAGAAAAGGCACAACTCATGACAAAAGCAGATCAGTATCTGGCAGGAGATAGAGATGAGAGGAAAAAATTAATTAGAATGAAATATGAGGGAGCTCTAGGGATAATGAAATGTTCTATATTTTGATTACAGTGCGAGGTTTTACAACTATATGTATTAATCAAAACTCACTGAATTTTACACATAAAATTGGTGAATTTTATTGTTTGTGAGTGATACTTCAATAAAGCTGATTTAGCGAAAAACAAGTTGGAGATTCTTTATTTGTGGGTGGGGCGTGTTAACTGGGAGTCTTTGAATTGAATTTACCATATGAGTGTACTAAAGTCAACCATTTTGTTTGGCGTATCCTACAAATGGCAATACCTCTAGTCTTTTCTCTAGGGTATTGAATTACTTTACAGAAAAAAGCAATTGGTTGATATTGTACATGTGAGCTTGAAGTCCTACCACTCCATATGTACTTAAAATTAATTATTCTATTTATTGTAATTATTATTGGCTATCACTGTATCTGTTTTCCCAAGCTCTTGCCTTTCCCTTTAAATTTCTTACAGTAAGCAATTTAAAAGCAAGCCCAATATCAATCTTGGGACATACACCTATATCAACATGCAATACAGATTTTGCATGAGGAGGCAAAAAGAGAAAGAAATTAACAGCTGAAACAACAATATACATATGTAAATGTTATTTTATTTAGGATTTCCATAATTCTGGAATTGGGAATTCTGTTCACTCTCAGGGATTGCTGAGGCCTCTGCTGACATTTCAACAGGATACATATGAGGGGGCAGTAGCTAAGAAAACACTTGTTTAGATCACAATATATTTTTTGGATATTTCCTTGTAATATTTGTAAAAGTTATAAAATATTAAAAAAATAAAAAGTACAAAAAATAACACACACACATCCTACAATTTTCAATGATGTTATCACTTTACTATCCTTTCTTTAGAATTTTCATAAGAGAGAGAAAAATATCTTCAGTATAGCTAAACCTTCCACTCCTCGGAAGGAAGGTTGAGCAATCCTACTTCCGTAGTGATACTGCCTCGGAAACCCAAGGAGGGGTCGCTATGAGCCGGGGCCGACTCCACGGCAAACAACAACAACAACAACAACAACAACAACATAGCTAAACCTTAAGTCCACTCATAAATCTCCCTGCCTCACTTTCCCATTTTCCTTCCAGAAATAACTATCTTCCTGATGTTGGTGTGACATTCCTTTCAACTCTATAGTAAGTGATTAAAGATGTGAATAATGTATACAATATAGGTCTCTCTCTCTTCTTTTTTTTTTATTTAAATTAAATGTGTATCATCATGTTGTTGTTGTTGTTGTTATGTGCCGTCGAGTCGGCCCCGACTCATAGCGACCCCTCCTTGGGTTTCCAAGGCAGTTATCACTACGGAAGTAGGATTGCCCAACCTTCCTTCCGAGGAGTGGCTGGTATCATATTGTGTAATAATTTGCCACTTGAGTTTTTTCATTCAATCTTGTTTTTGAGACTTACCTGTGGTAATAGATAGAAGTAGTTCATTCATTCTTAAAACTGTAAAAAAATTGCTATGGTATGAGTAAACCAGAAATTATATATCCATCCACTCTCCTCAGAAGACCAGTTGAGTAATTTACACTTTTTGTTTGATTATATACAAAGCTGTGGGAGCTGGTAGCGTAGTGCCTAAGGCACTTGACTGCTAACCAAAAGGCTGGTGGTTCAAACCCACCAGCCACTCCTCAAAGGAAGATGGGGCAATCTGCTTCCATAGTGATACTGCCTTGGAAACCCAAGGAGGGGTCGCTATGAGTCCGGCCGACTCCATGGCACATAACAACAACATATACAATGCTGTAATGAACCTTCTTGCACATGTCTCCATCTGCACATGTGTGGGGATTTCTTTAGCACAATGGCTCTTGGTAGAGTCCCTTGGAGGGCTTGAAGCCACACAGATTGCTGGGCCCCACCACCGAATTGGTCATGCAGGACGTAGGAGTGGGCTCAGCAATCTGAATATCTAATTCCCAGGTGACACTGATGTTGGTGGAGAGACCGCAGGGAGAATTTGGGGCCATTTAGTATGCTTATGTTTTGCAGTTTGCTAGAGGTTGTTGCAGGGCCGTGCAGAGCGTTTGTGTGCGTCGCTATATCTGACTCTCCTGCCAACAAATGGTACTTTAAGTCTTTGGAATGTTTGCTGATCTAAATGACATCTCTTCCTTTTTTAGCTTGTTTTTTTCTTATTAATAGTGCGATTGAGTATCATTTCTTACAGTTAGTGACTAGTGCTTTTTTTCTGTTCTGTGAATTCCATATACTTTGTTGTTATCCCTCCTCCCCTCCCCAATTGAGTTGACTGCTTTATTTATTTATTTTTTTTCTTATTTCTTTGTGGAATTTCTTGATATATTCTGGCTACTAATCCTTAATCTGTTAACAGACTTCATATCTCTTCTCTTTATCACTAGCCTGAGATTTTTCATTTTATTTATGGGATTTGAATGGGGAGAGGTTTAATAAGTTAGTGGAGTCAACATCGATATTTTATCTTGTGGTTTGTGTTTTTATAATAATCTGTTTATGAAATATTTCCCTGTGTTGATATAATAAATATATATTATATAACTATATTCTGTAAATTTACTATTTTCTCTTTTTCACATTTGTTTTTTAGTGGATTTGAAGTTAATTTTGTATCTGATTGGAAGCTAATTTTTTAAAATTTTTCCAATGGTGAGTTAACCACTACATGTGTCATATCCAAGTTTTCTTTACTTTTTATCTATGTTTCCAGGCTCCTTTATATATTCTTTTGATATTTTGTTTATTGCAGAGCCAATAATACACTTTTTAATTACTTAAAATTTTGAACTTCTAGAAAAATTTGATATCTGATAGGGAAAATCTCACCTTGTTCCTCTTCTTCAAAATAATATCATCTTTTCTTTTGTCTTCTGACAAGGCTCAATTTGTCAAGTTGGATTAAAAATGTGTTTTCATTTTTTAGTTAACTATATCTTTCTGTTGAGTGCTGAAGTGTTTCTCTGTAGTAACATGTGCTTATTTGGATTTCTTTTTCTTCTTCTTTTTTTTTTTTTAACAAAGATTCGAGGTGGCTTAAAGTTGAGCAATCAACTTCTGTAGTGATACTGCCTCGGAAACCCAAGAAGGGGTTGCTATGAGTCAGATTCGACTTGATGGCAGTGGGTTTACCAAAAAAAAAAAAAAAAGACTAATGCAATAGAAATTAATCTCTGTGTGTATATGTGTGCGCATGTCTGTCTTTGCTTAAATGGTGCACATTAAACACAGAGGGAAGAAGTATAAAATTGTACTTATACATGTTGTTGTTGTTGTTGTTGTTATTTGCCATCGAGTCGGACCGACTCATAGCGACCCCTCCTTGGGTTTCCGAGGCAGTATCACTACGGAAGTAGATTGCCCCGTCTTCCTTCTGAGAAGTGGCTGGTGGGTTTGAACCACCAGCCTTCTGGTTAGCAGTCAAGTGCCTTAGCCACTATGCTACCAGAGCTCCCCCTTATACATGTATAATATGTATAATAGTACATATTTAAAAAAAAAACAAACTCACTGTCATCGAGTCAATTGCGACTCATAGTGACTCCCTTCGGGTTTCTGAGGTGGTAAATCTTTATGGAAGTAGTCTGCCCAGTCTTTCTTCCATGGAAAGGCTGGTGGGTTTGAACTGCCAACCTTCTGGTTAGGCACTATGCCACCAGAGCTCCTTTAGTACATGTTAAGTAAATGTTATTAATATGTATAATAATACATACTTATACATTATATAAGGAACTCTGGTGGTTTGGAGCTCTGGTGGCGTAGTACCTAAGGCATTTGACTGCTAACTAGAGACTGGCGATTCAAACCCACCAGCCACTCCTCGGAAGGAAGGTTGGGCTTCCATAGCAATACTGCTTCAGAAACCCAAGGAGGTGCCGCTATGAGTCCTATCTGACTCCACCACAGTGAGTTTGTTTTTTTCCAGTGGTTAAAGCATTTGGCTGTTAACCAAAGGGTCAGTGTTTCAAACCCAGCTACCACTCCATGGAAATAGATGATGCAGTATTATTCCTTAAAGATTAACAACCTAGGAAACCCAATGGGGGTTCCTATCAGTTGGAATCAATTCAATGGGTGTGAGTTTGAGTTTTTATACATTTTATACTTATATGGCTTTTATACAGCTACAAAATTATTGAGATTGAATATAAAACTCCATTCCAGCCTCTCCAGTTTGAATGAAGAAGGGTATATGATAACTATTTGATACCTCTGATAATAGGAGACACACCAGCATTATGATGGATAAATCTTTGTATTCTAATACCATAGATGGCCAGAAAAGTCTTCCATGGAACATTCTATAGAGAATATTGAAACAATGTCATCAATGATCATTTATTACCAAGTGCAGAAATGCCTTTTTTATGGTGTCCTTGAGTAACATTACAATGTTATAAAAGTCAGCAACAAATCTACACCTTCAAATAGTCCAGTTTGACCTAGGGATTAAAATGAGAATGAGACTTTAGGTAGACATGATTTTTCTCTAAACCAGAGGTCAACAAACTGCAGCTCTTGGGACAAATCCATTAATTACATAGCCTCTTTTTATAAATAAAGTTTTATTAGCACATAGCTACACCCATTTGTCTATCTGTTGTCTATGGTGGCTTTCAGGCTACAAATGGTGGTACTGAGTAGTTGTCCCAAAAATACATCTGGCCACAAAGTAGAAAATATTTACTACCTGTCTGTTTACAGAAAAAGTTCTTCATTCCTTGCTTTAAATCATTTACTCTGAGTAGATTTTAAAATACAGGGTGTTTTTGTTAGTTTCCTTTTCTTTTTAGCACTTTATAGATAAGCCAAAGAAATAATCTGTGCAATATGAGAAAATAGGAGACTCTCTGTCCATATGAGAAAAATTGTCAAGGTCTAGGATCTTTGTTTAGGAAGATAATGCACTCTTACGCTGTACACTCTTCACACCCAGGAATTGTATCATCCAAGGGAAAACAACCTAAGAGCACAAGATGTCTTTCATTCTGAATTATGGGGCTCCTCTGTTTGCTTCAACGTCATATTTCTTCCTACCTTTTTTCTGCCCATAGGGTGGCTCTGCCTCTAGCTCTCCATCCTCCTCATAGTCATCTAGTCTTGGCAGTTCTCATACTCTTAAGGAGCAGGCCATGGAAATTGTGGGGTGGCATCTTTCTCTTCATCTGGACTTAAGTCCTTATCATCCCTTTGACTTTTGCAATTTTTCCCCATAGACTCAGTGTTGAATACTTCTCAGCTCTCTTGTTGTTAAGTCACCTTTATTAAAAAGACTTTTTTCTTAAGCAGTGTTTAACTGAACTGTCACAACTCCAAATTGACAGCATCATCTAGTGGGAAAAGATCACAGGATTTAGAGCCAAAAGTCCTTATTTTGAGTTCCTAACCCTGGTACTTACCATATGAATGACATTGGGTAGGTCATTTAAGCTCCAAAATTTAGTATTCTCACCTATAAAATGAGGGTACTGATAATGTTTGCTATACCTGTTAGGATTATTAGAAACAAATGAGATATGTGAAAATAATTTATAAACTACAAAATAATATGCACATTTACACATTCATTATTATCACTGGTTCTCAAAGATTCTCTCAATAATTTTCTCAAATCTCAAAAAAATGTTTCATCTGTGTTCAGGAACCAGTTCACTTATTCTCCATTGCAGCCTCCTTGTGAAGGGCCTCCTTATTATGGTTGTATCTTGTTCTTTGGGGATGCTCTGCTCCTCTGGGCACAGTCACTGCTTTAGGACTTGAGCGTCTGAAAACTGTACTGTGTTTTTGGACAGATTGAGGGTGGTAGTCAGGGTAGGGAAGAGCCTTTTGCTTTACCTTAATTCTGTGTCGTCTCATGGCACCAGACCTGAAAGCAGTCTTGACTGCTGAGTTTTACATACTGTTCTTGAACACTGCTCTTCAATTTCTTGCCCAACTCTTCTCTCCATCTGAGCTCGAAACCAGAGGATAAGGGGAAAGAGTAGGAATGGGAGTACAAATACTATTGTACCCACCCAAACCCAAACACTGCCCATCATTCTTGTCCCTCTCATCTCTCTCCTTAAGCCCCACATTTATGCCTCTTTCCTCCCCTTTTTATCCTACCTCTTTACTTGCTCCTTCCACAAACTGGAAAAGGAATTGATAATGGAATTCATCCTATTTCAGACCAAACAGGATCACTTATAAGATCACTTATAAGTGCCACTCCAATTAAAAGATCTCATCATCAATGTTGCCGTTTATTCTTTATTTTTCTTCTTTGTACATGTCCTTTGAAAAGCATTCATTATTTTATCTTGTATCTTCAGTATCATGAAGCCAGCCTGTATGGATTGAATTGTGTCCCAAAAAATATGTGCTGTAAATCCTAACCTCTATGCCTGCAGTTATAATCCCCTTTGGGGATGAGTTTTATGTTAATTAGGCAGGATTAATGTAGTGTGTGTCTTGTGTTAATCTCTTACAAGAGATACAAAGGGCAGATTAGGCAGGCAGAGATGAGGTGAGATAAAAGCTAGGACACAGAGTGATTTCTGAGGGATGAGGAAGGAGAAGCTGAAGACACAAGGACCTTCCTCCAGAGCTGAAAGAAAGGAAGACTTCCCTAGAGCTGGCACCTTGGATTTGGACCTCTAGCCTCCAGAATTGTGAGAAAATAAATTTCTATTTGTTAAAGCTACCCACTTGTGGTGTTTCTGTTAAAGCAGCACTAGATAACGAAGACAGAATTTGGTACCAGGAGTGGGATGCTGTTCTAATAGACACCTAAAATGTGGAAGTGGTTCTGGAATTGGGTAATAGGTGGAGTCTGGAAGAGTTTAACGTGCCTAGTAGAAAAAGCCAAGATTGTCTAGAAGAAACTGTTGGAAGAATTATGAATGTCAAAAGCAATTCTGGCAAGGGCTTAGATGGAAGTGATGACTATCGTCTCAGAGAATACATATAGTGTCAGCAAAAGAATATTGCTAGAAATGTGGATGATAAACGTGCTTCTGGTGGCGTTTTAAAATGAAATGATCAACATATGATTGGACAATGGAGGAAGGATGATGCTTTTTATGCAGTGGTAAAGAACTTGTCTGGATTATGTTCAAATGCTTGATGGAAAGTAGAACTAAAAAGTGATGAATGTGAACATTTGGTTGATGGGATTTCTAAGCAAGATCATAAAGGGGTTGTGTGGTTTCTCCTTGCAGGTGAAATGGGAGTGGAAAGAGATAGTCTGATAAATGAACTGTGTAAAATGAAAACAAAAAATGATTTGGATAATTCTCTTGTACAAACTAAGGACATGTGTCCTAGAATTTTCACCAAGTATGTGTCTATGTAATCTTTTGTGAAAGAGATTAAGCCTGAGGCTAATGGATCTAACCAACTACCACAGCAGAAAACCCATCAAATTAAACTGAAGAGGACAGAGAAATAGCGAAAGGAAGGAATGCTGTATTCCTTTTGGAATTTTACAGGCAGGAAACAGACCAAAAAAGCTCTATCTGTTGTCCCCCAAAGAAAGAAAAGGACCATCCCTGGAGCAGCTCCAAGAATAGCAGAACTGTGCAGCACTGCTGTAAGGAACACAAGAAGCAGAGCCCCTGAGTCTCAAGGGTGGGCTATGGCCTCCGGGATCTCCAAGGGTAGAGCCAGGGACTTCTCAATTTCAAAGTCAGATCTTCACCAACTCAGTTCCAGAGTGTGGGGCTGCCATACCCAAAGGGCAGAAGGGTGGGACCTTCCAGGACTGGGGGAGTAGGGTCACCACTCAGAAGGACTAAGAGAATGGGGTCTCTCTGAAGGTGGAACTGAGGTCCAGGACAAAGGAACTTCCAACCAGTATCCAGAGAGCATGGCCAGTACTGAATCTGGAGGGCAGGGCCCTTCTGCATACGGTACCGAAGAACAGAGGATTCTTTTCAAGGCTTGAGAGTTGACATATATTGCTCTACTGGGTTTTGGACTTATTTGGTGCCTGTTATCCCTTCTTATCCCCAATTTCTCCCTTTTGTAATGCAATCTCTATTCTCTGCCTGTTTGGAAACAAATAATTTGTAGTCATAGGTTCACAGATGAAGAAGAATTTTGCCCCAGGATGGAATACGCCTGATGTCTCACCCATATCTGAATTAGGTGATTCAGAAGATGAGCTTTGCACTTGGAGTGGGTTTAAGGCTTTTGGGATGATGTGATGGGGTGAATGTGCTTTGCATGAGGCAAGGACATGAATTCTTGAGGGCCAATCATGAATTTTTGAGAGTTAAATAGTAGCATATTATGTAATGAATTGTTTCCCCCCAGAAATAAGTGTTGTAAATCCTAACCTCTATGACTGTGGTTATTATTTCCTTTGGGGATGAGTTTTATGTTATGTTAATGAAACAGGTATAGCATAAGTTGTGTCTTGATTTAATCTCTCACCAGATAGAGAACCAATTAGGCAGGTAGAGATGGGGTAGGAGAGACGCCAAGACAAATGGAGGTCTCTGAAGAACCAGGAAGCAGAAGTTGAAGAGACCAGGGCCATTCCCCAGAGCGGACAGAGGGCTTTCCTGACAGTAAGCACCCGGAATGTGGACCCCCAGCTCCCTAAACTGTGACAAAATACACTGCTGTTTGTCAAAGTCATTCACTTGTGGTGTTTCTGTTACAGCAGCTCTAGAGAACTAAGATGTGGCCCCAAACTGGTCGGATCACAAACTTTGCATTAGAGCCCAGAAGATAGGGGAGACCTTGCTGACGTTCTTGGTAAACTGTAATCTAAATCCAGCTTTATTAGTCTGTAGTGAACGCTGGATGAAAATTAAAATTAGAAAAAAAACAAATGAAACTCATTGTTTCTTTGCTGTTTCTCTTTCTATGGCTAATTCTCCCAAGCTAACTGAAGAAGGATAACTCAGTTGTCTTAATAAAATCAGTAACTCACACATTACATTACATATATGAACTTGCATAACTCATTGACTAGTTTGATCACTGGCCTACTGGTTTTTGTAAATGGCCAGTCTCTGATTTCCAGTTTAAACTCAACTAGAACACCATGTAATAAAATTTAATCTAAATTTTCTTCACTCTTGAACTGCTTTCCACAGAAAGGAAAATGAGTATCACAAGAGAAAAAAAAAAAAAAAAAAAAAAAAAAAGGTGTAAACTAAGACCTTTTCAGTTGTGTAGTGCCGGTTCCACCATTAAGAGATTTATTATATCCTATTTATTTTCAGCACTTTTCATCTTTTCTGGGAAGTCCGAGCTGCCCAAATTATTATTTCATCCAAGTT
>NW_006921760.1:5041221-5043524 GCF_000298275.1 Orycteropus afer afer
CATGGTATCTTTGCTAGATAAAACATAATTTGCTTTTTTTTTCCCTTTGCACCATTAAGAGATTTATTATATCCTATTTATTTTCAGCACTTTTCATCTTTTCTGGGAAGTCCGAGCTGCCCAAATTATTATTTCATCCAAGTTTTACAGACAAGTAAACTGATGGGCCTTTATAAAAGGCATAGAGAAGGGCAGGGCTTCTTATAGGTGTCTTGAGCAATAAACACGAGTGCTCTCCAGAGGCCTAGCCGTACAGTCTGAAGCAGCCCATTGTAAATTTTAAATTCATTGTTAGTCATATCTTATGGAAGATTTGTATTCCACATCATGAATATTTGTGCTTTCTGATATATAAAACTGTTTTAATTGATGTTCCATGGAGGTGTCCAATTTTTATTTTGGCACATTGTGTTGGTTACTGTTGGTGGGTAGATACACTCCCTGCTTGAGTTACATATGATTTGGAAGCAGGAGAAATGATTCTGCCATTTTAAAAAGTTCAACCTGGGCAAGTCACTTATCCTCATCTATAGAAAGGGTTCAATGTGAGGACTGAGTCTACAGTTGGGGATTACTTTTTATTGAAGAATTGTTCGGCATGGAGAGGGAAGAATTTATTAGAACCAATGGGAATTCTGAACCATAAACCCCTTTGAGGATGAAAAAAATTGGTCATTTTCATGAAATTTAAACTCTTTCATTTTGCAATGGTTTCACTCTATTGTATTAGTTATATGGAGATTTTTATAGTGCTTTTTCCCATAGTTGAACCAAAGCTAAGAACAATAATTCTCACAGAAAATGTTGAGGCAAATGCCATTCCCAGGCTCCTACTTTCATCCCTACTGAACTCAAATTCAACAAGTGCTTATCAAGAATCTTTTCTGCATTTATCACGTACCAGGTACTCCGGGCCCTATGGAAAATTTGTGAGCCGTGGTTCATGCTCTTAAGGACTTCAAGTTTTTGGAGCAAACCCACAGGCAGTTATAAGAGTTGACCAATAATGATACAAAATTATATCAGGAGTGCATATTTACCAAGACGTTACTGATAGTATACTTATCACATTGCCTCTGAATCAGAAAAGAGTCCTGAAGGATAAAAACTATTATTTCTGGTTCACAGATATGAAAATCAGGGCTCTAGTTCAAGCCCTTATAATCAAGTGTGAAAAAGGAGAAAAAGATTTAACAATGTATTATTTCAGTCACCATTTCCTACTGCACTGAGTTATTGTGTCTGAATGGACTTTTCTCACATTGACTCTTGAATTAGAGTATTTTGAGTTAAATGAAGTTAAGAATGATGGCCTTTCAGTTTCTGGAAGCAAAGCTGACAGGAGACTTATTCAGGGCTTGCGATATTGGTCAATGGTGAACTGCTGTAAAAAGCTGCCTTGAGTATCAGTACCGTAGCTTGTATTCTTGTTTGTACCCACTCCCAGCATACACCTGATGCGTAGCCCAAGGGATAGAAACCATTAATGCCCAGTAATGTCTATGCTACTTCATTTCCTCGGTCTCCTTTGCAGGTAGATAGGCCAATGGAATGACAAGCTGCTGTGGTTTACAGTCTGTGTGCTTCTCCTTTACTCACTGCCCCATATGCCAGCTGCATGATGCCAAGATGACCCTAAAGTCACAAGATGGAAGAGCAACTATTTGGGATGTTGTGTCATCAGTCTTTTTTTTTTTTCCCCCCCACACTTTCCAGATGATTCCAATTGGTAGTCAAGTTTGATAACCAGTGGGCCGTATCGGTGCTCTTCTAAAGCGTGTGGTTTGGGAAGCTTACTAGAAATGCAAATTCTTAAGTCTCTGGAATTCATGTTTTAGCGAGCTTTCAAAGACATTCTCCAAGTATGGTCCTCTGCCTACACTTTAGGTAGAAATGCTTGCTATGAAGGCAGGTCTTCTGGATCCATTCCTAGGCCGACTAAATCAGAATCCCATGACAAAGACATCTGGATATCTATGACTCTAAAGGGTTTTCTGGATCATTCGTGGCCCACCCAAATTCTAGAACTACTGATTTTCCTTTTCTAGCTCTTTACAGTACTGACAGCATTGCTCTTTCCATACAATCACCTGTTTTCCCACAGCCCATCCTCAATAACCACTATGTCCATTTGAATTCTACCTATAAGATTTGGGGATGAGGAGGATGGTGACATTCTATTTTTAACCTTGTATATGTCTTTTTTCTATTGTTGTTGTTGTTGTTATGTGCCGCCGAGTCAGCCCTGACTCATAGCAACCCCTCCTTGGGTTTCCGAGGCAGTATCACTACGGAAGTAGGAT
>NW_006921760.1:5043779-5059301 GCF_000298275.1 Orycteropus afer afer
GGATTGCCCAACCTTCCTTCTGAGGAGTGGCTGGTGGGTTTGAACCGCCAGCCTTCTGGTTAGCAGTCAAGTGCCTTAGGCATTATGCTACCAGAGCTCCCAAGTGTTTATTTACAGATCATTAATTAATTATTAAACATGGAAGTTCTGGCCAGAGAAAGTTTCAATTTAGCTGGTGAGGAGTGATGTCAGCCGAAGCCCTTAAGGCTGAAAATTAGGAATCCCTAAAATGATAAATAAATCAATAAGAAAATGACTTAACTGAAAAAGCTGTGATTCCTACTGCTCTTTTCAGGAACCATATCTACTGTGTGAAGAAAGCTGTGTGACTCATTTCAACAACAAATGGAAAGAACTTCCAAAAGAAGCAGGATAAGGAATAATCAAAAGCAAGAACACGACTGAGTGAAAGTTGTGGGCGAGATGTGGGGAGCGTGCCTTATTTATGGCTAAGGAGTTAAGCGCTCAACCACAAGCAGAAAGGTTGGCATTCTAACTCACACAGAGGTGCCATGGAAGACAGGCTTGGTGATCTGCTTTCCAAAGGTCACAACCCTCAAAACCTTGCAGAGCAATTCTACTCTACACATGTGCGATCTCCATGAGTCAGAAGCTACTTGATGGCAACTAACAGCAAGGTCTTTCTAAAAGAAAAGTGGGAGCTCTGGTGGCGTAGTGCCTAAGGTATTGCACTGCTAACCAGAAGGCAGGTGGTTCAAACCCACCAGCTAAGCCTCAGAAGGAAGATTGGGGAATCTATTTCCGTAGAGATACCGTCTTGGAAATCCAAGGAGGGGTCGTTATAAAGAGAGAGATTCTGTAACAGGCCAAGGATGGATTGTAGTAACCATATAGGACTGAGTAGATCTGCCCCATTGTTTTCCAGGCTGTAATCTTTACAGAAGCAGGCTGCCACATCTTTCTCCTGTAGAGTCGCTGGTGGGTTCAAATTGGGACATTTCAGTTACAGTGCTTAGCCTTTGTGACACCAGCAACCCCCAGAAGGTAGTAGTATGAAGGAGATATGTCTTGGATACTCTAGTTTATAAAAACAATGACAATATGCAAAAGAGGCAGAAGTTCAGTTATCTTAAATAGGCAGGCCAGGGGCAGGAGGGCAGCTAGGGCCATGTATTACTGCATCGCAGCAGTGTAGTTACAGCCATTAATACACTCTTCAGAGAAGTTCTGGGAGCTAGTGGGCCATAACGGAAACTGCAAAGAGTTTGGACCTAGGTTAAAAGTACACCTCTATAGAGTGGTATATAGGAGCTCTGGTGCTTTAGTGGTTAAGGTATTTGGCTGCTAACCAAAAGGTTGGTGGTTCAAACCCACCAGCTGCTCTGCAGAAGAAAGATGGGGCAGTCTGCTTCTGTAAAGATTTACAGCCTTGGAAATCCAACGGGCATTGGTAAGAGTTGGAATCTACTTGATGGTAGTGAATTTGTTTTTTTTGGAGTATGAATGTTAGTAGTTCAGTGGTCGAATTCTCACTTCCCTTGTGGGAGATTTGGGTTCAAATACCAGCCAAGGCACCTCATTTGCAGTATGTCCGTGGAGGCTTGCACGTTGCTCTGATGCTGAACAGGTTTCAGCAGAGCTTCCGGATTCAGATAGACTAGGCATTGTCACCAGAATTGGGGCAAACTTGACAGCAGCTAACAACAGCAAATACTATACAAGGTATGTGACAGATTCAAGTTACTTAGCTTTTACCTAAAAATAAGAAGGGAATGAAACAAAAATACTTGCATTGCAGAGCTGGAGTGAAAAGTAGAGACAGGGGTCTAGAAAATGCCTGTTACATGACTGAAACTCACAAAGTGGCAGTTTTCATCAAACAGGGGTTAGGCTGAGTCTACCGATGGGAAGCTAAAGTCTTGAACCCTGGGGAAAGAAGACACAGAAGACTGCAAGGCGAGGAGGATTGGCTTACTACTTAGGATTAATTCAAAATTTGACAATACTTTTGTCCTTTCTCAGTGCTTTCCAGACTTCTCAGTGCATATGGCAAAAATTGTCAGTTTTTGGACCATGCAAACCACTCGGATCCCATACTGTGGCCAGGGCTGCACTCTGCTTGCGGTTCTGATTCTGCCCCCCGGTGCTCTCCACTGTGTACATAGTTTCAGACGCGAGTCTTCATCTGAGCTGCCTCCCAAGTCCAGCTTCCAGTATATCCTATTAAGGGCACTCCACTCAAGAGCACTTTTCTTTTTTTTTTTTTTTTTCCATAGCTGACACAGGGGCTTAACAGATTAATGCCCTTATTACCTTCTCCTTCTAAGGCCTGGTTCAAGGCAGTGCTCTTTGATTAGCACTATCTTTTCCAGCACTGTTCTGAGTTATTTTGCATCTCAGTCCTGCTGGCATTTGTTCCTGCGAGAGTGGTGAAAAGATTTAAAAAAAAAATCTTGTAAAGTTTGGAAAATCACATCAGCTAGTAATAAACCTCTTCTAATATTCCACATTTTCCGATGACTAGGCAAATACAAATGATCAGTTCTCTATACACACACAATTTATTTAAGAAGTGAAATATATATGCATGTATATAAACATCGCTGCTGGTGGGTGCTAAAGAATATGGTTCATTTCAGCAATAGGTCCTTGAAACTTAGTAGTTTAATAGAGTTATTGGTGCAATAAACCCCAGCAGTTTGTTAGAGCACTAACTGCCCACTGTTTACTTCAAGCTATTAATCAGTGCATCACCAGCCATTAGCTGCTGGTGACTTATAATATTTTGAGGATTACTACTAACGTTTTTGTGTTACAGTTTCTTCCTTTCTGTTTTGTGGAAGGAGAGAATTGTATTTAGCAGAGCAATAGAAATCTATAGTGATCAGATATGCTCTCACATGCAAAGTGTCATTGGAATTTCATAGGTGAGAAAATATTTACTTAGAGAAAATAGTTCTTTAAAACAACTGGCCAGAAAAATTATCCTTCTAAATACTGAAGAAAGAAAAGTGAAATGTGAGTGTCTTGAGTGTCATATATGGTAACTCTCCTGCATACATTGCGCTCCCCACCCTAGTCCCTGGGAGGCCTTGTTTGTAAATAGCACTGAGAATGGCACATGGGTGACTAGAACTGGCCTTACATGCATCTCCGTAGTGTAATTTGAAGGCGTGTCATTTGGTAGGATGTGTTTCCCCCAAGATGTGATCCTCTGAACCTTGGAACCTTTTCTTGTTTTGTTTGCTTTTTTTTTTTTTTTTTTTTTTTTTTTTAATCTGTGAATATTTGGCTCTGTTTCTTTCCATACACTCTGGCATAGCCTCTCTTAGAATAATATGTAGTTTATGCTTAGCTTGAGGTCATGTTGACTATCAAACTGCAGATCAGCAGGGCAATCAGAAGAGTAGAGAGCCACAGCTTTTCAGAGAAGGGCCGCCAAAAGCAGAACTACATGTCCAAGGGAGAGTGGTAGGAAATAGTGCGCCATTTCCTATCAGGGAGAAATTTGCCCTCAAAGACATGTTGGATTCCTGCACTGTGTTAGTTCTGGATTTGGGTTTTTAGTGTCTAAATCTAGTCAGGTAATTAAGCACTTGTTCTGGAGTATTTTCTTTCCCTCCTCTGACTGCTCATTCCTAAGCTTAATTTGTGACTACCTTGGTGGAGGAAGACTTGCCATATTCATAATTGAAGAGTTGCTTCTTTGAACCATAGTAATGTCAGGTAGTTTTCTGGAAATGGTACATCTGATATTTATTAGTACTAATAGTCTTTACTTTCACTGAGACTTAGGGCGCTACCACAGTTTCTTTAAAGACAATTTCCAAGTATACCTCTCTCTTTCATCTGTGCACCTTAAAAATTAAAAGTGAAGTTAGCAAAATGATAGTTTTTTTTTGTTGTTGTTTCCTAAGTTAATTTCTACAAAATTTCTTCATTCTTAGGCTCAGTAACCCAGGAAGGCTGTGTTTACATTCTTTTAGTACAGAAATATGGCTTAGTCTCACTTGGCCATTAAAGACTAAACATTAAGTAGGAATTGTTAATAATAATGAGGAATAAATCTTCAGCAGCACCACATTGCTGCTAGGGCATTCTTTTCCTTTTTCCCCCTGGCTTTTAAATTTGGAGTTAATGTTACTAATAGAAGATACGACTATTAATAAAGAATGGATGAGCACTTAAAAAACTCATATAAACATGAAACACAATGCTTATAAAAGCACAGCATGTCCACATTTGGAGGGAAGGGGGCAGGGGAGATGGAGAGATATCAAAATGAGTGTCTGATAATTTTCACCTTAGAATCCTGACGTCAACAGCTGTAGTGTAACCCAAATGTCCCCATGTGTTTCCCATGATATGCAATACTGACCCAACCCCAGAGACCAAGAGGAAGGAGTATATTGTTAAGGAGGTGGTGAATGGTTTGCAAACACTGGGTTTTTCATATTACCAGAGCTTTATTCTTTAACAGGCTACTGATCCAGTTTCAAAACTTTTGCAATTCTTTGAAATGTCATGCCTCAATTTCTCCATCTATAAAAAGGAGGTTTGCCATCATTGAACCTTTGGAGATGCTGAGTATGTTAGTACCATGGCCACATCCATCACTCGCCTTGACTTTTAAGGATTTCGTTGGGAATTAACCAGCATGTGTATCATTCAATCTTAAGCACCGAGGTTGTTTTAGCCTTTCCATCTGTCGCCCTGCCCTTCAGCTCTTTTTTTTTTTTTTGCTCCTCTGCCTGGTGTGTATTTTCTTACAATTTTGGCATAAGCCTTAGCTGTCTTTTGGAATATCTTATATATGCATGTAGCAATTGCTTCATTTGATATTATAAGTTAATTTCAACTCTATTACACTTGGAGTCCTTGGGTGATGCAAATGGTTAAGCGCCGAACTTATAAACCGCAAAGCTGCTGGTTTGCACTTGCCTCGGAAGATAGGCCTGATCATCTGCTTCCAGAACGTCACAGCCCAGAAAGCCCACGGAGGCCACTTCTGCTCTAGAACATATGGGGTCACTAAGAGTCAGAGGTGACTTGACAGCAACCGTTCATTTTCTATTTTCTCTATTATACTCACCTTTTGGACTCTGACAACGTGAGATAAACTAGCTGCACTTGATTTATCAAACAGAACTTATAAGAAACTCAGCCTTGTAAGAGTTTTAAGTGGATTTAAATACTTCTGCCAAAAAATGTTTTTAATGATCTATTCTGAGCATGCGAGGTTTACTTTCTTAGGCAGATTTTGAAAATTAGCAGAGCTACAAATAGGTGTATACATTTTGAGAATATTCTTATTTCAAAGTCTTGTTCAAGTACCACTAATTAATAGTTAATAGCAAGGGAGTTGGACAACTTAAGAAAATTTTTTTAAACTTTTGTTAATATTCACTAGACTTTACTTCTAAGTTCTATTAGATGAGATATTTGATAGATTCTTCTGTTTACTTCCGTAGTGATACTGCCTTGGAAACCCAAGTAGGGGTTGCTATGAGTCGGGTCCGACTTGACGACACATAACAACAACAACAACTTCTAGATGTAGTATATTGTTGGTCTCTTTTGAAATTCTTATCAGTAAGATTGCTTTCTCTTCTCTCCAGGGCCTGTGCTTTTACCATTTCTGTGTATTGGAAAGTGCTGTTTTCCTTTGCATCAATACTGTTTTATTTTCTTTGCTTGTGTTCCCCCAGCACCCTTCACTTCATCCCTCACAGGACATAAATCAACTTTTACTGCATTCCCTATCAAGACTCTGCTAATGTTTTTTATTCCTACTCCTACCTTTGGCATGTTTAATTTGATTGTTTGACATTTTTCCTCCTATCTCAAGTGAATTATACATATAAATGAAAGTCTGGATTAGAGTTTCCTTTTTTCACTGGAAGTTCATGTAAGCTTTGTGAAAATTCTGGTATGTTTTAAATGTGCTTTCCAGAACTGTTAGCAATGAGTTTCCTTCAGCCTGCTCAGATTAAATTAATTTTTCACTGACTCCTTGTTTCAGACTGATTTTGCTTTTAATAAAAGCATCAAATGAAATTAGAAATACAAAACCAACTGTACTCAGTAAGGACAAATAATAGAATTATAAAAATTCAGTCATCAAGATGTCAGATATGTTTGGAGAGATTGGGAGCAAGGAGTGGTAATTCACCTTCCACTTGCTGTGTAAAAACTTTAAGGGGGGGGGGAACAAATTACAATACGAGAAGGTATTTTTAAATATATTTTAACAGGAAGTTACCCAAAATTGAGCATTCAAAACTTTAATTGAAATATTATATTATATTCATTAGAGTCTTCCTTCAAATCATAAATTCTATTTTTGTAACAATTTAGTTGTCATTGTTGAAAATTACTTGAGTCTGTTGAGCATAGAAAAAGTAAAATTTTATTGTAAAGAGTGAATGATCCATCTTTTAATGCCAATCAAATCACAAGATCATTCATGAAATTAAGAAGACAAAAAACCAAAATAGGTAAGTAGATGGCAAATGGTAAACTAGAAGTATAGTCCTATCTCCCCCTGCATGTTTTGAGAAGAATTTTTTCCATTTTATAAACTGGTGCAAGATACCATGTTTTAGTAACCTAAAGTGGAGGGTCAGCATAAAAGGAGAAGAGCCTCTATGAGATGGAGCGGCACAGTGGCTGCAAGAATGGGCTCAAGCATCACAAGGGTTGTGAGGATGGCTCAGGACCGGGCAGTGTTTCGTTCTGTTAGAAATACGGTTGCTATGAATCGGAGCTGACTCAACGGCAGGTAACAAAAACAACAATATGAGATTGAGGAAAACAGTGAATTAAAGCAACAATTCATCAGTTCTACTCATATGTTCATCTAAATTGGGCTGTTTATCCTATTGGAACCCACTCTAAGTCTTCATGAACAATTCATGGTAGAAATTATGAGTATCTCAAGCTACGCTCATCCTCAAACCTGCTCCTCTTGCACTCTTCACTACTTCTATTCTTCTAGTTGTTTTTGCCAGAAACTTTGAAGTAATCCTGGACTCCACTTTCCCTCTCACAATCCATACCTAATAGATTGCAAATTCCATTTTCTCTACTTTCAGATATGTATCTGGAAACTCCCACATTTCATGACTTTCCCCACTAACACTGTAGTTCAAGCCACCATCATCTCTTTCTTAGATAACTGTGATAGCTTTCTTACTTGTTTCCAGGATCTTCACCTGTCTCATTCTCAATCCTAAAACCAGGACAATCTGGTAAAAATTTCAAATCATGTTATTCTTCAGCATAAACCCTCCCATTGTTTCCCACCTCTCTCACAGTAAATGTTAAAGCCTTTACCAGACGCTACATAGCCCTCACTATCTATTTCTCCTTCTCTGCCTCCCTGACCTCATTTTCTGTCACTCGCCGACCTGGTTCATTTTATTCCATCCACTCTGGCTTTCTTCTTGTTCCTCCAACCTGCCGACCATGCTTACCCCTGTTCTTGTTGTTATGTGCCTTCGAGTCTGCATGACTCATAGTGACCCCTCCTTGGGTTTCTGAGGCAGTATCACTACGGAAGGAGATTGCCCCACCTTCCTTCCGAGGAGCATCCCTAGGCCTGTATGACTGCTGTTTTCTTGGGTAAGAGAGCTCTTCTGTCAGTTATTTGCAAGGCTTATCCCTTGCTTCCTTTAGATCTCTGCTCAAGTATCACTCAAATAGTATCACCCATCATTATCACTCTCTGTCATCCTTATCTGACTTTATTTTCCTTCATGATACCCATCTTCTCCTGATTTGTTCATTGACTGTCTCTTCCCACTAGAACATAAACTCCATGAGGGCAAGGACTTGAGGCTTTTTTTTTTAATTTTATTGAATGAATCTATCACTTGTTTTAATCCTTGGAAGCAAGAATGGCCAGACTTCATCTCACCTACTTTGGTCATGTTGTCAGAAGGGACCATTCCCTGGAGAAGGATGTCATGCTTGGTAGGGTGGAGGGTCGGCGAAAGAGGGGGAGGCCTTCAACGAGATGGATAGACACGGTGGCTGTGATGATGGGCTCAAGTATAGCAGGGATCGTGGAGCTGGTGCGGGGTCTGGCGATGTTTTGTTCTGCTGTGCATGGGGTCGTTGTGAGTCGGAAATGACTCGATGACACCTAACAACAACAACAATTATTATTTTTTAGAGTAAATTTTCATGATACAGATTTTCTAAATAAGCTGAATCTTGAAATCTACAACAAATCAAAGAAATGATGAATGTCTTACATATTTGGGTCTTCTTTTGAAATCATAATAAAAGAGATGGTCGTAGTGCTCTGGCATTTAAAAGCAAAGAACAATATTCCTATCACTTTGTTAAGGATCCCTGGTGGTGCAGTGGTTAAACTGCTTGGCTCCTAACTGAAAGTTTAGCAGTTCAAACCCACCAGTCATTCCACAGGAGAAAGATGCGGCAGTCTGCTTCCATAAAGATTTACAGCTTTGGAAATCCTGTGGGGGCAGTTCTACTCTGTCCTATGGGGTCACTATGAGTCAGAATCAACTCAATGGCAGCAGTTTGGTTTAGTTGGGTTATCACTTTGTTCAGTACTTATCATTGGCTTGGCAATATAATGTGTTCAGTATTTTTGTGTTTTTCTACATTATCTCATTAATTCCTCACATGAATTTAGAACATTTAAGAATTTACACACACACACACACACACACACACACACACACACCCATCCTCATTTTATAGATGAGAAAATCAAGAAGTTAAATAACTTCCTTCAAATCACACATTCATGGTAGAACCAAGTCTATCTGATTCCCAGAGCTCCTACTTCTGCACACTATTCTTCTGCTCATGAAAGAGAAATCATGATATTATAGAAGTTTACTCATAATCTTTGTGGATATTACCTTTATCCCTATTATTCCTTGCTGAAAGAGTTCCTTTATAAAAGAACCATACTCTTCTCATCAGAATATTGTTATTTGCTTGTAATTTGGCTCTGTCATATGGTTCTGCTGACAATATACTGTCCTGGTTTAAAAAAAAGAAGAAAATCTGTGTCTTAGCTTTCACATTGAGAAAAGGTTACCAGTTGTAGCAGTTAGCTCTTACTATATACCAGAACACCCCAAAACACAATATCTTAAAATATCTCACATCAGTGTCATATTACCCAATAAACAAGGTAACCACAAGTAAGCTTGTGCTTATTTACTAATCTGTAGTGAACAATTCCACATTTTTCATCACATCAGATATTCTGGTACTAAGTATGGCAGACATCTCTTTCTCTCCCAACCCCACAGCACCTTCCTACAGAGTCAAAGCCTCTTTTTAAATTTACAGTCCCTGACAGGGATGGGGAGCTCTTGTGGTACAGAGGTTAAGACACTATTTGACTGCTAACCAAAAAGTCAGTGATTTGAATCCACCAGCAGCTCCATGGGAGAAAGACAGGCAGATTGCTTCTTTTATAACCCCCCTGGGGCAGTTCTATTCTGTCCTATAGGGTTGCTAAGAGTTGGAATTGACTCAGTGACAGTGGGTTAGGTTTTTGGGGGACAGAGTTGGAGTGTCCAGTAAGTAAGGTAAGCATGAGGTTACTTGTACTTACTTCTAACCTGTAGTGAACAATTTTACCTGCTTTTTCACCATAAACCAAAAACCCACTGCCATCAAGTCGATTCTAACTCATAGTGACCCCATTGTGTTTCCAAGGCTTTAAATCTTTATGGAAGTAGATTGCCTCATATTTCTTCCACAGAGCAGCTTGTGAGCTTGAACCACCAATCAGCAGTCAAATGCTATACTCACTATGCCACCAGAGCTCCTATTGTAGTGAAACCCATGTGAAATTGTTCACTAAAGATTAGTAAGTAAGGACAAGTAAGCTCACGCTTACCTTGCTTATTGGTTAATTGGCCTTTCAGTAACATTTATTACTATGGCTCATTTCTGTGGGTCCCCTGGGTATCAACAAATTCATGCAGATCTAGTGTGTGATCTGTCCGTCTGTCTGCATTGTGCATGCAGACGTGCTGTCTCTCAAACTTCCAGGCAGCCAAACAAGACTGTTAGGAATGAAGCACATATTCCCACTGGCATCGGCCCTTCAATGGGTGTTACATTCATCTGTGATGGAACTGGACACACGAGACACACAGTGTTGGAAAATGAAAGCCATTATTATATTTATAGTTAACAAAACAAAACAGTAAACAATAACAAAGACGTCGGATTCTCAAAGAGGAACCACTTACTGTTCCCCAAATTACCTATGTCCATTATTATGTTTCTGGGCTGGTGTGCTCTGGTTTAGGTCAGATGCTGTGTTTACGTCACTGCTGCCTCTGATACCACTACTGCTGGGAAGAGTGGTGCTGCGTGGCTCCCACGGCTTCTTCTGCTGCTGGGCCTCACTGGGCCTTGCCTCGCTGGCAGGAAGGGCCCTGTACAGGATCTCCCAGAACTCTACCTGGGCCCTTCTTGTCTTCTACTGCTGGCTCCACCACGCTCCCCAGACCTGCGTGGTTTTCTCTCTTGCTGCCATGCTACCTGGGCCCTGGCTGCCTGAGGCCCTGTGTTGCTCCCCTCAGGCTGCCTAGGGAGTGGGAGAGGCACGCTGTACAGGACACACTCCGGCCTCTGCCCTGCACGGTTAAGTATCATGGCTCTTTAGCATCAGCCAGACCTCCCGCACAGAAGTACTCAGTGGTCTCTTTCTGTGTGCCGGCAAGCCCACCATTTCTCTGTCTTCAGTGTTACAGCTTTCTTTTCTGGGTATAGGAGGTCCTCAGTGCAGGGATCCCAGATCCATGGATACCCTCCACTCCAGACCCTTCTCGATGGTAGTGAGGACCCTCTCAACCTCTGTGAGATTGGCCCTTATAAAAGCCTAACAGGATGGCAAAACTGACCATTCACCTAGATGGACTGCAGGGGGCTGAATCTATTGGGTAAAATTTTAAGCTACTATTTGCACAGTAAATCAACCAATCCTTTGCAACTGTGGCCCAGCCAATCATTTCTGAAGGAGTTACAAGACCATGGCTAAGAAAGGCCACGTAAAAGTGATTCATTGCAATGCATCTAGGTTGGGCTCCCTATTTGTCTGTAGGTCAGATGTAGTTTCTACTGTAGCCTAGACTTATTTGGGATATTTCTTTTCCACATGTTTTTCATCCTTCTCCTGGGATGAGTGACTTAACCCAGGCATGTCCTTCTCATAGTAATGGCAGAAATGTAAGAAGACAAATGGAAATACGTAGAGCTTCTTCAAGCCTATACTCAAAATTGTTATTGAATATCACTACTACCGCCTAATTCTTTTGGCCAAAGTGAGAGACATGGAACTCACAAGAGGTAGGGAAATATACTCTACCTCTGCCAAGTCATGTAGCAAAGAACATAGCCACTGGGAAGGTGAAAACTGAGGTCAATAAAGTAATTTAACATACCAATGATACCAATTCTCTTCTTCCCAGAGCAATATCTACCTCCCCTCCCCTTTTTAAAACAAAGGCAATGCACCCAAAGTTTAGAACATTATAATCTTATATTTACATAGCATTTTATAATTATAAGTACTCTTTATATGCATTATTTCATTTGAACCTCACAAAAACCTTGACAGATGAAAAGATTTTACAATTATTTGAGTGTGTTCCTACTTTTCTTCTAGAACAGGCAGTATCCCTGTTGGGTCTTGTTGCAACACGGCCCTTATTATTGGTCTGGAGGTCACAGTGTGGGGTGGAGTCCGATGTTGAAGGAGACAGACTTCATTTTGGGAGACAGCACACAGCTTCTCCAGATAAATAGTTGCAGCTCTTTCAAAGATTGAGGTTGATGTTTCTATAAACCCAGAGAGTACAGAGGAATCTCAGGGTTCAAGCATCATTTGCTTGAACATTCACATTTTCTGAGGATCCCACTCTTTTCCTCTCAAGGTCTTGATTTTGGTCTATGTGACTTAGCAAGGATGTGCCACCAGTCTCTCTTGTTGCTCTGCCACCACTGTGATTATATCCTGGGCCTGACTTTGAGCTCAGTCTGCTCTGCAGCTGCAGGAAATAAGGTTCTGTCATAGAAGGTTTCTGATTTTGCAACATGCTTTCAGTTAATAATTGGAAAAAAAAAAAAAAAAAAAACCATTGCAGGAACCCAGGCAACACCCAAATCAGCAATTTGCCACTGCCCTGTACCATTTGTGTGCTATTGCTACCATATAAACAAAGGTTTTATCTTACTTCTGTACCTTAATTCAATCCATCACTGGAGAACATCTTATGCTACCACATGCTGGGGTTACCATTAGTAAAAGAGACCTTATCACTCTCTGGCCAGGGAGTAAAACCATTTCTGTATTCCAACCTGAGGGTTTAGTTTCCAGGGCCATTCCTTATAACAATGGTCTTAGCCTATGTTCCCCAAAACCAGAGCCTGAGAAAAGATCTGTGCTCATATTTCTTTTGGGAAGCAATCCTTGGAATGCAGTGAGGGAATGGGATGAATTTAATGGGGAAAGAGGAAGAGAATCCAAGACTGTTCTACCAAGCTGATCACCACTCTGAGCACCTGGATTGTGATTTCATCAGAAACTCACACACCTGAGCATCATCTGCCAGAAAGATTGATAGGTTTTAGAAGTGCCTGCTGTTTTGGAGAGCAAATTTTGTGAGCAGGATGGAGAGATACGGTTGAATAACGGTATGCTTAGGTGGACTTGTAATAATCTGAAAAGCGGATTGATGTCGGCCTTGAAAAAGGCAATCTGTGCCAGGTCTTAAAACTTTGTTGCCCTGAAATAACATCCTTAGAGACATGTGTGAAAATATAACATGTGTGCTTACCAAGACTTGTTGATGAGAAGGATAGATGACTAAATCAAGAATTAGAATGAGCAAAGTCCATCCTCTCCAAATTTGTTGCAGCTCTTTATTCTTGTCATCTCCCTGGATGTGCGTATCCAGTTCTTACTTCCTAGAACAGGATTGTCCAACAGAAATATAATGTGAGCCACATAAATAATTTCAATTTTCTAGTAGCCTCATTTAAAAAGTAAAAAGAGATAGGTGGAATTGGTTTTAACATATTTAGTTTAATTCGAATATATCTAAATGTGATTATTTTGATATGTGATCAATATAAAAATTACTGTGTTGTCAGTGATGGCAGACATTGATCAAGGGTGGAATAATATGTGGACAGGCTGAATAACTGGGTATGTCCAGGCAGGGGGTAGTGTGCCCATGGCCATATATAGGGTTGGCAGACAATGTTTCTACAAGCGTATTTGCATGTGCTGTAAGAATGTCCAGGTATATATTAAAGCTGACAAGGTACAAGGTTGTAGCGACTTCTTGGCCACAGCCAGCTACCCTGAGGGAGCAAATAGTTGGACCTGTGGGCTCAGGACCATGGTCACAGGGGACATCAATCTAAATTGGCATAACATACTACATAAAAACATTGTTCTATATCCTACTTTGGTGAGTAGTGACTGGGATCTTAAAAGCTTGCAAGTGGCCATTTAGATGCAATGATAGGTCTCTCCTCATTCAGAGCAAAGAAGAATGAGGAAAAGCAAAGACACATGGAAACAATTAGTCCAAGGAACTGGGAGACCATGACATTCCCAGCCTATATGATCATGAGACCAGAACTAAATGGTGCCCAGCTACAACTGTCAACCACTTGGAGGGGAATCAGTGCAGGAAGTCTTGGACAGAGTAGGAGGACAATGTAGAACAAAACTCAAAATCACACACACACAAAAGACCAGGTTTGCTGGTCTCATAGAGCTTGAGACTATAGCCCCTAGCTACCCTTCAGGTCTGGAATTGAACTCAATCCTGTGACGTCTAGCCAGACAATAGACAGGCATATGGGCTGATCATTTACATCAGGTAGATACACTACTTGGAGTGATCAATAATGGGAGAACAGAAGGACAGTGTATGCACAGGGAGACAGGTTGGGGGGTGGGAGTGGATGGGAGGGAAGGACACAGGGAAGAGGTAACTACAAGGAAGAAGTGGGAAGAGAGCTGTTATATTGTGGGAAATTGCAGTCAATGTCATGAGACAAAATGTGAAGAACTACTGTATGGAAAATAAATTTGCTTAGTAAACTTTCACTCAAATCACAATAAAAATTTAAAAAAGAAAGAAAGAAAGAAATGTGTTGATATCCACAAATATTTACATAATAGATTAAGGAAGAAAATATGAAATGCTAGTATAGTCCTCATTTCTCAAAGAAAAAAAAAATATATCAACTAGATATTTTACATTCTTTTCTGACTGAAACTTCAAAATCTGGGGCAGTATCACTACAGAAGTAGATTGCCCCATCTTCCCTCCAAGGAGTGGCTGGTGGGTTTGAACCTCCAGCCTTCTGATTAGCAGTTAAGTGCCTTAGGGACTAGGCTACAAGAGCTCCTTACACTTACAGTACATCTCAAGTATTCAATAGTCACATGTTGCTTTTGTTTACTGTTGTTGTTGTTTACTGTTAGGCTGTATAAAACCAAAACCAAAACCCACTGCCATCAAGTCAATTCTGACTCATAGTGACCCCCATTGGGTTTCTGAAGCAGTAAATCTTTATGGAAGTAGATTGCTTCATCTTCCTTCCACAGAGTGGTTGGTGGGTTTGAATGGCCAACCTTCTGGTTAACAGCTTTGTATGGCAAAGTCTAGAATGTCTTTTGTCTGTTCTTGGCCCAGTTAATTTCTACTCATATTCAAGGCACAAATCATGTATTGCCTCTTCTGAAGAGTCATAATTGTGCGTTTGTATCCCCCTTTCCTTACAGGCTTCCAACAACAGTTTTTGTGCCCATTCTATATGTTTTCAACATACTTTGTACTCTACTAACCAAGACACATAACACCCTGATTTCTATTTCTTTGTTAACTTATCCATTGTCACCACTAGACTAGGAATTCTTGGAGAGCAGTAATTGTGTCTTTCACCTCTGATTAGCTCAGTGGGAGTAAGCACTGGTATATTACTGCCCTAAACATGGATCCCCAACAAGTTTGTATTAACAAATGTAGTGGATAAAGGAAAAGTGAGGAGCCAGACTTTCCATTCAAAAGGTCAGACCACATTAGGAACAATAGTTTTGGTGATCATGTTTTGAGAAGGCTAGAAACAAACTGAAATGGAGGAGTGGAAGATATAAAATTATGTCATAAAATCCTCATAAAGGGAAAGAACTCAGATAGCCTAATATGATGCCTGCACTTATAAGAAATACTTTAAAATGTTTGAATGGATGAATAAATGAAGTGAAGCAAAAAGTGACCACCTTGATGGGGGATTTTTGTTTTCCTTCAAAGTATTTAAGAATGCAGAAAAGGCTTTGATAAAATCCAACACCCATTCCTGATCAAGACTCTCAGCAAAATAGAAATAGAAGGAACATTCCTCAACATAATAAAGGCCATTTATATAAAACCAACAGCCAACATTATTCTCAATGGAGAGAGACTGAAACCATTCCTCTTGAGAACAGGAACCAGACAAGGATGCCCACTATCACCACTTCTATTCAACATTGTA
>NW_006921760.1:5062524-5074547 GCF_000298275.1 Orycteropus afer afer
GGGCCGACTCGACGGCAAACAACAACAACATTCACTTTCTAAAAATCTGCATTACTTCTACTCTAGTTAATATGGACCACCACTCGTCTGTCAGTTTGTTGTGCTGTGGTGTGAGGCTGGAGCTTGCCACTGATATTTCCAGTACCCATGGTGGAAAGTTTTCAGCAGTGCTTCCAGCTTAAGACAGACTAGGAAGAAGGAAGAGGCCATCCACTTCTCAGAGAATTGGCCAGTGATAATAATCTGAGAAGCTGGACTATGTGAAGAAGATCATGGCATCAAGATTAGAGGAAGATTCATTAATAACCTGTGGTACGCAGGCGACATGACCTTACTTGCCAAAAGTGAAGATGACTTCAAGCACTTACTGATGAAGATTAAAGACTACAGTACAGTATGGATTATACCTCAACATAAAGAAAACAAAAATCCTCACAACTGGACCAATAAGCAGCATCACGATAAATGGAGAAAAGATTGACGTTGTCAGAGATTTCATACTCTTTGGGTCTACAATGAACACCCATGGAAGCAGAAGTCAAGACATCAGATGATGTGTAGCACTGGGAAAATATGCTGCAAAAAATCTCTTAAAAGTGCTAAAGAATGATATCTCTTTGAAGACTAAGGTGCATCTAACCCAAGCTATGGTATTTTCAATAGCCTCATGCGGATGTGAAAGCTAGACAATGAATAAGGAACACCAAAGAAGAGTTGCTGCTTTTGAGTTGAGTTTTGAGGTGTTGGTGAAGAATACTCGAAGTACCATGGACTACCAGAAGAACTAACAAATCTGTCCTGGAAGAAGTGTAGCTGGAATGCTCCTTGGAAGCAAGAATGACCAGGTTTGTCTCACCTACTTTGGTCATGTTGTCAGAAGAGACCACTCCCCAGAGAAGGATATTATGTTTGGTAAAGTGGAGGGTCAATGAAAGAAGGGAAGGCCCTCAATGAGATGGATTGACACAGAGGATGCAACGATGGGCTCAGGTATAGCAAGGATCATGAGGCTGGCACAGGACCAGGCAGTGTTTCATTCTGTTGTACATAGATAGGGTCGCTATGAGTTGGACCCAACTCAATGGCACCTAACAACAACAGTTAATGTGGACTGTGTACATTGTTGTTGTTGTTGTTATTTGCCGTCGAGTCGGCCCCGACTCTTAGTGACCCCTCCTTGGGTTTCCGAGGCAGTATTGTACATAGTTAGTTATATGTCAGTTATAAGACATTCTCCAACCAAAACAACAATGCCTTTTCCTTTGAGTAATTCTCACTAGGTCTCTGCTCTCGGAAGACTCAATTGGTTTAAGAACCTTTCACAATCAGTGTTTTCAGAATACATTTAGAGTCATCAAGCAAAGTCCACACCAACGATGCATTATTACTCATTTATTTTTTAGCAATTAATAATGGACCAACAAAGTTGCTCAGAAGAATGTCCTGGGCTATAAACTGCCTACAAGAGCTTCTAGTCTAGATTCAGATAAACGCACACTAGGAAACCTGAGCTTTTCCGTAAGTAAGTTAATGAGCATCACTGAGGCCTTAATATTTGACCTCTTCCAGACGATAATGCTTTATTTATTCAGAAAGCTTCAATTAAAAAGCAGCTCAGTGCTTATTTTTAGTTCTTTAAATATATCATATTCAAGTTTGTTCTGTGGTTTTGAATACATGGAATTTGTTCTAAAATTATGAGTGGTCTTTTTGTCTCCAACTTCATTATCATCAATCCAGAACTTTGTTCTGAGCGCTTCCTATGTTCCAGGCACAGGGGGCATAAATGTGACTAAGACATCATTCTCATCCTACATAGTGGTCACATCTAAGAAAGACAAAATATACTAATTCTACAAAAAACCCATTAAATATAAGATACATGCTAGTGGAAAGAATATAAATTTTGATTTCAGACAGATCTCAGCTTGAAACCTACTTATTATTCTACCAATTATTAGCTCTTTGAGCTTGGTCAGTTTTCTGAAATTTTTTGTCGACTTTGTTTCTTCATATGTAATATAATACTATCTAACTAGAGCAATTATTTTAAAAGTTGAGTGAGATCTGGTAGGAAAGACAAAACAAAAATACGAAGTATTGTATTAGGTGCTAAGTGGGTAGCCTAGATCAGAAGTCAACAAACTTTTTGTATAAAGAGCCAGGCTATAAATATTTTCTGCTTCATTGACTCTGTCACTACTCAACTCTGTTGTTGTAGCCACAGACAATATGTAAACAAATGAGCACGGCCAAGTTCCAGCAAAACTATTGATTAAAAACAAGTAGGTGTGTCCTTATGCTGATCCCTGGACTAGACAGTAAAGGTGCTAAGAGCTAAGAAGAGATAATGACTATCAAAGAACTAGGAAAATGTTTTCAAGCAGAGAGGAATTGATTTCTTATTTGCTTATTTCAGGTTTTTTTCTTTTTATCTAAGTTAAACATGTGCAAGTATAAAGAGTCAATTTCTTCTGCAAGATTTACTATGAAAAATATCAGTTCACTTCATCCCCTTGTCCTGGAGCCAATTATTTTCTACAACTCCAGCTGATTGAGTGGTCACCTCTAAATCTCCAAGTAAAAGAGATACATTGCTTGTAATTTATATTTTCTATTTCAAATAATATATAATGACTTTATGAGGTGGAAAGTGGAGATTTCACATCTTTCATTTTGGTTAGATCGATATTTAGTACATATCAGATTATATCTATCTACCTATATTATAATATTATTATTCAGACCTGAATCATATAGTAAACTCTGGTTACTTAATATTTTTTGTCTTTTTTATATTTATAATTTTTGTTTTTATTTGTATTGATTATTTGTATCAATTTATTAATTTCCTTTTTCCAAAAATTCATTTTCTTATTTTCCTTTACACTGGACTTATCACTAACTCATCTCCTACATCTTCAGCAGTTCTCTAGTTATTTTCATGTGCATATGTGTTCAGATGTATCTGATGATCTAACAATTATATCTCCCTGAAGAAGAATCAGCAAGAGCAGTTGCTCTCAAAATTAGACTCTCATTTGAAATACTTGGAGGGTGTCTTACAACACTCATTGGTACAATAGATTCAGGTGTTGGGGTGGGTGGGCTGAGAATCTGCATTTTCAACCAGTTGCAGGTGATAAAGATGTTAGTCCCAGAACTGGACTTTGAGAAATGCTGGAAGCCCTAGCCAAGAGCCTTCTTACTTGTGACAGCTTGGATTGGATGCTTTCTCCACTGGCAGCAGCCAGCAATGTTGAGACTGCCATTCACCATCATCCTGAGGATTTTCTTGGCTTCTCTCCTCTTTTGCTACTGAAAAATACAAAGCCATTCTGAATCCTGATCTGAATGACACCTTGTGTTAATAGTGCCTAGCACTGTAGCTAGTATTGTATCAGCTTTTCATGTTAGTATATTTTGCCATCTGATTCATGATGACTTTACATGTTTCAGAATAGAACTATGTTCCATAGGGTTTTCAATGGCTGTCAACTTTTCAAAGTAGATTTTTGGAAGTGGATTTAAGCTGTCACCCTAGTGATTAATAGCTGAGCACTTGATCACTTGCACCACCCAGGTACTTCCTATAGGAGGAAAAAAACAACTCACTACCATTGAGTTGATTCAACTCACAGCAATCCCTCCTTGGGTTTCTGAGGCAGTATCTCTACGGAAGTAGATTGCCCAATCTTCCTTTCATATAGTGGCTGGTGGGTTTGACCTGCCAGCCTTCTGGTTAGCAGTCAAATGCCTTAGGCACTATGCCACCAGAGCTCCCCCATATAGGTCGTCAATATGTAATTTATTGATGGTTTTGATTCATATGGATTCTTTGAGAGCCCTGACACCACAGTTCTCACACTAGAAATTTCTACAAGGAGTTCCAAGGTTGTAGGGCATTTTTTTTTTTTAAATTAAATCTCCAACTTTACAATTTTCATGCACTCTATCAGTTTCTGGTCAGATATAATCTCCTTCTCTTTATACGGACCCTTAATACTGTGTGACTGAAGTCACACTTTGTGAGTTATCAGTTTTGCCATGACAAAACATGGTTGTCTTCTGTACCTGGACAGTGAAGGATTGCACATGATTTGCACTTAAGGCCAAAAATAAAATAAAAATATTACTAAATAATTCATTAGTTTTCTCTGTGACTAATGGCAAGATCCACACATGCCAGATACTATGTTAGTCACATAGTTAGTTGAATCTCATAAAGGAGTTTTATCTTTCATTCATTGACATAAATCTCAAAGTATTTCTGCCATATCCTGATTCATATCCATAATAAAAAATAACAGCTGTGTACTAATTGCATGGAATCCTGGTAGTGCAGTAATTAACACACTCAGCTTCTAATGGAAAGTTCAACAGTTTGAACCCACCAGCCACTCCACAGGAGAAAGATACAGCAGTCTGCTTCTGTAAAGATTTACAGCTTTGGAAACCCTATGGGGAAGTTCTACTCTGTCCTATAGGGTCACTATGAGTTGGAATTGACTGACCCCAGAGAGTTTGGTTTTTATGGTTTAGACCAATTGTATATAATGTCAACTTTAAATCTGAATAGGTTTGGAACTTTCACAATTTTCAAATGCAAAGTAGCTTGCCCTATAGAAAGAATGTCCTATTCAGATTTATCTCCATCCCACCATTTCCAACCTTGATTTAAGATAATTAAAAACCTTGGATCGCCATCTACTAAATATGGGGAAAGTAATATTAACCTGTTACTGACAACAGGTAATTATTGTCACCTTGTTTCTTTCTCTTTTAATACTCTGATAACATCATGAATTTGTCTAAAATATTCCTGTTTGTTATTTTTGCATTGGGGTATTTATATGCAGTAACCAAAAAAAAAAAGAAAAAAAAAATCATTCCCATTGCACTCAAGTTGATTCTGATTTACAGAGACCCTAAAAACAGAATAGAATTGCTCTCATAGTGTTTCCAAAGCTATAAATCTTTACAGAAGCAGATTGTCACATCTTTCTCCAATGGAGCAGCTGATGGGTTCAAACCACCAACCTTTTGGTTAGCAGCTGAGCACTTAACCACTGTGCCACCAGGGCTCCTTATTTACATGCAATAAACAGCCTTAAATAGAAAAGAAAAGAAAAGAAAAAGCTAGTGTGTGAACAAGAACTGAGACAGATGGCCCTACAGCAAACACATTTGGCCTGTTACAACACATAATTTCATCTTCAAGAAACTGCTATATAACTCATGAGATGTATTCAGCTGCAATACAGTCCAGATAAAATGAAAGGATTGGCAGTGATGAATGATGGAAAGATTGTTCATCTATTCAAATATGACATTTTCACTCATAGATTTATCTCCTATTTGAGGAAAGTAATCCCAGCTCTATCACCATGTTTATCACCCCAGTTATTGCCTATGTACAGGTCTACTCCCTTGCTCCTAGGTATGTAAGATGTTATCATCCTATATGCAAAATGGGTTTGACGTGCTCTATAAGCAGTGCATGAAAGGGAAAGCAAATATAACTTGTTCTCTGAATGAAATCTTAAAATGACATTGAATAAAATTGGTATAAACCATAAAAACCAGACTCTCTGTGGTCAGTCAATTCCAACTCATAGTGACCCTATAGGACAGAGTAGAACTTCCCCATAGAGTTTCCAAGGCTGTAAGTCTGAATCCAGAGTAAGTAAAATTCTGCCTTTGAAACAGTGTACATATGTCTCCCTTAGAAACTTTATTCTTCAAAGTGATTCCTCTATGTTTTTCCATCTGCCCATTGGATTATGCAGATTTTATCTCTATTTTGTATTAAATATTTGTTGAATGGTTAAATGTATGTACGAATGTATTAATGAAGGAGCCCTGGTGATGCAGTACTCAGCCATTAACCAAAATGTTGGCAACAGCCCACCAGCCACCCTGCCAGAGAAAGATGTGGTGGTCTGCATCTAAAAGATTACAGCCTAGGAAACCCTATTGGGTGGCTCAACTTGGTCCTAGAGGGTCACTCACTCAAAACTCACTGCCGTTGAGTCGGATCTGACTCATAGTGACCTCCCCTTGGGTTTCCGAGGTGGTATCACAATGGAAGTAGATTACCCAAACTTCCTTCTGAGGAGTGGCTGGTGGATTTGAACCACCAGTCTTCTGGGTAAGTGTCAAATGCCTTAGGCACTATGCTGTTGTTGTTGTTATGTGCCATTGATTTGGACCCGACTCATAGCGACCCCTCCTTGGGTTTCCGAGGCGGTATCACTATGGAAGTAGATTGCCCCATCTTCCTTCTGAGGAGTGGCTGGTGGGTTTGAACTGCCAGCCTTCTGGTTAGCAGTCAAGTGCCTTAGCCACTATGCTACCAGAGCTCAATAGCAATCGGTTTATGTATTAATGAATGAGTGGACAGAACAATTTGTCCAAGTTAGTAAGAGAATATCTGGGGGCCAAATTAAGGTTTTCCCAACTCCACAGTGCATGCTCTTTCTGATACCCATGTTGTCATTGCTCTGCACACAGTTATATGATAAACAAAAACAACAATGCAGCTTGATAGGGTCGTAACAAAAGACAGGGAAAAGCTTGTAATTATCTTTACTTGAAGCATTAAATTAAATACTTTAGAAATTTTCTGACCACATTATGCCTTCTATTACATACTAGTGACAGGCTGTGTTGACTAAACTTACACATAAATTGGAAAAACAATGTCTTTACAACATTACATTTTCCTAAGTTATCAATGCTTTTAAAAATTATGTCCACTGTGAAATGGGCTGTACTAAAGTTACAATTCACCACTCATCAGTCAGTTTGTCATATTGGAGTGGCTTGCATATTGCTGTTATGTTGGAAGCTATGACCCAGTATTTCAAATACCATTAGGGTCACTCATAGTGGACAGGTTTCAGTGGAACTTCCAGATTGAGACACACTAGGGAGGAGCTGGAGATTTTCTTCTGAAAAATTGACCAGTGAAAACCTTAAGAATAGCAGAAGGACATTGTGTGATATAGTGATAGAAGATGAGCTCCTCAGTTTGGAAGTCACTGGAATTACCACTGGGTACTGGGAATTATCAATGCCTCTTAAAAGTAGAGTTGATCTTAATAGCTGAATAGAGTAAAGCTTTTGGGATCTAAATTTGCTGATGACTGAAAATGAGAAGAAACAGCTACAAGCATCCATTAGTAAATGGAATGTAGAACATACAAAGCAAGAATCTAGGAAAATTGGAAGTTGTTAAAAATGAAATAGAACCCTTGAAGATTGAGATCCTAGGCATCAGAGAGTTGAAATGGACTGGTTTGGCCATTTTGAAATGGATAATCATAAGGTCTATTATACCAGGAATGACAAATTGAAGAGGAATAGCAACATATTCATTGTCAAAAAGAACTTTTCAAGATCTGTCCCGAAGTACAAACCTGTCAGTGATAGGATAATATTCATATGCCTACAAGGAAAACCAGTTAATAGTACTATTATTCAAATTTACACACCAACCCCTAAAGCCAAAGATGAAGAAATTGAAAAATTTTACCAACTTCTGCAGTCTGAAATTGATTAAACATGCAATTAAGGTGCATTGAATAATTATTGGGGATTGGAATGCAAAAGTTGGAAATAAAGACGAAGCATTAGTAGTTCAAGAATATAGCCTTGGTGGTAGAAATGATGCTGGAGATCACATGACAGAATTTTGCAAGACCAATGATCTACTCATTGAAAATACATTTTTTTCAACAACAAAAATGGTGACTATTCACATGGACTTTACAAGATGGAATACACTGGAATCAAATTGACTTCATTTGTGAAAAGAGATGATGGAGAATCTCAATATGATTGGTCAGAACAAGGCCAGTGCCTGACTACAGAACAGACCATCGTTGTTCATTTTTAAGTTCAAGATGAAGCTGAAGAAAATTAAAACAAGTCCATGAGAGCCAAAATATAACCTTGAGTATGTTTCACCTGAATTTGGAGACCATCTCAAGAATAGATATGATGCATTGACTACTAAAACTGAACACCAGATGAGTTGTGAAATGATATCAAGAACATCATACAGTAAACAAAAGATCAATTAAAAAGAAAGAAAAGACCAAAATGAATGGCAAAAGAGACTCTGAGGAAGATGGCCCAAGATTCAGGCTTAGATATACTGTACAGTTCCTCTATAGGAGCTTTGGTGGTGTAGTGTCTAAGGCATTTGACTGCTAAACAGAAGGCTGGCAGTTCAAACCCACCAGCAACTCCTCAGAAGGAAGGTTGGGCAATCTACTTCTGTAGTGATACTGCCTTGGAAACCCAAGGAGGGGTCGCAATGAGTCAGATCTGACTTGATGGCAGTGAGTTTGTTTTTTGGTTTATTCCTCTATAGCAAAAATCTGAGTAACCAAGTGAAACAGGTACAGATGACAATCCTGGAACCTTGAATTCAAAATAGAAGGGTAAAGAATTACACCAAATGGAAAAAGAAACTGAACAAAAACAATGAATGAGGAGAAATATGAAGCAGAGATGCCTGCCTGCTAGCCTGGCACAAAGTAGCCATCTGAGACAAAGCCAGCAGTGATTCCAGATGAGAAGCATAGAAAGGCAATTTCACAGAATCCCCAGTTGGAGACAGAAACTGTACAGACAAATCAGAAGTGAAGCAAAGTGAGCAGAACATAAACTGGATCTCTGGAGGAGAATATAAGAAGGAGGGAAAGATCTCCAAGGTTTCTGATATCCATAGAGCAGGAAGGCAGCCAGGATTCAGAAACAGGACTTAGTCATCAGTGGTGTTCTGTCATCATTAGGGTAGGCAGTGAACACTGGTAATAGATCCATAGTAGTGTCAGCAAGAGATTGCACACCCAAGCAGACCCCAGGCATCCCCACTCCTTAACATATCACCTCCCCCGCCAAGTGACAGAGACTACCGTACACACTCCTGGTCACTGACTGCTCTCTCCCAGCCAAGAAGCAGAGATCACCCCATGCTTCTAGTTGCACACTACACACCCCACTTGTGTTCTTGCCCTCCTGGCTGATCAGCAGAGAGCTCCCCATGTCCCTAGTTTCTCAACACACCTACCCTGCTCACCACACTGCCCACCTTGCTAAGTGGTGGAGAGTGCCTGTGCCTACAGTGGGCCACCATATCCACCCATCACCTTGCACACATGTGAGTGCCATTGCACATTCTTGCATCACTGGCCTGATAATGATGGCAACCCATGACCACCCTTTGCTGTCCTGCATGCCTTGTGACAGTGAGACAAGCTTGCTGTGCCTGCTGATACTTCACCCATGCACAGATAGATGGTGAGTGCTCCTGTGATGTCAGAAGGTGATCTCTGCACCTACCCTTATATTGCAAAATAAAATAAAATGAAAAACTATACAATACAAAACAAGCATACAATAAATAAATAAAATAGAACTTTAACGCCTTGAATATAACAGACAATAATAAATCATATGAAAATACAGAAAATGATTGTACAAACAAGGGAGCAAAATAAAGAGGAGGAATACCTTCCTGGGGAGAAGAAGTGGTAATAGAACTACTTGATAAGAATTTTAAAAAACATATATATATATATATATATATGATCCTCAAAGAAATCATGAAATCATGGAAACACAGATTAAACTCTGGAAGAATTCAGGAGAGCAGTACAAGAACAAAATTACAAAAGAAATAGATAATTAGCAACCATACAAAAACAACAACTAGGAATCCAGAAGGTTAACAATATAATATCAGAAGTAGATAAAATAGAAAAACACAGATGAAGAATTAAATCAATGGAAGAAAGAATCAGTGAAATAGAGGAAAATTTCTTGATAGTAATCTGTTTCAGGAACAATCAGGAAAAAGAATGATGAAAGCCTAAGAGGTGTGTAGGACTCTACCAAGAGAGAGAAGTTACACATAATAGGAATTCCAGAAGAAGAAGAGAGAAAAAAGAAAAGCAGAGAGAAAATTTTTGAAATTTTTTTGACAGAAAATTTCATGAATGATGAGAAGTTTTCCACTGAAGAAACTCAATGAACCCCTTACAGGATAGACTCCAAAAGAAGTTACCAAGGTATGTCATAATCAAACTTTTTAAAACCAAAGACAAAGAAAGAATTCTGAGAACAGCTCGTGAAAAAAGAAATATTATCTACAAAGAAGCAATAGTAATATTGAACACCGATTTCTCAGCAGAAACCATGCAGGCAAGAAGGTAGTGGGATGACATATATAAACCCTGATAGAAAGGAATTGCCAACCAAGAATTATATATCCAGTAACATTTCCTTTTGAATATGATGGCAAAACTAGGACATTCCCAGATAAACAGAAAGTAAAGGAATTTGTCAAAACCAAATCAACCTTAGAAGAAATACTAAAGAAAGTCTGTCAGAAAGAGAACTAACAACATAAGATAGCAACCTAAGATTAAGACATATTACAGCATCACCTAGATACCAACCCAGATAAAGAATTCTCAAAAGTAAAATAAAAGTACAAAACTGAAAACAGGGAACCAGAGATGTTAATCTGTAAATAACAACAACTTCAAGCAAAGAGAAGGAATAAATGGAGTAGTTATAGAACTTCCATATGGAGAAGAAGTCAAAGTGATATCAAAATATAACAGACTATTTAAAGAAGAAAATAAAAAGGACTCACTAAGCACAAAAGCCACAAAAGTGAAACTTATGAAAAGAAAATCTATACATTATATGGAACAAAGAAACTGTTAACACCACACACAAAAAAGCGTAAGGAAATGGAAGCAGTAAATTGATACCTATCCATTCTCACATTAAATGTAAATTGTTTAAATGCACAAGTCAACAGACTGAGAGTGATAGTGGAAAAAAAACAAAATAAAACAACAATGACTCACCAACGTATTGCCTACAAGAGAAATACTTTGGACACAGAGACATAAATAGGTTAAAAATCAAAGGTTGAGAAATATATATCAAGCTAACTATACCAAAAGAAAATAGGAGTGGATAATAGTCTCTGATAAAATATACTTTAGTCAAAATCCATTACAAGAGATGAAAAAGGACATTATATAATGATTAAAGGGTCAATCAATCAAGAAGATATAACCAGAATAAATATATTTATGCACCCAATCACAGAACTCCAAAATACACAAAACAACCTGTAACAGAATTTAAAAGAGAAATAGACAGCTCTATATGTAGTAAAAGCAAAAATGTCAATTTAAAAACTAAGATGTGCTGAACCCAAGCCATGGTATTTTCAATCACCTCTTATGCATGTGAAAGATGGACAATGAATAAAGAAGACTGAATAATTGATGCTTTTGAACTGTTTTGTTGACGAGGAAAACTGAAAATACCACTGACTGCCAGAAAAATGAACAAATCTGTCTTGGAAGAAATGCAGCCAGAATACTCCTTAGAAGTGAGAATGGCCAAACTTTATTTATGTCATGTGGTCAGAAGGGCCCAGTTTCTGGAGAAAGACATCATGCTTGGTAAAGTAGAGGGTTAGCAAAAAAAATGGAAGGCTCTCAATGAGAAGGGTTGATTGACACAGTGGCTGCAATAATGGGCAATTGTAGCAAAGATTGTGAGAATGGCACAGGACTGGGCAGTGTTTCCTTCTGCTGCACCTAGGGCTGCTATGAGTAGGAGCTGACCTGATGACACCCAACACCAACAACAATACTAGGAGAGTTTAACACACCACTGCCAATGATGGACAGAAAACTAGAAAGAAGCTCAACAAAGATAGAGAAGATCTAAATAACACAATCAACCAATGTGATCTCAAAGACACATACAAACACATTACCCAAAAGTAGGACAGTGCATATTCTTCTAGAAACGTACCTAAACTAACACAAGTAGAGGCAGGAAATGAAATTGAAAAAACTAATCTCCAACTTTATAAATGAAAAGAATGTTTATATATAATATATATTATATAATATTAATAAATAATATAATATAAATTAAATTAAATTATATTTATATATATGTGTGTGTGTGTGTGT
>NW_006921760.1:5075428-5104443 GCF_000298275.1 Orycteropus afer afer
GCTGGTGGGTTTGAACCGCCAGCCTTCTGGTTAGCAGTCAAGTGCCTTAGGCACTCTGCTACCAGAGCTCCCAAAAAATCCAAACCCACTGTCATTGAATCACTATAGAAGTATATTGCCCAACCTTCCTTCTGAGGAGTGACTGGTGAATTTGAACCACCAGCCTTCTGGGTAGCAGTCAAATGCCTTAGGCACTACACCACCAGAGCTCCTCCCATATGTGTGTGTGTGTGTGTGTGTATGTATATATATATATATATACACACATATATAAAATCTTCAGTTTCTCCCACTACATGAAACCAACAGCCAACATCCTCAGTGGAGAAATATGGAAAGCATTCCTCTTGAGAATAGATAGGAGACAAGGATGTCCACTTGTAATCATTGTAGAAAATATTATTTATTATAACATAGATCATAATACTTATTATAAGCTATATTAATTCTTATGAAGGGAAAGGCCATACACAATATGAGGAAAATTAGCACAATGTGACCAAGTAAATGAAGCTACTGAGTGGTATGCAAGAATAAAGAACAACTATGATAAATGCTATTTATACAATTTGGCAATAACAGTAATAAAAACCAAAATTCTGCAAGTGGTTACAGAGGTAGGTATGTATGCTATATAGGTGAGGGAGGATATGGGAGTGCATTCGCCACAGTTGTAGGCATTTGTATATACACATACGTATGTTCTGTATATACATCTATATACATAATAGGGCACATGGGGGCATAGTCATGGGAACTTCTTAGACATAGCCAAGAACCTCATGGGATGGAGTTACTGGGCTTGTAGGCTAAGGACCATAGTCTTGGGGAACATCTATGTTAATTGTCATAACATAATTCTTAAAGATAGTGTTCTACATCCTAATTTCTTAAAAACTTAAAAGTGACTTTCTAAGATACAGCTATTGGTTTTCTCCTTTCTGGAACAAAGGAGAGTAAATGAAATCAAAGACTCAAGGAAGCAATAAGTCCAAGGATTAATGGCCTATGTGAACCACAGCCCACCCCCCCTAGCATGGAATGGAAGACCTAGATGGTCCTTGACTACCACCAAGCAATGCTCTGACCAGGAACACAACAGAAGGTCCCAGTTAGAATGGGAGAAAAATGTAGAACAAAATTCGAATTCACAAAGAAAAATCAGACTTAGTAGACTGATAAAACTAGACAGATAGAGACTGGAGGAACCCCTGATACTATGGCTCTAACACACCTTTTTTTTTTAATTTTATTTTTATCTTTATAGTGTTTCCTCCCCTCCCTTCCCACCCCTGGTAGCCAACAAAGAAATTTTCCTTCCGTAGATAAACCTTTCCTTGACTTTTGAACTAATACAATGTTTGTCTTTTATTTCACTCAGCATAATGTCCTCCAAGTTTATCCACATTATGTGATGTTTTGCAGATTCTACATTATTCTTTAGTGTTGCATACTATTCCATTGCTAACACACCCTTTTAACCTTGAACTGAAACCACTGATGGAGATAACCCTTCAGCCAAATAGTAGATTGTCCTATAAAATAAAAGTAACATCCTCCAGGGATATGCTCCTTAAAACAATCAACTCTACTATACCTATATTTTCTTGACTATACAAAGGTATTAGACTATGTGGATTGTAACAAGCTATGGATAATATTGCAAAGAAAGGGAATTCTGGAACACCTAATTGTTCTCACAAGGAACCTGTACATAGAGCAAGAGGCTGTTGTTCAAACAGAACAAGGGGATACCACATGGTTTAAAATCAGGAAAGGTGTGCATCGGGGTTGTATCCTTTCACCATACTTATTCAACCTGTATCCTGAGCAAATAATCCGAGAACCTGGATTATATGAGGAACACAGCATCAGAATTGAAGGAAGAACCATTAACAACCTGAGGTAAGTGGATGACACAGCTTTGCTTGCAGAAAGTGAAGATAACTTAAAGCATTTACTGATGAAGATTAAAGACTACTGAATGGATTACACCTCAACATAAAGAAAATGAAAATCCTCACAACTGGACCAATAAACAACATCATGATAAATGGAGAAAAGATTGAAGTTGTCAGAGATTTCATTTTACTTGGATCCACGGTTAACAACACTGGAAGCAACAGTCAGGAAATCAGATGTCGTGTTGCACTGGGAAAATCTAAAAATCTACTGCAAAAGACTTCTTTAAAGTGTTAAGAAGCAAAGATGTCAGTCTGAAGACTAAGGTGCACCTGACCCAAGCCATGGTATTTTCAATTGCCTGATATGCATGTGAAAGCTAGACAATGATCAAGGGAGACTGAAGAAGAGTTGATGCCTTTGAGTTGCAATGTTGGCAAAGAATTCTGAAAATACCATGGACTGCCAGAAGAATGAACAAATCTTTCCTGGAAGAAGTGTAGCTGGAATGCTCCTTGGAAGTGAAAATGGCCAGGCTTTGTCTCATCTACTTTGGTCATGTTGTCAGTAGGGCCCATTCCCTAGAGAAGGATGTCGTGCTTGGTGAAGTAGAGGGTCAGTGAAGAAGGGGAAGACCCTCAACGAGACGGATTGACACAGTGGCTGCAACAATGGGCTCAGTCATATCAAGGATTGTGAGAACGGTGCAGGACTGGGCAGTGTTTTGTCCTGTTGTGCGTTGGGTTGCTATGAGTTGGAAATGACTTGAAAGCACCTAACCACAACACACTCAAGGTTCTATTTTGGCTGTCATGGATTTGTTATAATTTTCTTCAGCTTCAACTCAAAATTTCATATGAGCAATTGACTGTAGTTAATTCTGTAGTTGGTCCTAGCCTTGCTCTAACTGATGATATTGAGCTTCTTCATCATCTTTCCACAGATGTAGTCGATTTCATTTCTGTGTATTCCATCTGGTGAGACCAATGTGTATAGTCACCATTTATATTGTTGGAGAAAGGTATTTGCAATAAATAAGTTATTTATAGTGAAATGGTCTTGTAAAAGTCTATCATGTGGTCTCCAGTACCATTTCTTTCCTGAAGGCCATATTTTCCAGCTATCAATGCTTCTTTGTTTCCAACTTTCACATTCTAATACTCAGTATTTATCAATGCATCTCGATTACATGTTTGGTCAATTTCAGACTGCAGAAGTTGTAAAAATCTTCAGGTTCTTCATATTTGGCATTAGTGGTAGGTAGGAGCTCTGGTAGCATAGTGCCTAAGGCACTTGACTGCTAACCAGAAGGCTGGGGGTTCAAACCCACCAGCCACTCCTTGGAAGGAAGGTTGGGCAATCTACTTCCGTAGTGATACTGCCTCGGCAACCCAAGGAGGGGTTGCTATGTGTTGGGTCTGACTCAACAGCACATTAAAAACAACAACATGTAAATTTGAAAAATAGTAGATGTAGTGTACTTGTAGGCATATGGATATTATCCTATCACTAACAGAATTGAACTTCAGGATAGATCTTGAAATGTTCTTTTTGACAACAAATGGGGCACCATTTCTCTTCATTTTGTCATTCCCAGTATAGTAGAGCACATGATTGTCTGATTCAAAATGGCCAATATCAGTCCATTTCAGCTCACAAGCTGACAAGGATATTGGTCTTTATGCTTCCATTTCATTTTTGACCACTTCTAATTTTCTTAGATTTATACTTTGTATATTGCACATTCTGATTATTAATGGATGTTTGATGCTATTTCTTCTCATTTTGAGTTTTATCACATAAGCAAATGAAGGTCCTGAAAACCTTACTCTGTCCACACTATTAAGACTGACACTACTTTGAACAGGCACCTCTTCTCCAGTCATATTTTGGATTCTTTCCAACCTGAGGGGCTCATCTTCCAGCACTATATTAGAAAATGTTTCACTGTGTTTAATGAGGTTTTCAGTGACCGGTTTTTTCAGAAGTAGACTGCCACATCCTTCTTCCTAGTCTGGAGGCTCTGCTGAAAGCTGTCCACCGTGGGTGACCCTGCTGGTATATGAAATACTGATGGCATGGCTTCCAGCCTCAAAGCAACATGCAAGCCACCACAGTAGGACAAACTGACAGAGAAGTGGTGGGAGGTTCCATTAATCTTTGAATATGACAGGATAATATTAATAATATTGCCCCTGTTAAATTCATTTATTCACCAAGAAGTTTCAGTACCCGGGAAAGTATCCCTCAAGAACTGCCAGAAGTCCTTTTGGGTTCTCCAGTTTATACAGAAGTCTTTTTGTGGATACTAAGACACCCAAAATGAACCAAAGAAAGATAAGAAGTGGTCAGTGGTGGGAGAAGTAAGGACTATTTCTATCTTTTGTTTCATTCTCCTTTGGAGGAATACTCAAAAAGCACAACTTGGGACAAATGATTTTATATAAATTTTAGTAAATCAGATTATTTCATTTTTATTATAGCTCTGTCCTCCAAACAATGATTATTAGCTTGGCTTTGTTGAGTACTTTATATGTGTCACACAGTGTAAATTAGTACTTTACATGGATTAATTCATTTAATCCTCATGACTACCTATGGTATTATTATGTATAATTACCCACATTTCACAGATGAAGGCTCACAAATGTTAAATAACTTATCCAAGGTTATAGAGCTAAAAACCTCTATATGATATTCCCTCCCTAGGATTGTGGTGTGATTTAATGAAGCTTGGTTTGGCCTAATTTGATAGATAAGTATTGTGAATATTAATATTTAACTTTTCCCTTTAAAGGCTAAGGATTTGCTTCTGGGTCGACATAGTCAGGTCTGGCTCCTTTAGAATACATCCTTTATCAGGAAGCTCCTTAGGCATACACGCAAAGAGATTTCAGAGGAGAAGCCATTGTGCTTACCTCTACTTGTTCATTAGACATGATTGGACATGTCTGAGTCTCATGTCAAGGACTAGCTGGAGTTCTTACTAAGTAGGTGGAGAAGAAAAACATGTAACAGTACATATGGTGTACCCAGTTAAGCCTCTCCTCAAACCTCTGTATCAATAAAATAAAAGAAGTATTTTCTTATTAATTTGGCTTATAGAGGTGTCATTACTCACTTTAATGTTAATAATTTCTGGTCTTCATTGCTGTTTTCCTAAGTGTGAATACTGGCCAAGCCTTCCTGACTAATGCTTGGATTAATCAGTTTATCCTGGCCTTTATGTGAATGGGTATGTATTATGTGTAGATATTCACCAGTGCATAGAAACACAAGTGAATGGTAATGGAGGTTTTGATTCATCCTTGGAATGCCCTTTAAGTCTATTTAAATTGTACTACCCTAAAATCTTACTCTGTCAGCCAAGTCTGTTCTGAATTGCCTGGATCCAGGCATCTCTCTCTTTCTCTCTCTCACTTTAAAGCTATTATAGCCCTTAGAACTTAGGCCATGATTTCCCAACCTTGGTACTATTGATATCTGGGATGTATAATTCTTTGTTGTGAGAACTGTCTCTGCATTTGGGGATGCTTAGCTGTATCCTGGGTTCCATCTACTAGATGTCAGTAACACACACAGCCTTAGCTGTGACAATCAGTAATGTCTTCAGACATTGACAGATGTTCCTAGGGGAGCAAAATGTCCTCCAGTTGCAACCATTGGCCTATGCCAGTTTAGTTTTAAATGTACTACCATATAGTTCTCTACTTGTCCTAGTTGTTCGTGTTTGGTTAATGAGGCAGAAGACCTGAGGGCAGAAATCATACTTAATATATACTTTCTCTTCTTCCAAATGTGAAGGCAAAAGAGAAAAGGAAAGAAAATTAATATTTGTTGAGTGAGTACCTTGTGGCTGCACTGTTCTAGATGCTTTGAGTATGCCAGATCATCAATTTATTCTATAAATATTGAGTTCTTACTATTTGATACTTGAAAGGTACATTCAAATCCTGGTTCTTTTCTTGTGAATTTGGGTAACTTATTTAATACATAGTGCCTAAAGCATTTGACTGCTAACCAGAAGGGTGTTGATTATATTAGACTGGGTTCTCTAGAGAGCAAAACCAGTAAAATTTTTTTACATATATATAGAGAGAGAAATTTATCTTAGGAAAATGGCTCACACACCTATAGAAGCTGGCAAGTCCCAAGTTCTTGGATCAAATGTCAAGCTAGAGGCTTTTCCCACTCATGCAGCTGCAGGGGCCAATGAGCTCAAGGTTAGCAGGCATTGTTGACTCCAATGAATGGCGAATCCAAGATCTCCAGGCCGAATGGTGGATTGTTCGCTCATGGACAGTTGCAGGCAGTACAAAAGGATCCCGATCCATAGAAGAGTGTTTCTTTTCCCAGGATGTCCATAATTATATTGGAAGCAGGCCATGCCCCTAGGGAAACTCCCTTTCAATGGATTGGCTGCTCGAAACATATACGTCTGATCCCATCATGGGAATAACCCACATCACAACTGCTTAAACCACACAGAATTGTGGTCCAGACAACTATCACAGTGGTTCAAACCCATCAGCCACTCTGCAGAAGGAAGACTGGGCAATCTACTTCTGTAAGATTTACCACCTTGAAAACCCAAAGGGGGTCACTTTGAGTCAGAATTGACTTGATGGCAGTGAGTTTGGTTTGGTTTGTATTTAATCTCCATTACAGTTTCCTCACCTGTAAAATGTGGCAGTAATACCATTCATCTTATGGGCTATGAAGATTACATGGGTTGAATATGCAAACTATTTAGAATCTTGCATGCATAAATGTCTACTGAATGTTGGCTATTGCTATCACCGTGTGTCAGGCCAGGTGATTGATGCTGAGGAATTAGCACTGGGCAAGAAACTTGTTCTCATTGAACTTATCTTCATGTGTGGTCTTACATAACCCTCATTAAACTATATGTCATATAATTGACCCAATTTCATAGATGAGTAGAAGTAATTTGCTCAAAGTCACACAACTATTGCATCTTAATTCCAGAATTTGAATCTATCTCTGGTAGCAAAGCCATAAGAGTTAATGTTTAATAGGTCCTCACAATATCTGTGGTTACTACTCTGAAAAGAAAATGATTTTTCCCTGCCTCCCTCCCTTTCTTTTATTTCTGTTTTTCACTTCTTCATTTCTAATGAGTTTTGAAACAAGCCTGTAAATCTTTACAGAAGCTGACTGCCCCATCTTTTATGTTTTATGAGTATGTTTAGTTTTCCAAATCAAAAATGATGAATACCTGGAAATGTTTATTTTTCATGGGAACATGCTGCTAACTCTGTTGATGAACCAATGCTACCTTAAGATATTTGAAGCTTCATTGAAAATAAAATGTTCACAGTGATTCATCTTTGGAACAAATGGGTAATGTGTACTTTGGGGTTTTAAAATAGAGATGAGTCAAGAAAATCATATGCTTTCTATTTTTAAAACACCTTTCAAGGCCTGAGTGCCCCTCCACCCCTTACCATCATGTTAAACATGGTGACCATAATTGGGATACACGTCCAAATGGAAACTGAAATAGCTCATTCCTTTCTAATTTTAACATTTAGAAAAGCTATTTATCAAAATAATAATTTCGGTTACTTCCAGTCAAATTTCATGTTAATTCAAAGACTGTCTAGTGTGTTAATATTCACCATGCTGGCCGTATCATCACATGGAAAGTGGTCACTGAGTGGATGATCTTTTCACATTCTTCCTTGCTCCCTTTCTCCAGACACTGGTAATTGATACACTATGGTCTCGGACAAGGGCTGCCTTCTTGCTAAATGACTCTTGTTATTATTTTCCCAGGACTCCACCCACATGTGTTTGCATGAGCTACTTCACAGTGGGTGTGAAATAAGAGTGGCAGCAGGCTGGTTAGGCTGCAGTGTGGAAACTTGCAGGAAAATCCTGTGTTTTGCATCTTTTGAGTCCACGTTTCAGCAGGAACATCAACAGCCTATCGACTGTTACAAGCTCTGTGTTCTTGGCTCACGTTGATGGCAATAAACTTTGATTTTCTACTTAATTGGAAAGAGTTTCCCTTATTTTAATGAAATTTTATCCAACTGCATCCTGAAAGAACACGCTGTGCAAAAAATTGTGTTCTTTGTAGGTGAAGGGGAAAGAAATCAAGTTTTCAGAAAATTCCTTGAGTTAAAAAGTATTTTTTGTTTGGCAATTAAATCTTTCTTTCAAAAAAGAATCCTCATTCAGTGACTTTTATATGTTTATCTTTGTCAGAGGGAAAGAGTGTATCCAAAAGAAGAAAAGGAGGAAAAAAGGAAGAAAATAAATAAGAAAGGGGAAAATCGCTGAATGAATGACAGACCAAACTCTGTAACTGCATTTTTAGGGACCTCTTAGAAATGTGATTCCTTCTATCTTCTTCCCTAGGGACTGGTCTTCACTCATACTTTGAAATTTCCTCCTGGTTCTATTTGTGTCCTTGTCTGCTTCCCTCCTTGTGCTACTGGGCGTTTACGAAAGGCCACTTACTTCCAAGTCAGACTGGTGTCATTGTCTGGCAGATGCACAGTAGACATGGCACACCTCAGTGTAGTGGACACCAAATGACTATGCGTTCTGTGGTTACACATTTTCTCTCATCCCATGATACACATTCTTTAAGGTGGTCCCTCAGCTGCCTAACACTTTGGAGAAGAGATAGTATTGTCCCTTTTCTGCCTCATGTGGAGAAAACATAATCTTGTCTCTGTCTTTATGCTGCCAAATCTCTGTATGTATTTGGCACATTTACTATGTTTACTATTAGCTAACAACAGAAATGATCCTGGATTCTCTATTTCACACACAACGCTTCTAAATACACTGAGGAAAAAAAACAGTTAAAATTGTGAGTTGTCAGTTTTATGGGGAGCACACTCATTTTCAAGGGTTCAGAAACTTCAGGAGACGGCTTCAGAAAAGAATGCAACTTTGCCCTGGTTTGGGAGAAATAAGACACTGTTAGAAAGTGGGACTAGAGACTGGCATCACTGCCAAACAAGAAACTCACTGTGAATGTTTCCACTAGCCAAATATACCCCTTGCTGACCTTACATTTACTCTGTATTTCCCTATCACTGTTTAAGGAGCTCTGGTGGTGTTATGCCTAAGGCATTTGACTACTAACCAGAAGATCAGTGATTCAAACCCACCAGCCACTCTATGGAAGAAAGATGGGGCAGTCAGCTTCTATAAAGATTTACAGCCTTGGAAACCCAATGCGGGTCTCTATGAGTCTGAAGCAACTCAATAGCAGTAAGTTTGAGTGTCTTTCTCTTCTTAACCTTATGTGTCATGTACAGATACAGCTGAATTTCAATTTCCCATAAGATGCTCTCCTAATGGTTGTGATGCTTTGCTTCTGTGAACCACCATTACATCCTAGTCTTCTTTTGTGGATAATATATGATGTGTCTCTTCAGGTTCTGTGTACTTGACCTATTGGACCTGAGTGAAGAACTCTGTTTTACCTGCCTTTCATGGATTCACGTTGTCTGGCACAATGATGAGAATATTCATGAGTGCTCAATAAAGATATGGAATGAATGGCACAAGTTACTTGATATTATATTTTAAATGTAAAGGATTAAAGCATAGGTAAAGAATTAAGGCATAGGTAAGAATACACATATTTACACTCAGAGGATTTGAGTTTATGTTTATGGTCTGCCCTGTACCAGCTCTGTAAATTAGGAAGGATCATTTACATCTTTCCCCAGAAAAACTGGATTAATAATGCTCACTTTGGACCTTCTTAGGTTTATCAGGGAATCACATGAGTTGATTTGGTTTTTTAATACATTTGGAAGAGATTTTAATTAATACTTAAAAGAATACTTGATACTCAGTAGGCACCCCCAGCATTCCATTCTTCTCTTCCTCCTTATTACTTTAATATTGTCTTTGATATGAGAAAGTTCTGTGGGTTCACCCATAAGTACACGCATTTGCAGTTGATTTCCCTAAAGAGTGGATGGATTAGTCCTGATTTTCTCTCTTTGGCTCATGACTCCATTGTGGCCAATGGGACATGCCTGCGAGAATGTAGGTTAGATCTACAGGTGCCTGTGATGATTCTGTTAAGGAGCATGGAAAATTGGTGTGTATATGTTGTTGTTATGTGCTCTCGATAGGGATAGAATTTGCAATTGTCAGCTTCATATTTAATATCCTTGACATAAGTGAGCTAACTAGTTCCATAGTTCCATTGGGTCCTCATGTAGTCTTGAGTCACTCAGTCATCAAAGACATGAAATGATCTCTTCTTGTGATTGTTGAAGTGTTGATGGTACTTTCTGGTTTGGAATAGACTACTACATACAGCTTCTCCACAGAGGGTTTTTTAGAAGCCAAGAGAAAGACTAGAATGGATGCTACAAATATTTGTTGAATGAATGAAGCCCCAAATAACCACAGCATATGGGGTACTCTCTGTCATCTCTAGGCAGGATATTCTAGGATGTCCCTTTTCAAGAACAATATTGGTAACTTTTAAGTTGAAACTGAAAGGGCAAGAACGCAGAAATAAGCATCTTCATCAAATCCACAGACCTACAATTTTTCCATGTACAGTAAGTCTTATTACCCTCTCATGATGTTTGCAGCATTGATTTTTTAAAAAATCTAGCTTTAAAAATAGACATCAAAATATAGAAGGCAGAGAAAAACTCTCCATTGCATCAGTATGAACATTTTTATAGTTTTAATTTTTTTTTTCTTTTTAAATAATAATTTTGGCTTCCTGATCTCTTTGAAAATGCTCTCTTTTCTACTTATGCAGGAAAAAAAAAATACACCTACCAACAGCCTGGAGGAATTATGCAATGTGCTTTGCACAACCACCCATGGCCTCAGGTAACAATGTAAATGAGTCTTATTAGATGAATTTTTTCACTGTACATGTGAGAAACTTTATTTTTAAATTAATTTTTTCCCCTTCTTTTAGGTTTAGTAAAACTACTCGCCTTGAATGAAGAGAAGCCACATGACAAGGAATTAGGGCATGTTACAATTCAGCTGTTTGAGTCAGATGTAAAAAGAAAAAAAAAAGAAATTGGCATTTCTGAGGTGGAAAAAGCTAGGTCTTCCTTCTCAGGAATCACAAAAATAACTACTGAAAACCCTCAAACTTTCCAAGAGAAACGTCTTTAAAAGTTATGTGTGACTAAAAATAGGAGGATTATAATGGAAGTTGGTGAGCGTGTGTGTAAAATCTCAGAGCAACATAGGAGGTGTGGGCTGGTCTGGAAACTCAGGCTTTGTGATTTTAAATCTGTCAGAAGATTTAAACTGTTGGCTGAAAGGCCATTTAACCCTGGGTAGTCACCTGTTTCCTTTACCTGTCAAAGAAGTCTTGGAGAAATGAATTTTAGGTTTATCACTTGGCCTCAAAGAAAAACCTGTTAACTATAGGAAAGGAACAACAGTAATCGTCTTGAGGGACTGTAGAAAGCCTTTTTCGTGTGTGATGGCTTAGAACAATGTAACTCAATCCTGAAGTGCTAGAGATCTCATGTGTTTCAAGACCTGAGACCTTAATTGTGGTCAAGCCTCCGAGAGTGCCTAACCCTACATTGCTAAGGTCTGCTAATGGGAAAAACAATACTTACTCGACCACAGTAAAGAGTGTATGAACAAACATTATTCTAAATACATTAGTGCCAGGGGTTAGGGGGAGGCAGGAATGGGAGTTACCGCTTAGTGGGTATAGGGTTTCCTTTGGGATGATTAAAAACTTTCTGAAACTAGATAGAGATAATGGTTGCATAACACTGGGAATATACTAAATGCCACTAATTTTTCCACTTTAAAATGATTAATTTTATGTTTATGAATTTCACCTCAATTAAAAACAATACATTTGTTATCTGCTCTTTTAAAGAGCTATCCATAGGAGCTCTGGTGGTGTAGTGCTTAAGGCACCTGCCTGCTAACCAGAAAGCTGGTGGTTCAAACCCACCAGCCACTCTTTGGAATGAAGATCGGACAATCTACTTCAGTAGTGATACCATCTTGGAAGCCCAAGGAGGGGCCGCTATGAGTCAGGGCTGACTCTACGGCACATAACAACAACAACATCTAGATGGGAGCTCTGGTGGCGTAGTGTCTAAGGCACTTGATTGCTGACCAGAAGGTTGGTGGTTCAAACCCACCAGCCACTCCTCGGAAGGAAGATTGGGCAATCTACTTCCATAGTGATACCGCCTTGGAAACCCAAGAAGGAGTCGCTATGAGTCTGAGACAACTTGACTGCAAATAACAACAACAACAACATCTATATGGGATCAAATGGACAATACCAACTCAAAAGGTTAGATAGGAAGCTTGAGAACAATGAGTTTATGTTAAGGGAGGAGGAATGGTTTGGAAAAGGACGGTGAGAATCATTGCACAACTTGAAGAATGTAATCAGTGTTATGAATTGGACTTGTAGAAATTGTTGAATTGGTGTATGTTTGGCTGGGTATATTTTCAACAATTAAAAAAATGTTAAAAAAAGAAAAAAATATATTGGAGTTTCCAAATAGGAACTCAATGCAAATATAATTGCATCCCTGCTACCTGGCAGATATTTTTAAGGTCTGTTCAGTGATTTTGGACAGGGAGACTGCTAGTTCTAATTTTATTTTTCAAACAAAACCATTAACTGCCTTTATTGGAAAAGGGGCATGGCTGAAATAGAAGATACATATACACATCTAGAAAATATGTTACTATTTTTTTAAAATTGAATTTTTAAGAAACCATATAAATATTTTTTTTTTCCTGATTTTAGTGCAGAAATGGGTCCTGGCAGGGAAGTGGAACAGCATCATTGCATATGACCTGAAACTTTACCTTGGTACATTGATGACACATGGTCCTTTGAGGCATCTTGACTCATCCCATTTCAAAAAGCATTCGGTTGAAAGGAATTTGGACTAAGGAAGAATTTAGTATGACTGAAAATTGATAAAAGCGAGCTCCATCAACTTGCCCTACATGCCAGGACATAATCACTTTGCTCTAAATTGCCCTTTCCTAGGGCGCCACCAGTCTTTTTCATTCTCTGTATCTCCTCCTTTCTCAAGTCTATCCCCGAGCCCTTAAGTAAAATCGTTAATCTCCCTCTTGAAAGTCTTCCTCATTTCTTGCTTTCTTTGTCATCGCCTGCTTGGGTGAAAACATTCCAGATATGAGATGTCATCCCAGGTCAGGACCAGTCAAGGAACCAATTTTTGCAAATACATCATTTGTTTCTAATCTAATGATGAGGCTCACACCCCGAATACTCCCAGTGGCTCTGTCTCTCTCCAGGTGGTGCCCCAGACTCTCAGGTGCCAGATGATTAAGCCTTGCTTCTAGCAGGGGTTGGAAGCAGCTGCTCCCATATCAAACCTCTTTTTCTCTCCGCCAGTTGCTGCAGAGTCTACACCCAGCTGTGATTTGCAGTGCCCACTGGCAGCTCTCATCTCTACCGACAGCCTTTCATCTCAATTCTCTATAAACTTTTCTTAATATCTGCTTGTTAAACCTGACAGAATGGCATTAGAACAAAGCTAACCTGGCTGCCGAAATGCTGGCAGCATCGTCTGTCAGGCCTTTTTCTTTCTTCCTTTGATAAAATTTTGCCTGGCTATTATTGTGGAGGCCTTGTGGGATGGTTCTGAGGGTTCCAAGCAGAAAGGCATCCATCTGTTGCAGAAAGCTCAAAGGGTGAGCATGGTCCTGGGGCGTATCCTGGGTTGAGTCATGTATTTCTTCTCCAAAGTCATTCCCAGTGAACACTAAATCAATTCTCTCCACCTCAGCTTATGTAAGTACTTTAAAAACTATTCTAAATAAAACTTTTAAAATTGGGTGTTCTACTTAAAAATCCCAGAAGCAATATTTTAGGCAGTATGATCACAAAGAAGAAGTGTTTTCTATGGTTTCACAGAGCAAATTAACAGTAGAGTGAGGATGAGAAGTTAGATCCTACATGTGAAGTGAGTCACTTTCCTTTTGGTATAACATGAAGTCTCTGTCCCTCCCTGAAACCCAGCTGGTACTTGAATTGACAATACCAGAGACCAGAATGTTGTCTGGGTAGTTGCAAAGACAAACTTAGCAAACTTAGGTTGCTATAGAGAACCTACCCTGGCTTCAGATATGTTAACAAACCTTCTAAGAGCAGGGCATGGCCACTGTAACCAACTCCAGTTCTCAGGCTTTCTCTTTAGTAATGGTAGCTGTCTGGCTTTCCACCTCAGGCCTTCATTATGACCTGGTGAAGATTAGATAAGAAACATGTTAAGTGACCCTCTAAAAGGTATGCAAGACAATCCTTAGTAGAAGTTTAGGTACCCAACAAATGCCAGTTCGCCATTTGATTTAGACATAGTTATTAATAACCCTCTGCCTTCAACAAAACCAGTTAATGTGAGTCAATTTTAACTCATGGTGACCCCACGTGTGACCCATAGGGTTTTCAATGACTTATTCTTCAGCAGCAGATCACCAGGTCTTTCTACTGAGACACCTCTGGGTAGATGCTATCCTCCAAGCATTCAGTTACCAGCTGAGCTCATTAATTGAGGTGTTTGCAGCACCGAGGGACTCCATCTCTTTGTTGTTGTCATTCTTAGGTGGCATCGAGTTGGCTCTGACTCATAACAACCCTATGTAGAACACAATGAAACACTTCCCAGTCGTGGCCAGCCTCACAGTCCTTGCCATACTTGAGCCCATCATTGCAGTCATTGTGTCAATCCATCTTGTTGAGGGTCTTCCCCATTTTCGTTGATCCTCCAATTTACCAAGCATAATATCCTTCTCTAGGGAATGATCCCTCCTGACAACATGACCAAAGTAGGTGAGACGATGTCTGGCCAAGGAGTATTCCAGCTTCACGTCCTCTAGGACAGATTTGTTCATTCCTCTGACAGTCTACGGTACTTTCAGTATTACCACTCGAAAGCATCAACTCTTTCTCACTCTTCATTCAATGTCTAACCTTCACATGCATATGTGAAAATACCATGGCTTGGGTTAGGTGCACCTTAGTCTTCAGAAAGACATCTTTGCTCTTCAGCATTTTAAAAAGGACTTTTGCTGTAGATTTGCTCAGTGCAATATGTCATCTGATTTCTTGACTGCTGCTTCCATTGGTGTTGATTGGGGAACCAAGCGATGTGAAATATTTGACAACTTCAATCTTTTTCTGTTTATTGTGATGCTGTCTATTAGCCAGTTGTGAGAATTTTCATTTTCTTTATGTTGAGGTGTAACCCATAGTGCAGATTGTAGTCTTTAATCTTCATCAGTAAGTGCTTCAAGTTGTCTTCACTTTCAGCAAGCAAGGTTGTGTCGTCTGCATATTGCAGGTTGTTAATGAATTTTCCTCCAGTTCTGGTCCATGTTCTTCTTCATATAGTCCAATTTCTCAGATTATTTGCTCAGCATACAGATTGAATAAGTATTGTGAAAGGACAGAACCCTGACACACACACTTCCTGATTTCAAATCATATGGTATCCTCTTGTTCTGTTCAAACGACAGCCTCCTGGTCTATGTACAGGTTCCTCATGAGCACAATTAAGTGTTCTGGAATTCCCATTCTTCTTGATATTATCCATAATTTTTTATGATCCACACAATTGAATGCTTTCGCATAGTCAATAAAACACAAGTAAACATCTTTCTGATATTCTCTGTTTTCAATCAAGTTCCATCTAACATCAGTAATGATACCCTTCATTCCACATCCTCTTCTGAATCCAGTTTTCATTTTTGGAAGTTCCTTGTCAATATCCTGCTGCAACCATTTTTGAATTATCTTCAGCAAGATTCTACTTGTATGTGATATTAATAATATTGTTAAATAACTTCCATATGCTGTGGGATCACCTTTCTTTGGAATGGGTACAAATATGAATCTCTTCCATTTGACTTCTTCCTTCAGTACTATTGGTTCTTGATTATATGCCACCTTCCTAAATAAATAAATGTTGACTAATTTTTTTGGTATGGTGACTCTGTATATCCCTTCCATCTCTTTTTGATGTTTCCTGCATCATTCAATATTTTACCCATAGAATCTTTCAATATTGCAACGTGAGGCTTGATTTTTTTTTCTTAAGTCAGCTTGAGAAATGCTGAGGTTGTTCTTCCCTTTTGGTTTTCTAAGTCCAGGTCTTTGCACATTTCATTATAATAATTGACTTTGTCTTCTTGAGCTGCTCTTTGAAATCTTCTGTTCAGCTCTTTTATGTTGTCATTTCTTCCATTTACTTTAGCTATTCTCCATTCAAGAGAGTTTCAGAGTCTCTTCTGACATCCATTTTGGTCTTTTCTTTCTTTTGTCTCTTTTTAATGATCTTTGGCATTCTTCATGTATGATGTTCTTGATGTCATCCTACAATTCGTCTGGTTTTCAGTCATTGGTGTTAAATGTTTCAAATCTATTCTTCAGATGGTGTCCAATTTCAGGTGAGATATGATCAAGGTCATATTTTGGCTCTTGCAGTGCCTAAGGCATTTGACTGCTAACCAGAAGGCTAGCGGTTCAAACTCACCAGGCACTCCTTGGAAGGAAAACTGGGCAATCTACTTCTGTAGAGATACTGCCTCAAAAACCCGAGGAGGGTTTGCTATGTGTCAGAACCAATTCCAAGGCAGTCAGTTTGGCTTGTTTTTGGTTTTTGGACTTGTTGTAATTGTCTTCAGCTTCAACTGAAGCTTCAGCTTCTCCTTAAGTTCCTCTTAATATGTAGTATGAAGGAGGAAAGACACTCTCAAGAACTTTCAGTGATCAGTTTGGGAACAATTCTATGGCATAATAATAGTTAAAATCAGTTAATGTTCAAGTTCAGGAACAAATGAGATGCCTAGTTCTTTGCTCTCCCACACCCATACTGTCCTCCTCATAAGCTCTTCCATCTCCAGACTCTTCTCCTTATTAGGTGTGATTTCTACCATTGAGAAGTATGCTTGGATATGGATGACTTCAAGCAGTAAATTATGTCTCCTGTTGCCTGCTCACTGGCAACAACCATGCCAAGGTCCAAAAGCAGAATTAGGAAGGTGTGTCCAAACAGGAGACAGTGTTCCTCCTCTAATTGCCATGAAATCTTTTGAAGCCATTGTCTGGTGGATCCAAGAAGATTGATCCTGAAGGTGTGAGCTCAGAGCTGAGAGTAGTAATTCTTGGTTTGGCAATGACTCATTGTAGGGCCTGAGGCAAACCCACTCATCTTCTCTATGCACCAATTTATTCATCTGCAAATCCTAGAGAAATTAACACACAATTTCCTGGTGGGTTTATTACATGGTCTAGCAATTCATAATCATGGCAAATAAGATTGATGGAAAGCACCTCCAGAAGTTTTACCTGCTTGAAACCTCTGAATTTTCAGGAAGCTTTACTATTTTTGTTTTAAGTCTTGCCTTCTCTCCTTGGAGGTCTTTAAATCCACAGCAATGAAATCTAATTTCCCTTGAAGTTTTGTTCTAATCTTGGTAAGCACAGATGATTTCCTTTAGGACTGTGTCACATGGTGATTTTGCAAATGAGGTCTTCTCACCTACCACAAAGACCCCCCTCACCACCACCAGCATCCTTTAGTACCAGATGCCAGGCAGAATGGGAACCAGCTTCTGCAGTGGGACCACGTTGTTTCCAAGCCCATCTGGGTAAAAGCCTTCTCGTGTTCTTGGCAGAACTATCAACTCAACCAAGAAACATCATAAAGACATCCTCCTTTGCTGATGCTCTCCTTCCAAGTCTGATGGAACGGCCCTTTTGGGGATAAAAGAGTCAAAATGAAAAATGATGTGTCAATAAATGGAAATTGAATGGATGTGTTAGCATTAATTTGTTACATTCTACATGTGCTTTTCTGAAGAAGTAGTGTTTATACTCAGGGCCAGCTGCAGCCTCCAGTATGGTAAAATTAGAATGGACCCAAGAGAAATTGATCTACCAGCCTCACGTGGCTTCCATTTCAGCTAGATTCTCCTACCCTTTTCTCAGTTAGTTCTCTCCTTGGAAGCAAGTGCAATTCCGTAAGTGTTTCAATCTCTGAGTGGACTGGCCTCTGATCTCTGTCTTCCATATTTCAGGTCTTTTGAGTCCTGAAGCTTATTTCTGTCTCATCTACTTAACTTTGTTGTTAAATCTCTGCCACCATGCAGGCCTCTTCAGCTCACCAGATTTCACACTCATTTGCCAGTGGCTGTGAAAGGAAATGACAGCAGGATTTCTCATGGACTTGGCTCCCATCCAGCATGGAACACTTTCTAAGTTGATGTCTCCCAGAGCCTTGTCTTTAACTCAGGTGTCCCCGTTTCATTGGGCTCCACAGATTTCCTACATCTGTGGTGTATGACATTGTAAAGAGTTCAATCTGGACTTGTTTTCCCCCATATGTGTCCCTATTCCATGTTTAAGCCAAAGAGCCTCCCCATAGGTCTCAGACTGAAAAAGTGCAGATTGTGTCAGTCCTGCTTTTAGTAGTGCCCTGTGGAATAAAACACCTCCAGCTCAGTGTTCCCTCTACTTCTTTCAAGGTGTGAACAGATGACCAGGATCCAGGAGTTGACAACCGTGCACCAGAGTTTGAACCCCAGAGTTTGTGAGCTGAGCTTTGTAAGTGTCCTGGGGCCTGGAAGAAAAGAATAGATGTAGGTATTCCATCCTCATTCATTTATTTATCCATTGTTTCATTCACCCCAAACCAAGAAAATCAAACTCACTCCCATTGAGTTAGGTCCGACTCATAGAGACCCCCATCTTGGGTTTCCGAAGTGGTATCACTAAGGAAGTAGATTGCCCAACCTTCTCTTCTGAGGAGTGGCTAGGGGGTTTGAACCACCAGTCTTCCAGTTAGCAGTCAAGTGCCTTAGGCACTCCGCTACCAGAGCTTCACTCCTCCAGCAAATAGTAACTGAGATCCCATTGTACTATGTACCAACTTGGTCTTTGAAATTTGATAGCTAGCACTTACTTAATGCCTAGTGTAAAGTGTTATGTATGAGCCTCAGACTACCCTAAGAGACAGTATTGTGGTTATCAGCCACTTGAAGAAAATTACACACAGATGTTAAGTAATGTCACATAGATGGCAAGTGATAGAGTCAGGATTTGAATGCAGACATTCTGAAACAAAGCCTTGGGTTCTTAGGCCCTATGCTATATTGTTTCAGGGCAGTATCCTCTTCTAGAGATTGAGGCAGATACCAAGACAAAAATGACATACTTCCTATTCTCTGGTAGTTAATGATAATAGAAAGAGCTAACATGACTTATGTAGGGGAATTGGTGGTTCGGTGGTAGAATTCTTGCTTTCCATGGATGAGAACAGAGTTGATTCCCTGCCTTGCACCACATGCACAGCAGTCTCTGATCTGCCAGTGAAGTCTTGCGTGGTACTATGATGCTGAGCAGGTTTTAGTTGAACGTCCAGACTCAGATGGACTAGGAAGAAAGATCTGGTGCTCTACTTCCAAAAATCAGCCAACAAAATCATTGGATTTCAAGAGTCTGATCTGAAATCTATCAAGAGGATAAAATGGGACTGGGCAAAAAACATTTCTTTCTGTTGTGGATGGGATGGCCATGAGTTAGGGGTCAACTTGACGGCAGCTTATAACAACAAACACTCATTGCGCTGGCACTTAGAGATGTGTAACCTTAGACACATTACTTAACTTCTCTCAGTTTCTTCATCCTTAAAATAGATATGAGAATAGTTTCTGTTTCTTAGGTTTATCTTGAGGATTAAATATGTTAAAACACATAAATAGTTAGAACAGCACTTTGATGACCTGAGGATTGTTAGCTATTTATTTATTATTAACTACTATTATTCAAAGTCGGAAGGAAGATGGGGCAATCTACTTCCATAGTGATACTGCTTTGGAAACCCAAGGAGGGGTCACTATGAATCGGGTCTGACTCGACGGTATATAACAACAAACAACATTATTCAACTGGGCACAGTGCCTAAGGCATTTGACTGCTAAATAGAAGGCTGGTCGTTCAAACCCACCAACCACTCCTCGGAGGGAAGGTTGGGCAATCTACTTCCATAGTGATAGTGCCTTGGAAACCGAAGGAGGGGTTGCTATGAGTTGGATCCGACTCTACAGCAGTGAATTTGGTATTTTGGTTTATTATTCAACATTAATAAGTGGTTATATACCAGAGAGTATGTTAATCACTTAAAAATCTATGGTGAACACGATACACAGTCCATGTTCTCTTTTATTCTTTCACTGGAGTGAAGGTAGCCCAAGATTAATCATAACACTCAATAAATGAGAGCCTTGCAAATGAACACATTTTCCTTCCTAAGTCAGAATACAAAAGGTTGAGATAACTGATATCTCCACCCTTATTCCCTGCAGGACAAAAAGGCATCTTGGAGGCTGGCCCCAAAGAAGAGATTGCACTGGGTAGAAGGGAAGGTGTTTGAGAGCAGCTCAGGGGGAAGAAAGCGAGCTACCTTGGATGATTTCATAGTCTTTCACTGGGTATATGACCCACCACATCGCCCACATTTTCTCAGGAAGCCATTCCCAAAGATGTCCTGACAGCTTATCCATAAGTTCAGTGGTAGAATTCTCACCTGGTGATCTACTTCACTAAATCAGCCAATAGAACCTTATGGATTACAATGGCCCAGCTCACAATTGATCTTGGGGATAGCGCAGGACCAAGGCGGCATTTTGTTACATTGGGCATAGGGTCACCATGATTTGAGAGCCAACTAGATGGCAGATAACAACAACAAATATTGGGAATTCAGGCAAGGGGGAGGTCCCTGAGTCTGCCAGGGCTCTGCTGAAACTGAGAAGGGGCAGCCCTTCCATTTTTCATTGTAACTCAATTTCATTGACCAAAGGGCAGACATCAATTCTCTTTGGGCATGTGTGTGAGTAAGAGGGAAACAAATAAGCCTTGCTTGAAAGGAAATGGGGTCGACAAACTTACTTGCTGTGTCCAGAAAGATTCTATGTGCAGGCATACGAATGCATGAAGAAACAGTCACAGGTCAGGGAACTCAAATCCTTTCCTTCCCTCGGCTTATCTTATCCCAGTGTACTTACTTTGTCCCTTAGCCTTACAGATAATTTTGCCACAGAAGCTAGTCCCACCCTTCCACTACCCAAATTATATTATCTGAAGACTGAGATTTATGTAACTTCTTTGATTCAGGAAGGAGTAATGGTTTAGAGTAGAAGGTAGGTGTGGGGTTTGAGATTGTGAACTTTGTTTCACTGGTTATAAGAATCCTGGAGTTTTACTAAGTTGTCCAAAATGATGGAGGTGACTATTTGACTTAGTTATCTTGCACTGCAAAAACAGACATAGCAAAAATGGGTGACTTTAATAAAAAGACATTTTATTTTCTCATAATTGAGGAAGATGTTGTTGTTCTTATGTGTCATTGAGTCGTCTTCAACTCATAGCGACCTTATGTACAACAGAACAAAGTACTGCACGGTCCTGCATCAGCTCACGATCCCTACCATATCTGAGCCCATCGCTGGAGCTACTGTGTCAATCCATCTTGTTGAGGGCCTTCCCCTTTTTTTGTTGACCCTCCACTTTACCAAGCATGATATCCTTCCCAGGGAATGGTTCCTTCTGACAACATGACAAAGCAGGTGAGATGAAGGCTGGCCATTCTCGCTTCCAAGGAGCACTTCTTCCAGGACAGATCTGTTAGTTCTTTCAGCAGTTTTGGAGGCTAGAAGGCCAAATTCAGGGTGCCAGCTCTAGAAGGCTTTCTCTCTGTGTTGGCTCTGGAGGAAGGTCTTTCTCTCTTCTGAGATTGTGCCCCTGGACAATCTTCATGTGGCTTGACATCTGTCTTTCCACATCTCTTCTTTTCTCTCTTTTTAAACTTCTTTGAGATCTCAAAATAGATTAATCAAGACACACCTTGCACTAATCCTACCTCATTAATATAACAAAGAGAACAAATTCCCAAATGGTATTATAACCACAGGCATAGAAGTTAGAATTTACAACACAGATTTTTTGGCCACACAATTCAATCCATAACACTACTTATTCTATCCCCACAATGACATCTCATTTTAAGTTTTACAAAAAAAAAAAAAAAAAAAAAAAAAAAAAAGTACTGAAGACTCAGGGCCTCCTAAATCTAAGATAACACCACCACCACCATCACGTCCTGCCTCTTTCCCCTAAATTCTTATTCACCCCACCCTGGGTTTCCTTTTAAGGTTGCAAAATAACAGGGCATATCCCCTTTACTTTTGTGTAAGAGCACCAGTTTCTAGCCCCCCACAGGTTTCTTTCTTCAGAACTGTTCCTTCTTGGCAGTGATATTCTTAAGCCAGGGAAGAATGAAGAAATTTCACTGTCTTGGTGAAATTACCTCATTTGGGAATAATTGGTATTCACAGAAAAGATGCACATTTTCATCCACCTAGTAATGAACAAATTAACAAGACACCTACTGAGTTGTGTTAACAAAATTACCAAATGTAAAAGGAACTAATTACTACCCACTTCATCCAGACAAACTCAAAACTGCATTCATAATGGGCTTTGTGCTGACGTGATGTAGACTGTGAAGAGAGGCAATGAACAGGTGCTTGGTGATCAAAGGATCTGTCCTTGGTGATTGTTTTGGATGTGGTGCCTGCTTCTCAAGACCAAGTAAGCCTTTCTTCCTTGTTGATGAAAATGTCTGCAATACTCTCTCTTTCTTTTCAAAGATACCAGATTTTTATCTATAAAATCACAACCAAAACACATAGAGATGATTTAGAAATAGTTGTTTTTGTGAAGAGATTCAGGCAACAAACTGCTTCTGTGACTATAGGTTCAGCCAGCCAAATACTCAAGGGGTCTGACCCAGTTCTGAAAGGCTGTAAGCTCAGGAATGATTCTTGACAAAAATTAAAATAAGATACTTTTAGGAATACTGTAACTTTTGGATTTACTCACATCCAATACTTATTTTTGGAGGATGTTTGAGGTAGACAGGTAGTAGTTTTTAAGTCTAGACAATTGTTTGGCCCCACTCTCATGAGTTAAATCTAATTATATGTGCTAAATATGTTCCTTTGAATTTATAATTGAGGTCCAGAGGAACTTGAGGTAATTTTTTGACTAGTTAGTTTAACCCTCATTTTAAATATTTTGGTAATTCAAGTGAGAAGTAAAAGCAAAAAAATAGGTTTTATAGTGGTTAAGATGAGGTAGAAGAATAAAGGAGGACTTTAATCATTTTGTTCATTCATTCAACAGGCATTGTTTATTGATATGTGCCAATTAGTGCTCTAAACTTTGGAGATGAAACAAAAGATGAACTAAGTCTCTACACTCAAAGAATGTGAATTCTGGGAAGTAAGATAGACAAGATTTAATCAAGGAAAATGATTAAGAGAATGATTTCAGAGAATAGTAAATGATATGAAGGAAATGAACCAGAGAGATATAGGACTAACACTGTGCTTTCCCAGTTAATCTAGTCTGCTAGTCTAGATTTCATATGAAAACCAATGAAAAGAGACACTTTCCAATGTTCTTACCAACCATGCATTCTTTGATTAGATTTCTACATTTATTATATTTTTAATCGTCTGCTACATGTACTAAGGTGCTGCTTGTCCTCTATCATTTCTTCACTCTGTAGTCAAACTCCCTTCACTTTGTAAAGGTAGAACACTCTGCATCCATCTCTAGGAAAGCACAGAGTTACCCTTACAGAGGCCACATCTATTTTGCTAACTGGTGACATATTGATTGGGTCTCAGCATTAAGCTAAACATACCTGACCAGTTAAGTGAGGATGAGTGCAGTTGAAAACTACCTCTAGAGTTTTAGAAAAGAAATGTCTCAATCAGAGTTTCTATCACATAAACACATATTCAGAGTAGGAGCATAGTAGGGCTTGGAAAGGGATCATGTCTTATGCATTGAAATATTTATGGGTTGCATTAGTAAATGAATGAATGGTTGGATAAATAAATTATTTACTCAAGTGTCAAGATGTGCCTGTGGAAAAGCCAACAACAACACACACATGTGGCTACTAGTATTTATTTTCCCTGAGTATGACTATAAAACAGGATAGGTAAATTCTTCTCCATTTCTCCTACTCTCCTGAACAATGAATTTGAAGTTTACTATAAGTTCAATATAAGTTTACTATAAGTTCAAGTTAAAAGAACTAACAAATCTGTCCCAGAGGAAGTGCAGCCGGAAAGCTCCTTGGAAGCAAAAATGGCCAGACTTTGTCTCCCCTACTTTGATCTTGTTGTCAGAAAGGGCCATTCTCTGGAGAAGGATACCATGCTTGGTAAGGTGGAGGGTGGACAAAGGAGGGGAAGGCCCTCAACGAGATGGATTGACACAGTGATTGCAATGATGGGCTCCAGTAGAGCAGGGATTGTGCAGCTGGCATGTGATTGGGCAGTGTTTGGTTCTGCTGTGCATAGGGTTGCTATGAGTCGAAGACGACTCGAGAGCACCTAACAACAACAACATAAGTTCAATTCATTTCTTCTCTAAAAAGCTATTTGCAAGAGAATTCTACCCTCATGCAAACTCTCACAGCTTTCTAACTCTACAAATCAGCCATCCCTAACCAGAAGGAACAGAGGGCATCTTATTACCTGTAGATGTTCTTGCTAATTTTCCTGAAATGGAGTCACCTTATCTCCAATTACTCTTGTATACATATACATATATAAATAAGGATGTAAGCCACAGGGATGCAATAAATATGTGCATTTGTAAGTGTCCAGAATCCAGCCAACGACGGTGCAGTGGTCAGCTTTTTGAGGGTTCTGCTGAATTCTGGTGGTTTTGTGATCTGCACAGGAATCCCTTTTCCATTCTTTCTTGTTGGAATTGGTCACCACTGCATCCTTTGTTCCAACACACTTCCTGGTACCAAGTTGATAGATGTTCAGTACAAATTTGGTGAATAAAAGAATGAAGGTTGGAAGGAAGAAAAAAAGGAAGGAAGGATTATAGAAAGGGAGAGTTGAAGGAAAGGACTGAAAGAAGGAAGACATGACCTCTTATGTTCTCTACAATTATAGTCTGAACAGCTCCTGTTGGTCCTAAGGGTCAGGTCCTGTGCATTGAAATATTTATGGGTTGCATTAGTAAATGAATGAATGGTTGGATAAATAAATTATTTACTCAAGTGTCAAGATGTGCCAGTGGAAAAGCCAACAACAACACATACACATGGCTACTAGTAATTATCTTCCCTGAATATGACAGGATAGGTAAATTCTTCTCCGTTTCTTCTACTCTCCTGAACAATGATTTTGAAGTTTACTATAAGTTCATCTCTGCTTTGTCCTAAGTGACATCCCCATTTTATGTTGTGTTATGCTACACCTGGGCAAGTTTCTGCCATTATTATAGTGAATGCTAGCTTTTCTTCCAATTATCCTATAGCATCTGTTTTTTTAGCTAGTGGTGACCACTTGTTATCAGAGATTTTGGGAGTTACTAAAGGCCAGTCAATAATATGCTAAAATTTTTGGAGATATTCTGCTCCAAAAACATAATTGTTGGAAATTTTATTCTATCATTTGGCTTGAAGCACAGCATGTAGTTGTCAAAAGGGGACATTTGCTCCGGGGCTGAATGTGACATTGATAGGACCTAATTTTACACCCAATACAACAGGTTGAAGAGCAGTGCTCCTTTGTTAACCTTGAGTTTTGTTTGCTGCTGGGTGTCTTTTTGTTGCCAGACTCTACTTCCCAGTTTGCCCTGCCAAAACTGGCAGGCTATCAGCTTTTCAAAAAAATAAATAAATAACATAAAATTAGGCACAGGATAGAATTTTCTGTAGCATATGATGAAAGATGAAAAAAAAAAAATAACCCATGAAAGTACTAAAATGTCTCTATTCAAATGCAAGGACTATAGGAGGTTGGCAAGAAGAGAACTGTGTATCTGAGTGAAGGAGGTTATGACTACATTTAGATAAACAAAATCTGCTGGAATCATGTTCATTGCTAAGATGCCATTCTAAAAAGATAAATACCATAGAAGTCCTGGATAAAGAAAAAAAAAAAGGATGAAAGGATGCTATCCATTTTGCAGTGCTTTTAAAAAATTAATGGTACACCTACTAGGTGCTTAGCATTGAGAAAAGTATCAAGTTAATTGTGACTTCGTATATAAAAGCAGTATTCCTACTTTAAAGATGCTTCTCATTTTTGGGGAGATGCTATATTTTTCAAAAAGTGTCTAATATCAAATTTTATTTCATATATTCCATTTTTAAAAATTTATTTCTACATCCATTGCATCAATTACTGAATCCTCTTGAGGAGACAAAGATGCAAAGAATAGATGTGGTTTCTGCATTGAGGCCCTGCATCACAGGGCTTCCTACAAGAGAGATGACTCTACAATTCTCATTTCATGATTTCACTCTCTGCTTAAAATCTTTCAAGACTTCTCATTACTGCTGGGACCAAGTCCTCACACTCCTTAGCATGGCACATGTGTCCTGCATGACATACCTCTGCCTACCTAGCTTCCTGGGCTAACTCATCCCATCACAATGGTCGTTTCTTAGTAGATGTTGGAAGAGTATCACTTTCTTTTTACAGGGAAATAATATAATAAAAAAAGATATACATATTACTTTAATCTCTCTTTGCAGGAAATATGGAAGAGGAAAATGATTACATACTTGATTCGAGATCAACAGAAATGAATTTGAATTCTAGATTAACCCCCAAATGTTTATATGGCATTGGACAATCTTCATAATCACTATAAAGCCTCACAGATTCTTAGTGAAGAATGAAGTCAATAATGCAAGGAAAGTGCTTAACAAATTTGCTGGAAGAGAGGACATCTATGCATGCTCAATAAATAGTAGCTTCTTATTTTCTCTTCTTTTGTCTTCTGTTATCGTTCTGTCGTCCCTCCCTCTCTTTCTCTTTCTTCCCTCTGTCCTTCTTTTCCTTTTATCTTTCTCTACTCCTTTCCTCTCTCCCTCCTTCCATTGTTTCAGCTTTGAAGTAAGAAAATCTGGTTAGAGAAAATAGGGGTCAGAATCAGTATTTGAAAATGGATTTGTGCAATGGATTGCAAATCCATGTATGAGGGAGATGTTTTTCAAAAACACAGAATATAGTGGGAAAACAAATGCAAAGTAAAACTGCATGAATGACCCACAAGATGGGTGAAAAATAATGGAGACTTCTTTACAGCAGATAGCTGGTCTACTGTCACTCTATAATGTATTTTTAAGTAGATTCCTTTACTATGACTTTGGAGGGTTGTTTCTATTAAATCAGCACACCAGTGGGACATGTAAAGTGCTCATATTGCCAACACAGAACTAGTATTTATTGGCCATAACAGGTAAAATGCCTGGGGCCAATATACTTTTCAAGTACATAGGAAAAAGAAGTTTGTAATCTGAGAAGCAAATACATACACACAAGAAATAATTAATCTTCTAGTAGAACTAATGTAGGAAAAAGTTATTGTGATTGAAATTCTGTGAAGTACTGCTACAAGGATTGTGGTATTCTAGACATCTCAGCAGCAATTAGACCACTTCAAAGAATCCAAAGAAATAAGAAAAATATCAGTAGTGATTGACTGTATCAGGTACAATCTGCTTGGAAGAATATGTATACACCCAGACTTGTTTTAAAAGATCCTATCTATCTATCTGTCTGTCTGTCACTCTTCCTAACTATCGACAGTTTATGTAATCTTCCTAAGAGCTGTATGAGACATATATTTCTATTATCTCTCCTTTGTAGAGATGATCTCTACAAAGATAACAGCTTTATCATTCCCTTTTATTATATATGTGTTTCTAAAACTTTAATTGACACACTTTGTCTTAGGCTGGGCTGTCTAGAGAAGCAAAACTGGGGGGGGGCAGAAATATATATATGTGTGTGTGTGTGTGTGTGTGTGTGTGTGTGTATAGGAGATAGGAGGTAGTATAGTGCCTAAAGCACTTGACTGCTAACCAGAAGGCTGGCAGTTCAAACCCACCAGCCCACCAGCCACTTGGAAGGAAGTTGGGGCAATCTACTTCCATAGTGATACTGCCTCAGGAACCCAAGGAGGGATTGCTGAGTCGGGTCCAACTTGATGACATATAACAACAACAGCAACAAATATATATGTGTGTGTGTGTGTGTATATATATATATATATATATATATACCAAAAAAAAAGAAAAAAAAACACCTTATTGCCATCGAATCACTTCTGACTCATATCAACTCCCATTGGGTTTCCGGGGCTGTAAATCTTTATGGAAGTAGATTTCATGGAGCAGCTGATGGATTTGAACTACTTACCTTCTGGTTAGCAATCAAGTGCCTTGTCCACTATGACACCAGATCTCCTTTATATATATAATCTGCTGCAAAAAAACAAAACCAAATTCACTGCCGTCAAGTCGATTTGACTCATAGCGACCCCTCCTTGGGTTTCCAAGGCAGTATCTCTACGGAAGTAGATTGCCCAATCTTCCTTCTGAGGAGTGGCTGGTGGATTTGAACTGCCAGCCTTCTGATTAGCAGTCAAATGCCACTTTAAAGTGTTGAAGAGCAAAGATGTCACTTTGAAAACTAGGGTGCAAATCCTAACCCAAATCATGGTATTTTCATTTGCCTCATATGCATGTGAAAGCAGGACAATGACAAAGAAAGACTGAAGAAGAGTTGTTGCCTTTGAATTAAGGTGTTGGCAAAGAATACTGAAAATATCATGGATTGCCAAAGGAATGAACAAATCTGTCCTGGAAAAAGTGCAAGCAGAATGCTTCTTGGAAGAAAAAATGGCCAGAATTTGTCTTACTTACTTTGGTCATTTTGTCAGAAGGAACCATTCCCTGAAGAAGGATACCATGCTTGGTAAAGTGAAGGGTCAGCAAAAAAGGGGAAGATGCTCTACAAGATGGCTTGACACAGTGGCTGTGATGATGGGCTCAAGTACAGCAAGGATTGTAAGGATGGCACATGACCAGGCAGTGTTTTGTTCTGTTGTACATAGGGTCATTATGAGTCAGAGCTGACTTGATGGCACCTAACAATAACAAACATATACATATACATATGAGGACAGAGAGAGAGAGAGAGAGAGAGAGAGAGAGAGA